>NC_143578.1:7476191-8076191 GCF_048544385.1 Mastigoproctus giganteus | reverse complement strand
TAATTTAATCTACACGTTTAACTCAATATTTCAATTGAAAGTCCCAGAGAACTAGAACAACTTTGTAATAGAAAATATAGACAATAATTTAAAAAAATGATTTTGGATGATTTTATTATGAAAAGTTAAAAGATTCTGACATTTTTATTTATTCCTCAGATGAAGAATTATCTTTGGGTTCAGGACAAAGGGCGATGTAAAAGTTCTTCAAATTGTGTACTCGGTGTTTCTACTGGCATTTACTCAATCAAGAATTCTACGGACAGGTTAGTTATTGGTTAATCTTCACATAAGATCCACGGTCTTGCTGTTTGTCCTGTGGCTGGACCTCTAACTCTTGTAAACAAGATGTTCTTACGTTGACCTGCCCTGGATGTGTATGTGTTTATTTTGTCTGAATAAAGAAGATTCACCAAAGTGCGATTGCTTGAACGCTGAAAACTTGATGCAAGATATTCTCTCCTGGATCATATTTGCGCAGCAATTGAACTCTATAAATATTAAATATTTCCAAAAATTGAATACTTATTGACCTACTAAGATTTCGAACCATTCTCATGGGAAATCTGTCGAATGATAAAGATAATACTCTGAAACACTTTTCTGTGTTCCAGGTTTAAAACAAATCTTCCTTCTTCGCAGAAAATTAATGGGATACTCTGCGCTTGGTTATTTATAAATCGAGCGTTAACGTTCTCCTTTATGGTAACCCATACGCTCCTGTTCATTTTAGTGCGGAAATTATCTTCTTCATATTCAATGTTATCTAATAAAATGATTAGGAACACTTAAAATACCGCCTAGAGGTCTGACAGCAAAGCTGAAGTTGCAACATTCAGTCTTTTCAAAGATATCAACGAAATAGAAATTCATTGCCATTTGTCTTAAACAGACCTCACCAAAATTTATAAAAGTAGGGAATAGAAGTATGTAATAAAATCTATAAGAATAACCTGACGGCTATGAAAAATTGTCGAAAATCCGAAAGAAACGATAACCCTTGGTGTATCGTGTATAAAATCAGCAGAAATAACGTATACCTTCGAATAATCTTTAATATCATTATTGATAATGATTCAATGTCTCACTTTGGCGGACAATATCAACAAAATTCTTGATCGACGTTCTCCTGTGGATAATCCTTGCTGTGACTTTTTTTAATGTCGGTTTAACTTCTTGGGGTTTAGCTATTGCTATTTTCCAATTGATCAAACATTGCTATTTAAGTTTGCGGAGTCATATGCTGCCATTTCCACAATTAAAATGGCTAAACGCTAGGGTTTGATCAGTCGGAATAACTGTTTATCAGAAACGGATTAAATATATTCATCTAAACATTCTATTAAGTCTTAATATCTCATTCCCGCATGAAATCTCCCATTTTAATTTGGATTTCCAAAGAAATTTGCGTCTTTGAATTTGCACTGTTACTTAAAATTATGTTAAACCTATAAATGGCCTAAATCATACCATCATATGATAAACGTATAAATGGTCGAAATCATACTATCAAATGTCCCTCCTTTCATGTCTTGGAGCTTTTATCGTATATAGGATTAATCGATTTATTTCAGAAATCAGTAAAATTTCCTCTTTCCGGATTTCGCTCTGGAAAGCCCTTCCAAGTTGCTCTATTCGAGGTAATTAGAGATGTGATTTGGATTAGAAATAAATCTAATTTCAATTCGTTAGATCTGTATACTTATTTCAAAGAAGATTTTAACTTCTTGTTTCGGAGTAGTGACTTTACGGGTTAAGGAAGGCTAATTGTTCTAAACATCTTCTTTCCCATATCTAATTATTTCTTCAACGTGCAGAGGAAAAAAAAAACAACAACACTGATATTTTTATCAGATCTTTCCTGTGATTGCCACCAAGAGTTAGTCGCGAGCTTCAAATTTGTAATCTCCTGGAATATTTTCTGTCATGTGGCAACGACCTTCGCAAAATCAATATTACAGCTTATGGAGATACACTGTAATATTAATTCCCAAACACGGTTCGAACTTCATACCAATCTCTTAAGAATGTACATCTAATTATGAACTGTTTCTTACATGAAGCCACACATCTGAAATCTAACAAAATTAAAAACTGGACTACTCTGCTTTTTAGAATGTGAGGACCAGAATGCGTACTTGAATCGATCCTTAATACTTCCGAATAGCACAGTTTTAATTACTTATATTGTGTTAATTAACTTTAGAAGAGGCTCGTTCCTGGAAATTCAAACTCATTTAGAAAGAGTTCAACGTTGTTTCTTACGGATCATATTGAGAACTTTCACAACCTTGTCTCCTCTGTTTTACAACTCACTTCTGCAACTCATCCAATTGAGTTACATTTCATTTTTAAAGAATCTTACTGTGACCTGGCGGGTGACACACTGGAAGACGTCTGGGTTCAAATCGGATTCTTATGGGCTGTTTCTTATTCTGTTTTTATGGACTTGTTTCACGCTGTTACTGAGTTATTAGTTCTCAGGAGAGGATTTATGTTTTTATTTTCACCTGAAAATTCAGAATATTAGCCCCATAACCGAGACAAATCGACTTCGAGCCAGTATGCTGATCTCATAGCGAAGATGAAAAGAGACATCAGTTCCACTGGAACGTTTCGAAATTTTATTTTCGCATTTCCTGCATTTCACATCGTCATATCTCATTTCCTGCCTTAGACATCTCAATGCCTATATAATTGTACCAGCTTCCTGTTATGCGAGAACTGCATGTAGGCCATCTTGTGCAATAAATTGCACGTCTTTATAAAAGCCCAAATATTAGTATTACGCCCTAGTTAATATTTCTTCGTTATAATAATATAGATGCACACACCTGTCTTAGAAATGTATTGCAATTTAAAAATTTTAGGATATTCAGATATGTCTTGGAATAATATTTCCTCCAGTACCACGGTAATTTCAATCTCTATTATTGTCAGTGTTATTTCATCTATAAGATCCTAGTTGTTAAAATAGAGTGGTAAAGCTTCTGTAGTTGTTGTCCTTGTTGTAGCATATTAGGCGAACCTGAAGCTCTGGCTGCATTTCTCCATAATTAAAATGTCTGTAAATTGCGTGTGTTCTGTGGTAGAGTTGCTGTTTGGTGGACAAAAAACGCGAGTTTCCAGAAAAAAAAAAAATTATCGCAATGGCGCATGCGGCAAAAAGGAAATAATGCAATAGACCCTCAGTTCCTTGGTGGAACATTGACTGAATTAATCTTAGATCACAGGTATTGAACGCAAGAAGAGACTTGCAACGTCACAGCCGTTTATTTATTTATATACATACACGTTTCTCACTCACAGGGCACACACACCCTAAATAAAGGTGAGAACGCTGGGAGTTACAGAAAATACAAAACAGAAATAATCAATACAAATCAAGAATTAAATTATATATACAAAATGTACATTAAGAAAACAGAGTAATTAGCAAATTCTTATAGATAGATGGATTTAGAGTAAAATCAATATTGTAGTTATTCATTAACTGAAGGAAACGAAATAGGGCACAATAAAATAAGTGATGAGGACGGGGGACGGAGTGGCAGCGAGATTCAGTTTTCTAATGAGAATTCAAACGGGGTATAGCAAAAAGTATTTGTTCAAGAAGTGATGGAGAATCGATAACAGAGTTGACGATATTGTAGACAAAAAGAGACCTATGGAGTTGTAGTCTAGAGTGAAGAGGAATGATTCTGAAGCGACCACAAAGAGTTCCATAATTTCGACGGTGAAAAGCAATGTGGTTTCGATAGCGTAAGAATTTAATGAATTTAATTTGAATTATCTCAATTCTGTGAGAATGGTATATATTCCTTGTGTGGGGACCAGATAATATCACAATAATAAAAAATGGGAAGTATAAGCTGCTTGTAGAGAAGAATTATAACTTTGTCGGTCTTGAAAACAGAAAAGAACGCTTGATTAACCGCAAAAAGTTTAGAAATGTGAGATATTACGTGATTGAAGCGGGAAGAGGGATGCAGGTTAGATAGAAATAGGACACCAAATCCTTGACCATATCAGTATTTGCAATTAAAGAATTTCCAATATAATAATAATCAATAAGGATGGAGGATTTAACTACACGATTCGAGCAAAACGAAATGATTTACATTTTAACGGGTTTAGAAAATGATGTTCAGATATATAAAGATAACTTTAGGTCTCTTCGGAAATCTTATCACAAGGCCATATCAGATGCCAAAGATCATTCTGGCAAGACTTTGTGCAGGAAGTATGTAATTCCGAGCAATGGGGACTCGTTTACAGACTAGGATTGGATTGGATTGGTTTGGAGTTTATTGGCGCATCAGCAACTGAGGCTATAATGCGCCAAATACCGGTCATATATAAAAAGTGATAATATTCAGTGACCTAAGTAGTTAGGCCACCATGTCGAGATATAAAAGGAGTAAAAGTACAAAACATATGAACAAAGGAATGCCAAATGAATTTTAAATTCGATTAAAAAGGTTTACTGATTTTAAAAAGTTAAAAACAGCAGACACATTGTCATTGTCGGATAAAATCTGACTGAGTGTATAAAGCTCAGCCAGAGGACTAAAAGCGGTGAAATAGAAATCACATTCGTGTCTAAAACGTGGACACTCGGTTAAAATGTGGCGTATGCTTAAATAGGTGTCACAATTCTCACACATAGGACTGTCATCTGCCCTCAGCAAAAAAGCATGTGTAAGATGACTATGTCCTATGCGGAGCCGAGCTAAAACAACTTCCTCTCTGCGATTCCTGCGCAGACCAGACTGCCAATGTCGGATTACAGGCTTTATCTGATAGAGCTTGTTTGTGACTTGCTCATGCCAGGATTTTTGTCATTGGGACAGTAATTTATCGTGTATTAACTGCCTGTAGTCTGTATACGGGACTAACAGGCAATAAGTGTTGTTGGGTTCGGGTGACCTGGCCGCAGCATCTGCCAGTTCATTTCCCACTATCCCAATGTGGCTTGGGATCCAGCAGAAACGAATGTCAAATGAACACTCAAATGAACACACAGACTAGGAATAAAATGATTTGTAATGAAATATATAACACAGTTACTGACAACTGACAGGAATCCCAGGACGGGACTTCTACAGTCAAATCAATTATTGAAAACCTGTTTCCAAGAGATATATCTGGGCTCGATTCTCCTGAACAAGCTAGGATTCGTGAGGAAAATGCATCGTAGTGGGGTCCTTCAGATATCTTGCCCTTTACAATCTTAGATCTAGCCTCAGCCGTGGCAAAGGTGAACAGTAAAAAATGTCCAGGACTGGATTTAGTGGAAAACGCCATTATTGTTAAGTTTTTTATCTTGAAATCCAGGTGTTATTGAATATGATGAATAAATGCCTTTTGGAGTCAGTTTTTCTTCTTCAATGGAAGATTGCCCTCTTAAAGATCCTTCAGAAGACGGGGAAATTACCATCGAACCCTCGTGCTTATTGTTCTATTACGTTGCTGGCGTATTTGGCGCAGCTTTTCGAGCGAATGCTGGCTCTGACGATTCAGAGCATTTTTTCAGAACAAACGTCTAAATTTCAACTCTCAGTTTGGGTTTAAAAAGGGCAGGTCGACATAGGACGCTATTTCTTCCCTGACAAATTATATTCAGAATACACCTGCAAAATACTTTCTCGAGGTATTCATTGACTTTGAGGGCGCTCTCAACTTACTTCGGAGGGAGAGCGTCCTCAGGCCATTAAGGTCTGCTGACTGTGATCAATAAATATACGGCGTGCTTAGATCCTATTGTGATGAGAGGTTTGTAAAAGTTTGCACTAAATATCTTACTGACGACGCCCAAATCTCCAGAGGGTATCCCCAGAGTCAGTTTTGGGACTGCTCCTCTGGAACTTGCAAGTTAAAGAAAAGGATAGCTACAACGTTTTTGTGCATAACATCAGGCCCAGCAAATGACATTAAAGCAGGAAAGAAAAGAATCTGGATTGAGATATCAGCTATTTGGCAGTCCAGATAGGACGAATCTGTGTCTGGACTGGTAACAAAAAAATTATTTCGAAAGTGACTTTTGTGATTTCTCCGGGAATCTGATCATGGTTCTCACCTACTTTGACTACATCATATTTACTAACGGGTCATGGTTCTCTCCGGGCTAAGCTCCATGAGATGGGGCTGGAGTCAGATCAGTTCTGCCCTTGTAGTCAGAACGAGATTGAGATCGTGTCCTGTTAATGTATTCGGAACAGAGACGAGGTCTCTTAAATTGGCTCCAAAACCTATCGGTGGATAATGTTCATATCCTTCTAGAAAATGAATGAAATTTTACCCCCCTACAGACTGGTCGCAGAAAGGAGTTAATGTGAATTGAGAGTACCTAAACCATTTACGATTTGCAGATAGCATTGTGATCATAAGCCACGATCCCAAAGAATTAGAGGAAAATCTTAATCAGTTATGCAAAGTAAGTAAGGATTTTGTACTAGAGATGAATATTATTATTATTATTATTATTATCTTTATTTTCTCCTAAGAGACACCCGCTTACAGCTATTAACCAGGGGGTGCAATTCATATATACAAATATAATTTATATACATAATTATCTATTTATAATTTTATACAAATCAGTCTTTATAAATTATACCAATTATACAATGTCTAAATTATACATTTTCTAAATCATACATTGTCTGATTAATTATATTATACACATCATTGCCTTATTTTACATGACAGGCAGATCGAAAGAGAGCACAAGCATAATTTACAATTTTACAAGGAATTAGAGAATGTTCACATCTACAGCACTATTTACAGCGAGTTCACAGAAAGACAAGACGTCCAATATAAACATAACACGAGCACCAGTGCGGAGCAAAAACAGTGCCGACCAGTTCAGTCTTCATTTCCTGCATTCTCTTTTGTTTCCCTCTGTCGGCATCACTCAACATTTATAGGTGGAGTAATGCCTTTTGAAACACTTCGGTCCTGTATCTCTTCTCTGCGCAAAGCCTTTCTGGGTCTGCTTGAAGATCGTTGAACATCTTAATGGTGTTCAAAGGAAAAAATCGCCGAAGGCTTTCCAGCTGTGTGAGCGCGCTACTGATTGGAGGGGATGTTGTTCTATTCGCCCACCTTTGCGTCATGCGGGGCCGAGTCAGCAGGTGATCAGTTTTCGGCGAGTCGACTCTCCCGGTCAGTAGTTTTGCAAGCGTGAGGATGTTCTTGGTGACAATAATGTGAGACCAAGGCGTGACATCCAAGTTGGCATATAAAATGGTTCTTGAGATTGTAAATGGCTGCGTAGTGATCCTGTTTAACCATCTCAGTGTCCAGTACTCTAAACCCAGGAAAGCCTTGATGGTAGCATCTGGGGCAGAAGACCAAATCTGAGATGCGTAGAGAGGGATGGGGATGACGCATCTTAAAATATATTGTTTAACAAGGTCAAGGTTCCTGATGCCTACCAGTTCTTGTCTGGAGGTCCATAGCGCTGCGTAAGTTTTCTTCTTTACATGTCCGAAATGGGGTGTGAAGTTTAGGTTTTCGTCCCATTTCAGACCAAGATCAATATGTGTCTTGACTTTTTTGACCACACTGCCATTTACGCGTATTGATATGTGGTTTTTAAATACCTTGTTGGTGAAAACCATTTGTGCTGTCTTGTGTTCATTTAGTCGAAGCCCCATGCAATTAAGGTATTCTTGCAACTCGGCGATTTTGGAGTTTGCTTCGTTGTCGCGTTGTAAAGATGTGTTTTGGTCATTCGAGGTGACGAAATATTTCAAGTCGTCTGCATATACGACAAATTGCTTTTGATTTTGAGTCAGGAAGGGATGCAGTGCTGTTGCGAAGAGAGTAGCAGAGAGGACACCACCTTGTGGGACTCCCCTGTTGACTTGGAAGGTCTCTTTAGAAGTTCCATTTATGGCAGTGATGTGTCTCTCCCTCAAAGAACTCGTTATTATAGCTATGCCCAGTTATATGGAAATATTCCTCCATGATGATAGTAATAGCCGAGATGGATATTCTGTCGAAAGCGCATGCAACGTCTAAGAAGACTATGTCTAATTGCTGTCTGAAGTTAAGGGCGTGTTGTATTCGAAATAGAGTCTCCATGAGATTGGTGATAGTAGATCTTTGTGGGATCACTGAATGAAGGTACTCCGGTCTATGCCCGAAGCAGTGATGGTTGATGGTATTTAAAATGAATTTCTCAAATATTTTTTGAAACGAACATCCAATTGCAATAGGCCTGTAGTCTTTGGCGGATTTAGGATTGTTATTTTTGGGAACAGGTTTAACGAAATATGTATTCCATATCTTCGGAAAGTGGTTTTCACTTAAAATTTTGTGGAAAATGTGAAGGAGCAGATCTATGATGTATACACTGCTGATCTTAATCATGAAGAGTGGGAATTTATCAGGCCCAATTGTGGCTTTATTCCTGAGACTATTCACAGCGGCTTTAATGTAATCTCTAGCGATACTGATTTGAGACAGTTCAGCATAGACCTCTGTCTTCAGTTTGCTAATTGCTTCACGGATTTTCTCTGTGTTGACTTCACTTTCAACTTGATTTTCTGCCAGAGGAGTACCAAAGGTGGCTTGGGTCCATTCTGAGAAGATGTGCTCGGGCATTATATCCGTACGCCTTTTCTTATTATATATCCTGTTTCCTTTCTTTAAATGTGATCGCACTATCTCATAGTGAGCTTGACGTTTCAATCGAATGAACCGCGCTCTAGCTTCTTTATATCGAATATAATCAGGTGTGTGTTCAGTTTTTTTCCATTTTCTGAAGAGTTTTTGCTTCTTTTTAAAAGCATATTTTACTTGTGGACTAAACGAGGAATTTGCTCGATGGGAAATTTTTATGCGTTTTGATGCACCCTCAAGAGCAATAAAGTGAAGGGTATCCGAAAGTGTTTCTAAGGCGTCGTCTACGGGGAGTTGGAAGAGATTTTGCCAGTTGAAATTCACGAGCCGTTTCAAAATTACGTCTGGTTTTATATACTTGGTTGAGAAGATAACATCAGCGTTGTTTTCCCTCTTCCAGTTCTCTTTTTGTCTACAAGCTTGACTTCTCAGATTGACTTGGATTGAGAGAGGATGTGATCCGAAGCGAAGCGAGTCGTACTGTCAGTTAATGTGATGTCTAGAGCATTATAGTATACCAGGTCAAGGCGTTGTGTGCCTCTTGTGAGGAGCGTTTCAAGTTGTTTCATCGAGAGGGTTTCCACAGTATCATCCAATTCGCTCTTCGCATCTTTGTACTTAGGAAGAGGCAGGTTCAAATCTCCCATTACAATAGATTCTACATTTGGGTTCAAGTTTGCGACGAGCCAAGTAAGGAGTTCATTTCTGGCTTCGCTGTCATGGTTGGGTGGAAGGTATAGAATAGAAATTTGTACATTCTTTGTACCTTCTCTGAAGGTTGCTGAGACGGCTTCAAAATTTTCGAGTGTGACTCTTGGGTTTTAGTTACAGAGAAATTATTCTTATAGAGTATCATTACTCCTCCTCCTCTTTTGTTTTCTCTTTCTCTTGTAACGCATTTAAAGCCAAAATTCTCAGCCAGAGCATCTAGATGTTTCTGTCAGGCAGATGAATTCATATTCGGAGCTTAACAGAAGGTTCTGCAAAGTGTGAAGTTTATTGGCTATGCTGCGCACATTTTGAAGGTAAAGAGAGACTCGCATATTTTCTTTCGAGTCTGATGAGGAATTCCTTAATTGCTACTGAGCAACCCTGGTTGAGAGCCTCGAAGCACGTTCCCTGAAGCGTTTAACCAGGATGCCAGTGGGCCAAATGGTTTTGTCTAGTAATCGTGCTTCACAATTGATAGGGCATGAGATAGTGAAGGAGGAATATGCTGGATGTCTTGTTCGTACTTGTCGTACTTCCAAGTCAATACCCATCCCCTCTACGCACATTTCTTTAATGACGCTCGGTGTGATACTGGGTTCAATCCGCGAGACAAATAGCTTTACTCTCGTTTGAACTGAGGTGATGCTGTACCTTTCTGCAAGACAAGGGTGATAATCAGAGGGCTAGAATGTTCGAGGATGATCAGTAGGATCGCCATTTGTCCGTATGGAATGTTGCTGATGGGCATTTAGGTGAGGGGGGTCCTTTTTAGTGGAATTTTGAGGGGGCGATTTTGTCGGCAGAGAAACAACCTCAGCAAAAGTAGGTTTCTGATTCATGTTTGGCTCCGATGGAGGGGTTGATTTCTTTTTATTGCGATCTTGGTTTGCAGAAGAAGTAGAGCTGGGGATAGCAGTCGCTGGACCGTTTTCCGACCTGTGCATTTGTGCATACCTTTTATTGGAGGATTGCTTTTTTGAATTATCAAAATTTTGAGGAGGTGGCTGCTCTTTGCTGGGATCAGCATCTTGCAACTCTGCCCTACATTTGAGGGTAGTCGTCCGTTGTGATTTAATGTGCGGGTTCTCCATCGGTTTCCCTCTTGCAACTTTCGAGGTGCCAGCTGGGCAAGCCTGTGGGTTTTCGAGTATCGGGATATTTCGTCCGATTGTTCCGTTAATTGCGCGTAGTTGAGTTAGGACTGTGTCTAATTTATCATCAATTAGTTTCTGTTTAGCTATTAAAGTTCTATTCTGTTCATGCAGTTCATGGTTTTCTTCTTCTTCTTTGATTCCTTACCGAGTTTTGTGGATTGGAAGAAGGAGTTCCTCGAGTAACTCTTTTAGCATTTGAGACTCATGCTTAAAGTAATCCTGACCTGTTTTTCTTTCTTGATCATTCCGAGCCCCACTACAGCCTATTTCTTTAATGTAGTCAAGAGTATCATTTCCATCTTCATATGTTTTCTTGTGCACGCAGTCGTCTGGGCATGCGTCACAACCTAAGATATCAATTAATGAGCCACTAAGGTTCCCGTTCAGCTCCGTTACTGCGAGGTTGTCGGAAACATGTGGGGAAGGTTCGTCAGATTCTGAGTCATCGCTGTCTATGACGTGAGATTCTGCTGCATTTATTTCTTCCCGTTGTTCTGCGCTATTGTTCTCGTTGTGGGACCTGGGGACCTGCATTTTGAGCAAAGGAACTTCTTTCGTCTGCTTTGATTTAAGCGCACGATGTCAACTTGGGAACAGCAGCTCCCAATGACGCTGCCACATAGCGAGCATTTAATGGCATATTTATTTACAACGTTACAAATGCCGCATATTTGCTCCGTCATATCAGATGGTTTCTTTTCCATATTTGTGACGATGGAGACCGTAGAGGCGTTACTTATATGTTTTACTTAAATCTGGAGCGTTGGCCAGATATTTCACTTATTTCTCGATGAAAGGTGCGGTAGTGGGGAGAGCTATACACTCCACACCCAGTTACGGTTTAATTGGAGCCTTTAATGTAAGGAGCGACCTTGAGAGAGGATTAGTGGTGGGGAAAGCTGAGTAGTTGAACTTTCCGCAGACAATAACACTTATCTATAGCTGTACCACATATAGCAAAGTTCATGCATGAGACCAAAAAAAAATAATCATAATTTACCTGACTGTCATTTCTTCCTTAGTTGGTATATTTAGATAGAGGCACTTCTGAACTTTCGATTAATACTAAATATAGCTAGTACATGTCTCGTAATTAAACTGAAAATGTCAAAAACACAGAGCACGATAATCACACTGTTGTCATCTCCAACACCTAGCGGTCCTAGGAATATGACTAAAACAAAAGTAATGATGGACAAATATGCCCTGAAAGGGATATAATGATGAAAGGAGTAGTAATTGAAAAGGTGGAGTCATATACTTATCTGGGACAAGTCATTAACTGTAATAATAATGAATGGATGGAAGTCAAGAGAAGAATAAATTTTGGATGGATAGCATTCAGGAAATATAGTCACATACTGAAGAGCAATATCCCAGTTTGTCTGAAACGTAAAATAATGAACCAATGTATACTCCCCAATGCATGACTTATGGAAGTGAAACTTGGGCACTCACCAAAAGAATGGAAGAGAAGCTGAGAACTACACAGCGAAGAATGGAACGAATTATATTGGGAATCAGACTGTAGATAAGAAGACAAACATATCGATTAGGCAGCAAACTCAAGTAAAGGACATTCTTATCAAAAATAAAGAAATAAAATGGTCTTGGGCAGGACACATAGTTGGAAGACATGATCACAGATGGACTAAGAGAAAAACAGAATGGTACCCAAGAGGACTAGAAGAAAACCTGGAAGAAAATTGCGGAGATGGACAGATGAAGTTCATGAATTTGTGGGTAGTAAATGGATGGTCATTGCACAAAACAGAAGAAACTGTAAAGTTGCCGGAGAGGCCTTCATCCTGCATTGGTTTGAAAATGGCTGATGATGATAATCTTGATCCTTTTTAAATGTTTCTGTATATATATTTAAAAGTTTTAAATTTCCTTGCGCTGTTATATCTAAAAGTTAAATCCAAGTAAGGTAAAATATTAAAATTTCTGAGTAAAATAATTACTTGGTTTATACAGTTTTTTTTTTTTTTTGCTGGCTCCTGGTTTGAGCAACTTGGAAGTGGGATTGCTGCTCTCCACTGGTATAGCCCAATATCCGGTGGGTGCAGGAATTTGTGCATTTCAGCACTACAGATGATGGTGGACCCAGATCGGCACATCAGACTGACACACAAGCCCCAACACTTTCTCTAGCCCGCTCTGCAGAGGCTCTGCACCACCACAGATGGACAAGGTGGAGATGGGCAAATGCCTAGGAGCCACCAGTGATATTTCATACACACAGATGAAATGAAGTAATTTGTTTGAGGTAATAGTTTTGTTCCTGTTGTTCATATACAATTTGTGTTTTTGGGCGTATTTCTGTAAGGATCGCTACAGCGCTAGTGGTAGTGATTTTGCTGTCAGAACCGATGACTTACCTGCAAGTCAAGGGCCCAAAAATCTTAACTATATTAGACTGAAAACTAGTTATCTCACAAGAGGATTTATGTTTTGTTTTTCACCCGAAAATTGATAATTTTTCTCCATAACCCAGCAAATCGACTTAGAAGCAATATACAGATCTCATAGCGAAGAGGAAAAGCGATATTAGTTCCAGTCGAAGGTTCAGAAATTTTATGATCGCATTTCCTGCTTTTCAAAATCTTCTCATTCTTGTATTCATGCTTCTCATTTCCTGCCGTAGACATCTCAATGCATATATAATTGTATCTGCTTCCTGTTATCGAGAACTGTATGTAGGCCACCTTGTGCAATGAATTATAACAAAAGTCGAAGTATTAGTATTGCACCATTCTTCCTGTTATTTGCGTTGTTTTATAATAATATAGATGGATACACCTGTGTTATCGATCTAGAAATGTATTGCAATCTAAAAATTTTAGGATATTCAGATATGTCTTGGAATAATATTTGCCCCAGAACCACAATAATTTCAACCGCCATTATTGTCAGTGTTATTTGAGCTTTATGAGTCTTGTTATTAAAATAGACCAATGGTGATTAAACTGTGGGGGGGCGACCATCCAGAGCGGTGGCGGGATAAATTAAAGGGGTGACGGAAATTTTTAAATAAATTTATTTTTCTAAAATCAAATTCAAAAATGTCATAATCCAGGAAACGCAGATATAGAGAATGTCCCGGATTGAGATAACAGTTTTAATGGAAAGAACCCCTAACAGTAACGAGGAAATATATAAGGAAGACTTGGAAGCATGTCCCTCATGCCAACTTGTTATGAAAAGGGCCAAATATCGGAGAAATCAAAGAGAAAATAAAGCGTAGAAAGAAAAAGCTAGTAATGCAAACACAGAGAAAAAAAACATAAGAAGAAATAAGTTTCGAAACAATTAACCAGATTCAAGACCCAATCAAACAAATTTAAGAGTTAAGCCATTACTTAGAACACTTCATACACCAGCATACAAATAGAATAACGACTGCAACAAGACTACAAATAGGCAAGTGATGGAGAGCGTTAGAGAAGAGAGTCGTTAGAGATGAACACAGAAAACAAGAGTTCTAAAATCCAAAGTGAAGACAGTGACAGAAGAAAAAAACAATTGGTTAAATTTCACTTTACGGCACCCCTTACAAAATGGAGGCAAGGAGAAGAGGGGGAGAGGGGGAATGCAGTGATTGACGGGTTGTGACTCCGTAGCGAATTTCACATGACAATATGTCGTAGCTGAAAAATGAGGAAAAAGAACGGCAAAACGGCAATTTGTTTTGCAAATCAAGTAACAAAAATGCACGTTATTCTGGAATGGGAATAAGTCATGTGCCTTCATTATATGTGGGAGCTAAAATGAAGAAAAAGAACTGTGTTACACAGAAGAACGGTTGTTACTTATTCTCAGTGGGCACGAGGATTAAGTAGAAACAGTTCTTCTCTATGAGTGAAGTGCTTCTTATTCGGGGTAGTGCAATACAATGATAACTCGCTGTGAAGTTAATAAAAATATGAGATAAAATTATGAGTTCGCTATGGTTATTTACACCTGTATATTATAGTGTATTTTAAACTCATATCACGCCTCGAGCATTTATCTATCTATTATTTTAGAATCAGTTATATATAAAACTATGAGTTTGGGCAAATAGCTCGTATATAAAAAGACTCTCGGCGGATTTTCGTTTCAAGTGCAGCATGGTACATCTTTGTTAATGGAAGCTGTTCCAGGAGAAACAGAAACAATAAAAGGGTGAGTGCTGGAGACAGGGCGGATTACCTTAAAATGAGCGGACGCAGTACCCAGGCAATGACCAGAGTATTATGAGTGGGGACATGGTCAGGAGTAGGATTTTGCAAAGAGGCATTAATAGGACGACGCTGAGGGCTCTTTTTGAAAGGTTTGAGGGCGGTTACTTCTGTAATAGCGAAACGAAAGAGGTAATTGGAAAAAAGATTGTTAAGCCACGGTTGCTGAGGGAAGATCTCGGCATCTGTCTGTTTTATCTGGGATAAAGAGTCCATCCAAACAGGTAAAAGAGCCCGTCATGGACAAAGAGAAAGGATTTGAGTGAATGGAAATAGAGGGGTGGAGAGTAACGATAATTGATTGGTCAAGAAAAAGGATGGAGAGGTGGAACATAAAGAAAGGAATGCGAGGAGAGATGGGGAGAAAAAGAGAATTTTGGATTGTGGCGGAAAAAAAGCCTTGTAGCAGATCGGACAGTTGGAGAGGAATAGGTGTGGAAAGGATTAAGAGGGAAAACGTTATATAGAAGTGCGGTAGTTTTGGTGTGAGGGAGTGCAGGGTAATGGAATAAGTTAATGGGAGACTGTAGAAAGTCTTGGCCGGTGAAAGAATGTGCAAAGGAGTGGGAGACTGTAGAAAGTTTTCAAGGGTGAAAGAATGCATAAAGGAGTGAAGACGACGAGAGGGCATCGATAATCGTTTGGTGTTCGAGAAGCAGAAATTCCACTTAGCATCGAGCCTCGCCTTGATTACAGTGGTATTAGAATGAAGGTTAAGCAAGTTCTATGCAGAGACGACCGTTTGAAGGAGATCAGGAGCCAGGAGTCCCAAACCAGACAGTGGGAAGAAAGAGAAAGGTAGAAAAGATAAAAGTAAGTCCCCTGGATATTTGATTCAGTTAAATTGACAGATAATATATAGGGCCAATAGGTCGATTCCCATCAAAACGATAGCTGGAGTTCAGCTGGAGTACACCTAAATTCAATATATGAGATGCTAAAAGGGCTTGACAGAGAAGAGAGAGTGAGTTATCTCTCTGCGATGTAAACGCCTATGTAGAGTAAAAGGATTAGATAAGATTGTCATTAAAAAGGAAAGTAGGTGCTGCTGTTGGAGCCATAATCTTTTTTTTTAACCACTGAGAGACGAATCTGCTAAGAGAAGATTAAATGCCTAATTTGATGTTTATATACTGAGAGAGAGTGGCAGTAAAATGTAATTAAGTATATTGTGTATATATACACTGTGCTGCCACTTTATTAGGTATATACCTGCTGTGCACACAAATGGTTTGTCCCACAACGTTTCAAGTCACATGACTACAGTTGTGGATATAAATGCACCAGGACAACCTTTATATTATCAGTTAAGCGTACAAACCGTAGCAAGAATGTGTAAAGGCCACAAATTTAAAAGTGTATGGATTTTGTAAGTGTAGTGTTGTGTATCGTTGTTCTTCTGGCCATTTAGCCGCTAGACCACAGCTAGGGCCCAACGTTGTCCGCACTCATGGAAGCAGACCAGGTACACTATAGATAGAAATCTTTATTGCAATAATAATAATAGTAATACAATGGATACATTAATAATAGTAATACAATGGATACATTAATAATAGTAATACAATGGATACATTAATAATAGTAATACAATGGATACAATACAATGGTTACATACGCCCTTCACGGCCACAAGGCCAGGGGTTAACAGTAATGTTACAATATGTAAGAAAGATAAATTAATAAATTAAATATAAAAATGCATATGTTAACGAATAAAAGTAAATACAGCTCAACACTCAAAAGTATAATACAATTATAAACATCACAATGTACAATGAATATGCAGGTGAAAAACTGCACGGTTGGTTGGCAAGCCATCTTCTGTCAAATTGCGGGATTGTTGTTGTTGTTTGGTTTTTAGGAGCATTAGCAACTAAGGCCATATTGCTCCGGGATATGTGGTGGTCATTCCCTGACCTTTCCGCATCCTCCGTATTTGGTGGTGACGGGCTCGAACCCCGGTCTAATCAAGAAGCGTGTGCTACGCACTGCTGCTCTTGCCCACCTGGCTATGGAGGCGTCTTGCAGGATTGCGGCATTAACGTGAGCTTCAAGGAGAAGAATCAGGGACAGGGAAGTAGAATTTAAGGATGCGGCGTCTGTACTCCCTATCGCAAGAAAACTTATTAAGATCAGCATCCAAAGACTGGGTACATGAAAGTAGCTGATATGGCAGAAACCTATCGGACAGGGGGAGACGGCTGAGATGTGGGCACTGAGTTGGAGTCGCTCTAAGGGAAGGCTGAGGGACTCTCCAAGAGCACAGGTCACAGAATGATGGTGCCGAGATCTTTCCAGTGATCATTTTTACAGTTGTGGTAAGGCATTTCACCCTAATCAGCGTGGGAAGCCTGTGAAATTTTATCAAACTGGCCATTTCAGTTGTCCTTAACTGTGGAGCAAGGTCATGTTTGTTTATGGCCCATTTTAAGAGCCAAAACTCAGTAGAAAAGAGTGGTCGAATTGTACTAGGGGCGGCAGATGCCCATACTTCTGCAGCATATAGAAGCGGAGGGTATACTGTGCTTTTTATATATCTTCTATACCCCCCAAATCAGTATGTTTCTTAACGATCGGAATAGGGGAATTGCATAGCATAGTGTTGGCTGAATATAGGAAGGCGTTTTCTTTAATGAGAATATCATAAATTCAGACTTTTCTGGATTTATTTTTAGTCCAAACTGGTTGGGGTAGTTTGCAAATTCCAGGAGTATATTGCTAATTGATGCTGTTATCATGAGAAGATCATCATGTGGAGAAATCAGTGTGAGGAGTTTCATATCATCAGCATAACATAGAGTATCATGCCTGGACTCAAGCGGCGAGATAAGCGCTGTAAACAAAGAGCCCAGATAAGACACGACCCTGTGGCACGCCTGAAGTGACACATCGCTCGTATGTTTGGCCGTGGACAGTAAGCCGGATTATTCTATTTTTAAGGAGTGAAGTGAGGAACTGTAGAGTGTCTCCTTTGATTTGATAATGGTCTGAAAGTAGCTTCAGCATTGCAGGAACGCTTATTGAGTCGAAAACAGCTTCGCGGTCTACATAGGTGACTGCGAGCTCTGCGTTGGATTCAAACGCAGAGATGATAGAGCTGGTGGTGGCTATGAGATTAGTCACAGTCGATCTATAAGAAAGAGAGTAGTGGATTTGATGAGGCTGATGTGGAAGAAGTTGTTTAGTTAGAATAGGGAGAAGTACTTTCTCTAGGAGTTTTAGAAGACTTGAGGCATTGGAGATTGGCCGGTAATGCTTAAGAAGAGTAGGAGATTGAATTTTGGGTATAGGCTTCACAAGGTAGATGTTCCACTGGTGGGGAAAGAAATGACTTGACAAAATAGCATTAAAAATAGTTAGAATGGGACCAAAAATGAATGGGCTAAGACGTTTAATAATGAATTGGGGTATTTCATCTGCACCTGCCTTAATAGAAGCCGGTGTAGAATTTATAGGGCCAGACTTTATAAGGCTAGGAGGTTTGACAGTTTGAATAGTTTTTGTCCGTTTATTTATTATTGGTGGCTGAGATGTCAGCTTTCCATTTTCGCTCACCAAAGAGCAGAGGTCAGAGAGCATATGAGTGATATGTTTATTTTGGTTCCTCAGCGAGTTAACTTCATCCTTCAGATCCTCAATTTGGGACCTCAACTGGTGAATTAGGTGGACCAAGAAGTCTACGCTGTCTGGCTGTAGAGGAGGGGGTCGACACTGTAGCTTCGGCGTTAATTCTTGGAGATTCATCTTCACGTTGAAAAGTACCTGTTGTGACTAGCGTCTGGTTTGAGGTGGAGGACACGTTAACGACTGGGGCACAATTTTTATCATTGGTTTCCGATGGAGACTTGGACAGATTAGCGCAGCGCTAATCAGTCCGATATATGCTGCATATATATGCAGCATATATCGTTGTTTGCAGTCCCGTAAGATGGTGTTCCGTTGACGACTGTTTCGTCGCATGCGATGGTCATAAGTTCAGGCAAACCAGTATTTCAATGTTGAATGAGATCAGTTAACGTCTGGTCGATAGGGCTAGTTTCAGTCTGGGATAGAGGCAGTTCAGAAATTTCAGCGTCTTCTCTAAGGCATTTGTCACATACGAACATTCTCTGACGTAGTTTAGAAAGATGTGCGATATTTATTTTAACTGAGTGGGCACAAAAGTTTAATTTGCATACATGACATCGAATGGTTGGTTGCTTCCCATCGCGGCAGGCTAGGCAGACAATTGTTGCAAGTTATTCTGTTTCTGTGACATGCCTGATTTAGGGTCTTTAAATCGCTTGGAAGTAGTGAACAATGTTCAGTTTTATTAGTTAGTTTTTAATTCCGAGTAGTTTGTTTTCTCTGGCACTGTTAAGCTTGCAGCTTTTATATTCGCGTTTCCAAAGAGATTACTGAGAAAACACAAGAAAACATAAATGGTTGTGACAGGTGTGCTAAGTACAAAAGACAGAAGAGAGGGAGGATTTCCCTAGGGAACTCAGTAGTGGCGATGCTTTGTGACTCGGTCAAGGTTCATTGTCCACTTAAGCCTTTAGGGTAGTGGGGCGTTTGCTAAATTCTTGAGGGCTAAAGTGCTGTGCATACATCGTAATGAAGAACTTCAAACGTGAGCAGGAATAATTAAAAAATCAGAAATATCTGTTTATCATATCACGAAGATGATACCACATCCAGCTTGAGCAGAGGAAGAGGAATTCATTGGTAGGCGAATCATTTCATAACGTAAAGTATAACTAATCTAAAACCGAATTAATATCAGGAGCGTAAACGAACACCGTATGCCACAACTCGCGCACACGCAATATATGTATTTAGATATTTACTCTGGCAGGTTCTGCCACCTAATTTCCTGAGATTTCAGTGGTTAGGACCTAAAAAAAAGAAAAGAAATAAAAAATAATAATCAATAAACAAAATAAAAATAAACAATCTTGCTCGGTGGGCGTTAAGAAAATTGAGTAGAAATGCCAAATGAGTTTAGTGTGAAAGCAATTAAATTTAGTCGTTATTAAATTTTTCAAGTTATGTGGGGTTACGCTAGTGTATTAGGTAGAGAGGGGGAGGGACAGAAGGCTGGGGGGAAAAGACAGAAATATGGGGACGATAGAGAAGGTGACCCTAGATAATCAGTGGAGCAGGCCCATGCCACACCAGGCGAAGAGAGGAGTGGCAGGGAGGGCAGGATAAAACATAGGACCATGAAAGGGAGTATGGTTTGAGAGCCAAGATGGTTAGCAGCAAGCTGCAGTTGGTGTTCAGTGGTATGGGTGTTCCCATTTGGGACATCACTCATGGGACCAGATCCTGTCCAGTTTAGTCAAGTCAGTTCTTGTCATTTGTTAAGTATATTCAGTTGTTATTCCTGGTTGTCATGTGTAGGGTTCAGTTGTGCTCCATAGCAGCGAGCACTCGTCTTCTTGCGAAGAGCTCTTGGGCATAACAGGAGAAAGCCAAATACTCTTGTTCTGTATCCAGTATGTTGTGCTTCGGTCCTCTAGGACAATATAGCATCATTGTTATTAGGATGTTGCGGAGGTCGTCATAAAGCTGGCAATCATACATTAGATGTTGCCAGCTCTCTAGACCACCACAAACACAGGTAGGGTCCTGTTCAATTCCCAAAAGGCAAAGTTTGGCATTGATGGCGCCATGTCCATTGAGAAGGTATGCCGCATGGAGTCCAGGTGAGAACTACGTTGGGAACTTAGGGTACACCCTACCGACGTCAGGTATAAACTTTCTGGTTATCTCCCCTGTGTGGGAGTTTGTCCATCTCTCTTGCCACATCTTCAGCAGGTGAGCGTAGAGCCTCTTCTTTTCAGTAGTGCGGTTATTTTCTGGGTCAGTTGTATGTCTGAGACAAGTCCTTGAGGAGTCCTTTGCCAGGTAGTAAAATAATTATTTGCCCACAATCTCCAGGTCATGGGGGAGAACCCCGGTCAGGACCTGTAAAGCGTGGGTGCTCACCGTGCTGCAGCCGCGAGAAGTAAATAGTAGAATCGATCTTTGGATTGAGTCCATAATACGTCGGTTGACTGCGGTAGTAGCCTTGTGATAACATACGCCAGAGGTATAAGTGATGATGGGTGTGAATATGGCTTTGTAGAAGATATGTAGCGTACGCCGGCCAAGTCCCCAGTTCTTCAAGCGACCCTAGCAACGAGGGAAGCGTATTTCCTAATCTTTGTTCGAACGTATTGTAGATGGTGTTTGAAGGATAGGTTGCAGTCTAGGATGACCCCTAGATACTTGAGTTGTTTGGAGAATTTTATTGTCATCTGGTTTATCTTAATTTGAGGAGGCCGTCGTAGGTCCAGGTTCCCTTACAGCAAGGCTGAGTTGGTTTTTTCTGGTGATATTCTCAGGTGATTCTCTTTTGCCAGTTCTGCAGTAGCTCCAAGGTTAGGTTTGCAGATTATTCCAGTTTTCCCAGTGAGTTCGCCGAGACGGAGAGAATGAGGTCGTCGGCAAATGCCACACGTCCACTTCTTCGAGGTGCGAGATGAGGAGGCTGTCCAAGACGACGTTCCATGTGAATGGTCCCAGGACCGAACCCTTTGGGCAGCATCCGGTGGATGCTGCTTCTGGAGAGGGTCTGATAAAGCGCATTCACTACTATTAATCTGTTGGAGAGGTAGTTCTGTAAGGTCCGGTAGACGTTGCTGGGAAGATTTGCCGCTCTAAGTCGGCCAGGACGCTCGGCCACAAAAGTGTGTCGAACACCCCAGCGAAGTCCACAGAGATCACCAAGAAGTATTTTCTGTTGCAATTCACCACCTTCCCCAGGAGGTGCTGGTGGGCATCTATGGCAGAATGACCCTGTCGAAAGCCGAACTGGTTGGGCGTTGTTAGTCCTGCAGTATTGTAGTGATGTTGGAGACGAGCATGTAATAGGCTCTCGAAGAGCAGGGCTATAGGCCTGTAAGGGTCTGGGAGGATAGGCGACTTGGAAGGATTTTTTAGGATAAGTTTTAGATTGGCGACCTTCCATGATGTTGGAAAGGCTGCCTGGAGGCATTTGTTGTAAGGATTTAGCATCAGGTCAGGGGCATGTTCCACTGTCTTTTTAACAATTTCTCGTTCTAGCAGGTCTGGACCTGGGCATTTATTTCCTCTGATAGTTGATGCTGATGCTGCAATTATCTCCTCCCTGGTGAAAGGCAGTTCCATTGCTTGGTTATTGTACGTCGCGTTATCCTGGCACATTTTCTTCTGATCGTCAGTCTGTGGTTTGGCCGGTGGTCGAAAGACCACGCCAAGTTATTGTTTATGGTGATTTCCCAGTTTGTAGTCATGGCACCTTGTGGGGTTCTAGTAGCAGCGACAACCTCCCCCGAGGGAGCTTGTTTGTGGTTATCTTGTAGACCACCTCCCAGGGGTCGTTACTGCCAGTAGTTTTGACCAATCGCTGCCAAGTCTCCTGTTTGCAGTGACCTATCTGCGCGGTGTAAGCATTTGTAGCTTCTCTGTACCGTTGCCGTAGGGCCTCCTCTTCTGCAGTTGGTCAAGATCTGCTGGCCTTTGAAATCCCTTGCGTCGGATCTGAGTGTCCTTTCTAAGGCGCTGCAGGTTCCGGTTCCATCATGGCACTGCACTCGGGGCTGTGTGTTTCCCAGGTATTGCAGCTTCGCAGGCCTAAGTGATGAGGGCTGTTGTCTTCCGCTGAAGGATTTCCAGGTTGCTAGTGGTCTGGAGTTCGGAAAGATGGGGTAGCAGGGAGGCGAGGCGACTGGTCATCTCGTCCCCCATGGCAGGGAGGGGCGTTAAAGGCGAGCCATCTAGTGCTTGGCTCAAGCCGCCATAACGGCTGCTATTCGTCCTTTATTCAGATCTTTTGTCCATCTTCATGGTTGCTCCGTAAGTCATCTTTGGTGTTGTACACATTTTGGCTTCTAGTCATTATGTCGCTAGTGTGCGTTCAGGTCCCGTCTACCTCTATATAAGTCTTCAGCAAACTTGGAGAAGCAATGTATTCCTGCCTCCCTTCCAGAAGATGTTGTTGTCGATTTGTGGGCAAAAGGTGATCCGGGTGATGAGCTGGCAGCAGAGGTCATCATAAAGTTGGCATTCATGCATGAGGTCATGCCAGCTCTTCAACTCTCCACAGCAGCAAGTAGGGTCATCTGTGATTCCCAGGACTGTAAGGTTAGCTTTAAAGGCACCGTGTCCCGTTAGAAGGAAGGTCGTGTGGAATCCCGGCGTGAACCATGCTGGGACCATTGGGTAGAGATGTCCAAAGTTGGAGAAGAATCGATTGGTGACTTCTCCCTTTGGGGAATTCTCCCATCTGGCAACCCAGATAACAGAATGTTTGTATCACTGTTCATCTTACAATGACATGAGGATGGACATAGCGGATCATGTTGATGACTTTTCTCACGGCAATAAAATGGTGTTGGTTTCTTCTCGAATTGTGTTTGTAAAATTCAGTACATTTGCCAATCGTGCTCTCAAAAGAAGAGAGCATTTGCAACGAGCTTCTTCATATGCATAAGGTGAATTGTTTATGAAAAATTTCAACCTTGGAATTACACGTGGGAAATTCTTTTTAATGTTTCTTCGATTATTTTGGAAGGCATCACTTACATATGTGGCTACTATACTGATCTAGTGAATCTCACGGTGTGCATGAACTTTCGCGACTACTGGAAGTCATTGCTGCTGCCTACTATTTTCGCTCTGAATGTACTGGAACTCATCTTCCTCTCGAACGTTCACATATGGAAGTCGATTATAGAACTTTTGATGAGTTTTATAAGTTATTCAATTGATCTTTCTAGGTCTTGTGATACCTTGTTACTGTATATATATTATGTATTTATATTGGTAATTAAGGGTCTTATGACAGTTCTAACTCGGGTCCCTATGAACTTTCACCTACTGGAAGTTATGGGAAATTGGCGACTTTCGGACTTTCACTTTGGAAGCCGAGGGTATTTTTCTATGTGTTATACAGATGATATATATTTGCTGTGTATTACAATCAATTTTTCTTTAGTTGTTTTGGCAGATGTATTTGACATAATATTGTTAATGTTCGTCAGGGTCTTGGTCTGTTTGATCTGCAGCTTGCTGTGTATCTTTTTCTGCTATTAGAGTGTCTCCGAACTGGTTCCAGGTTGCAGTGTGCAGCGCATATCTGTGTAGCATTTTTCTCCCACGATATTGTTTCTTTTGAGTTGGAAGGTCAGGACCCTGTGGTTGGACGTTGTCCAGGCATCTTGAACCGTCTAGTCTGTTATAATGCCAGCAATATTCCTAGTGGCTAGGGAAACACCGATGGTTGCTTCTCAACGTAGGTTGCAATAAGTCGATAATTGATTAGGTTGGTTTAGCACTGTTATCGTTGATGTTGCTAGGAATTCCTCCAGGCGCTGCCCATTCCTTGTCCCCTACCTGTCCGTTGTATGGCTGTATCAAGCCGCTGACCTGCAGTTCACGCCCTTTCCTATTATTAGTTTCTGGTCAGGGAGGATATTTGTTACATGTTCTAGGTATCTTATAGTCATCGTTATGTCGTCTCTGTTGTAGATGGCTACGACGTAGAAGGGTTCCAGTGCTGAGATAAGGTGTTCACAGCCTGCTCAGGCGGTGCGGAGGTGAGTGATCCTGGTAACTGTTATATCTGGGTTTTTGAACACAATAGCGGCGTAGGGAATTTCATTTTCAGGCTGTATAATTTTGTATTATAGGAGGTATCCCCTTACTTGATTGGCAGCTGCGTATGGTTCTTGGAGTATGATGATATCTATATTTTCATCGTCGGCTTTCATCCTGACCTGGTCGGCCACTGCCCTGGTTCTATGAGCGTTTAGCTGGAAGAATTTGATTACTTTAGTGTTAAGGTGTTTATGGTGTGGTGCCATAATCTGTTCTGGATTGGGGCAAGCTCTTGTATTTTTGGTAGATGGAACGCATGCTGTCTCTTAGGGAATGGGAGGCATCCATTTTCTGACTTTTGCAGTTAGCACAGATGGGGTCTGTGCCTTTATTTGGGCAGTTAGTGAAGTTGGGGCCCTTGCCAGTGTAGTGGCCGCAGGTTCGCACAGCCTGGGAGCATTTGTGCGACGTGGGTCCGAACTTGCAGCAGTTGTAGCATTTGATGATAGCCACATGTTCGCGGAATCGGTGACTACCCCAATGTTAATAAACTCTAGTCTGATTTATAAGTATTTGTCAATCCTGTTTGTCGCTTTCACGAACAGGATTTACCAACGAGAAGGTGTGCATGAGTGGATTTTAGGGAGGCGGTCCAACCGGACTTCTAAATCTTCTAACATGGAAAGATATTGGATTCATCAGTGTTTCAGACTGTGTGTCTAATAACCCACAGAATGCACGCTGAAGGCATTTCAAGTTTAATTTTTAAGTTTGCTGATTATACAAAGGTGTGCAGGGTGGTTAATGACAATAATCAAGGTACACTACTGCAACAAGATCTAAAAATGTTAGACAGATGAGCTGTGAAATGGCAGTTCAAGTTTAACGTTGACCGCATTTTTCTGAGAACTGCAGGCAGGGTAGTAGTAGTAGTAGTAGTGGCATGTGATGCAAGAAAGCAAGTGTATGCAGCATCAGCCGAAAAAAAAAATTTACAAAACAGTTCCTTCTAAATGTTTGCCCAGTTCCTCCTTAAATTTATTTAACCTATCAACTTCCACAACGACAGATGGAAGTTTGTTCCAGCAATTAACCACCGGCTGGCTAAAGGCAAACTTCCGCACGTCTATCCTACATCTGTCTTTCCTCAATTTCAATTTATGCCCTCTCAGGCGATTATTCTGAACAAGTGGAAGAATCCCATCAACTCTTGTTTGTAGTTCATCGTGCATTGGACTGTTAACTTCATTGCATTCTTTGGTCTTTCTAATGCAATACAGGTTCTATTGTCACACTATAGAACTGCGAAGTTTGTTCAGCCCTTTCAACAATTGCTGTAACTGAGAGAAAATGTCAAACAAGACCACACATGCGCATGGGGTAATAATAATATTTATTATTACAAAATAACCTAAAGTAAAACTGAGGAGGCCACGGCCTGTGGCTCGCCCACACAACTGAATCTCAGTGAGATTCACTGACTAGTATAATACCGAGGAGCCTGACTCCAGGTCTCTTTTTTACCAACTTTTCCGGACTTCTGATCAGGAAAGATGCGAATTCGAATCACGTGAACGAAGTAAGGAATTTTTATTGGCTTTAAAAAGCATAATATATTTACGGCGGGGAAATAACTTGCAAGCAACGGCCTGAAGAAGGTAAAATATTTCCTTTGATATCAAAAGAGAAGATTCGCTGGCAAGAAAGAGGCAAGTGCAAGAGGTAAGAAGAGGCTGACAAAGATCATTATAAATCGCTCAATCTTCCAATCTTCGGGTTGGGCACAGAAACATGAAGGCGAATCAGACAGTTCAAAGTCATAAGTTCCGATTAAAGTGAGCGATTCTGCCCAGTACGAAGAAAAATGTGTTAAATTTCGGCAAACCATTTTATTGCATTTTGTTGCAAAGCAAAAGTAACCAACGTAATATTTTAAATGTGACCAGACCTTTAGAAATACTGGACCAATGATGCTGACAAGTTGAATAAGGTAGACCCATCATCGTTTCTTTTCAATTTTTGGGTAACCCTGAGTGTTTAAAGTGAATCCAAAAAAAGGTAATTGTTCTTGAGTGATGAAGACGGAAACAAAATCCATGGAAGATTGTTTTTGGAAGTCCAGCAGAAGAGAGCCATTTATGACCTGAAGCTCAGCCGTTAACATTGTACGACATGTTCGATACATGACTAAAAGCATGCATCGCTGAACAAATGATGAATTTTGCAGAAAGTGTATCTTTTTAACATACCACAACCAGGCGTCACTTGGTTGTGGGAGAAACTGAGAGGAAGAAACACGACTTTATGAAGAGACGAAGTATTCGATGATTAAGTGCCCAAGATTGGTTAGAGAAGTGGACAACCGTAGATGTGTATTTTATAATTTTATCGTGCAGATTCGAAACTAAGTTTATGGTCTATAATGCTGCCAAGGAATTAATGAGAAACAGCTATGGAGAGGAAATATATAAAGCCTTGCAACAGGCGATTTAGATGTAGATAGAATAACTTTCAAATATAGAAGCGTTGTTTTTCTGAAGAAAAAGAATTTATATCAGATGCAACCCAAGAACACAAATCAGTCATAATTTTGTTAGCAGATATTTCTAGTGGGGTAATGTAAGTTCCCATACACCAAAAGAGTAAGATCGTCGGCGTAACGACTCTTGAAGTACTGTTGGAATACTTGTCTGTATTTTTAGGAATAGAGCAAAGCCAGCTTGTCCAGGAGAAAATCCGAGACGAGTGGGCTGCGAACAGAACCTTGAAAACATCCTCGTGAAATAGAAAATCACATTTTCTAAGTGCCACATATAACCTGAACTGAGCAAAAAAAAAAAAAAAAAGAGTAAGACTGAAAAACTGCGAAAAACAGTTAACAGCACTAAGGAGAGCAAACAAACTGCCCCACCATAGGGAGTTTGACCATAGCTTCTTTAGTACCGCGTCCTTTACTGAACCGAAACTGATCTGTTGATTTTAAGGAGAGTTCTGTGAAAAGCGAGTCCAATCGAACAGCAATAAGATGTTGAATTTGAATTAGTTTCAATAGAGATATTTCCCAAATAGTTGGGCAATCCTGTTGTCAAGCTAACTGAGGCTATCATCTGCGATAATCTAATTTATGTTTAAAAACCATGGTCTTCGATTCTCTTAGGGATAATTTCAGTTTAATCTTAGACAACCAAGACGACAGCTTCAGAAGTACTTTCTTAACTCGCAGCTTTAAATCAGATACTAAGTTTCCATTAAACAAATTCGTCAGCTTTTTCTTATTTTGAAATTGAGACTTTTAAAATATAAATGCAAGTCGAGAGGGCAAACCCAAGCCAGAAATTGAAGCAAGCACCATTTTTGAACCATTCGACATGCTCATACAATAGCAAGGAACATGAATCTCTGAACTGTATGGAGTTTGGATTGAAATTTCGCGATTTTTGGCCGTAATGTACCATAATGCTCTACTATATGTGGTCATACGGACAAACACAACATTTTAGAAAATGTGTAGAGTTTTATACTGTAGGCGCCATTCGTTTTTGAAATTTTTGCTAATGTCCCAGTGAATCTTTTAACTTTGGCGACATGATGATTATCGTGAAAAGAAAAGCTGAATTGGTCATTAATAATAAGGCTGGGATATCAGCATTGGCATCTATGTGCTGTTGATTTTAGGTTTTGGTGATCGTACATAGTTTAGTTTTTCTTGAAAACAATCATGTTGGTCGTGTAGGATTCACTTTTAGTTTATATGTACAAGTCGATTGATAAATGCTGGATGGATATCATTCACTCCTGGAGCCTTTACTTCTCTCATATTCAATAGCTTTCCCTTAGATATTCTTCTACAAGATTAATATATCCCTTATTTATAAGCGCACAAGTACTCGTCACCATTTTTCGATGGTCCAAGTGGTGTTTCTACTATAAATACAGTAGTAAAGTACTTATTTTACACGATATGCCTTCTGCTGACTTTTCTATAAATTTTCCCCTTCAATCGATTAAGAGCGCTTATTTCATTCATTTTTTGTATTCATGAACGAAAACCATATAAATGAATATCTCGCAGTAATCTGTAACTATCCCATGCTTTCTTTCTTTTTTTTTTAATTCAGTTAAACCTTTAAGAACACTTGCAATCCACTTTCTTTCCTGAAATTCCCGATATAGTCACACGCTTTTGAAATTGAAACCTTCCCCTTTTAATTTCCCAATTGAATTTCTTTGGATGCTTTCCATTTTATGATGATGTGGTCTCTACCTGCGAAATTAAACTGTCAAACGTTGTACATAGTTTGGACCTCTTATGAGAACCAGATCGATGATAGAGCCCTTGTATCTTTTCTGACATATTGCAATAAATACTCTCATCCAGATGACTCAGAGACCTGATTCCCATTATCCATCCACCAATCCAGCCTAATCAGTTTTATGTCATCCATAATGAGTCAATCGCGATTGACTCATTATGTATGACATTCAAGTTGCCTACGCAATTTCTATCGCATTCCTTAAATTCGTTTGGTCCGTAAAATGTCTGGATTACCATCTTACTTTTACCTTAAGTCAGAGTCCGCGCGGTAGCACAGTGGTTAAAGTCACCGTTCTCAGCACACTATCTGGAAAACGGCCTAGGTTTGAATCCCGCCAGTAACACGGGGAACTTTCGTAGGCGTTTTTCAAAACATGGCTGAGTTTGTTGGTCGCAGGGGCGTGGTTTTTCAACCGAAAAAAGAATACAAATGTAATCTCGTACCGAATTCCCAAAGCAAGCTAGGGATCATTTAAAATAATAATAATAATAATGATAATAATAAAGAAGCAAAGCAAGAAAGAAAAAAAAAACGTTATTCCACTCCAGAAACTTGAAGTCTGCATACACACACAAACACACTCACTCGACCATGCTAGAGCATACCTGATAGGACAGATGAAAATGAAATAAGATTAGAAAAGCAAAACGATAATGAGGAATCCCAAAAGCAAGTCTGTGCCAGCAATAATACTCCCTCAGACCCAGTCTGTGGCGAGAAGTGATGGTGGGGAGAAGGTCAAGAAATGATTCCATAGAATTCAGCAGATGGAGTTGTAGCTCGGCTGCAGACTGCAATGTTGATTTGTAGTCATGGTAAATAAATCTCTTGCAAGCAAAGTCCTGAAGAATGTTAAATCTTTCATCTGATTCCAAAAGAGAAGATTCTTTCCCGAGAGAAAATGAATTAGAAGAGATTTGATAAGAGCAAAGGAATTTCATTGATTGCTATATTATTGTATAACTTTATTGCTATATTATTATATAACTGTATGATGGTATATTTTCTCTTTTCTTCCTGCTGTGCACAGTGGATGGACGTATTTGATTGAAATAAAACAAAATTGCTCATTGTACATTTAATTGTGCATGCTTCTTCCATAGTGCACTTTGAACAGTAACATTTTGGTGCCTCTCTTTTCTATTCAAAAAATAAGAAATTTAAGGATAAAAATTTAAAAAAAAAAATATATATATATATCAAAACTCCACGATCAGTTTCTTTAGAGCCGTGGTCGAATCCTCGCTTCCACTTTAGCCTTCGGATAATAGCAGCCTTCAAAACCTATTTTTGAAATACATATAAAAAGGTATTAGACACACATTTCGGACTTCGAATAAATATTTGTTATCGTAAATAATTTCCACAAACTGAATAAAAACTAGTCATTTTGTTAATTCCATCAATTTTCTTAATAATAATAATAATTTATTTATTTATTACTACATTATTACATTTAATAACATATTTAAGTGAATTAAGTGGTTCGCCAGATTTCTTACAATTTAAATTTTCTTCTAATTTAGTTCTCGTATGAAAGGTTCATCGTTATTTCTTTATGCATTAAGGCAGGTATTTTTCTTTTCTAAGACCGAGAGTAATTTGCAATCATATTTCGGTATCACTTTACTTATTTTCTCTCTCCGATCTCCTTTTTATCTTGGTGGAATCGCTCACAATGTTCCCTTCCCTACGGAAGAACCAAGAATTTACAGAAACAAAGTTCACGTGGGAATTCAAGACATTTCAATTTGAATTATCATTAACTTTATTTTGATACGAAATTAAAGCAGTATAACTTTTTTATATCCAGACTTTGTTGGTCAATACGTTTGAATCCAGAGAACTCAGTTGTGGTCATTTTGGACACAATTATAAGCCTCTCTGCAATCCTAGCTACCACAATGATCACGATAACCATTCTGTCAAAACCTGTAAAAAAACAAAAACCCGTGTATCGAATCTTATCATCACGGAAGCAATTTTTAGTGGCGATTTTTTACTTTAGTGGTGAGTTTATTAGCCTGGAGTGAGAGACAAATGGCTCCAGTCCAGGAAACGGGACTTTTTGTCAAGGAAACAGACAAATCAATTGTTGAATACACCAAATATGATACGAAATACGGAAGACTCATGGGCTATAGTTTCCTTGTTGCTTAAAACACATACAACAACAACAACAACAACAGTTGCCACTGAGTGACCACTGCTTTCTTGTCCACTGCTGATTTCTTGCTCATCCGTCCAATTCATACAAGCAACATGGCTTTTGAGCATAATATCATTGGGGATCCGTTATCATATAAAGAACTTTGATTGAGAGTAGTGGACTAAGTGATTGTTCGACATTTGTTTTGTTTCAAATCCACGATGACCACAATTAGGTAGTGAATTATGTTTGTGAATTGTTGCAATTTGTTGATGGATGATTGAGTCCATGATAATGAGTTTCCCAGTTAAACACTTTTACCTGTTGTCTCAGATTGACTGACTCGATCACTATGGGCAAAAAAAAAGCTAATGAAAATTCCTGTCGTCATTAAGTTTCCGACGGTTAGGAATCGTAACCACTGTACTACTAACGAGGGTCAAGCTAATGGAAAGTCCAAGAGGGAACGATAAGCATACGAAGAAATAAATGCATGACCACATTTGATATTAGAGTTTAAAAAAAAAATAATAATCACTTTCTCAAAGAGAAATAATATTATTTCAAATTAATCAATACTCACAATTTTCCTGGCAAATTTCTTCAATGTCGTCTGGAACACATTTCTGGAAAACAACATTAAAGAACGGATTCAAGAAAAGAAAAATGTAAAAAAAAAAACAAAAATCCACTTATACCAATAAAATACATATTTCAGGAAAAGAAAGGTGTTAACTTACTCATCTGAGAAAAGAGATTTTCAATTATACGCTGTTCTAAATGATATCGTTTAATATTTTTCGATGTTCGGCCCGTGCTGCTTGCAATTTACAAATAAAACTGATCCAAGAATAAGCGAAAACCTATTTCTGAATAGAATTATATGTATAAAGGAAAAAAAAAACGTCTTTTGGAATAAAGAGAAACTACGTATATTATAAGAAAGTTTTGGAACAGGATTCTATTATGTCTTAATTTAAATGGGCAATCTCGTTCTTCTAAATCAATAATAAACTCTATTGTCTCATCTTTATTTAACTTCATCGATAATCAAAGTGTTTGTCATGATAAACACTTTGACAGCATCTGTACGCGATTTTACTGATCAGTCCATACCTATTCTGAGAAGAATGTTCATTCTGTGGAAACTCATTCTTGTGTGCATTGGGAAACTCATAATTTCTTTGAATAAATCTGAATTTCCTCAGAAATCCTTTTTAGCACAGCACTATCTCCACTGTACATTGTGATGACTGTCACCTAGTGGTTCTTTATGTGCAAATTCTTAATGCAAGAATAATCACTACTGATAATCAGATCAAGATTATTACTCCCTCTGGTTGCCTATCGAACATGTTGCTGTAGAAAATATACCCACAAAAGCCTTGCCAGTGTGCGATTGACCAACTCACAAGTTCCAGTCAATATCTGGAAAGTTAAAATCCTCCATTCCAATACATTCTGATTTACTGGCCCATTATATTTTTCTGCATAACTGTTAATTGTACTCATCAGAGTCATTGGGCCTATAAGATTCCACTACTTTCATTTTCCCTTTCCCAGATTTCCCAGTGCTTATGTCACACCAAACAGACTAAAGATTGCACTGTCCACCCGTGTCAACTGGATGCACCTCCTTACATTTATGTGTTTCTTAACTAATAGCGGTGGTGAATCTACACCGATATTATATAGTTAACTAATAGCATAACCCCTCCTCCCTTCCTACCCTGTCTGTCCTTTCTGTACACATTGTGCTCTCCAAATTCCAATTCTGCACTGCTTATACCTGTGTGACACCACGTCTCTGATATTCCAACAATAACTGCCTTTGATGTCTTCACCAGCACCTCACATTCATCAAATTTATTTACTATACGTCTAACATTGGTGTAAGTGCAAATATACATGTACTTGTTCTTATTCTTAGTTACCCTAACACTTGTTTCATCATGATGACTCCCAGCAGCTCTTGAATTTCCCAGCAACTTGTTCTCTAGGCAGCTGCTCATTACAATAGAAGCTGTGCAAGAATCGCTTTCGCCTCTGCTTGCGACTACTGTTAATATTTTAGATTGTGAATCCCCCAAACTAGCAGTTTTCCCACCCCCCTGACACTGCCTCGATAGCTCACCAAATATTCCTCTTCCTTTCTATTTAAGTGTATCCCATCCCTGTAGAAGCAGTCTCTCCTGTCAACAAGCAAAGACCAGGCTGAAAAAAATTCTACTCCTTGAGCCTTGCACAATCTCTCCAGGGACAAATTGATTGACAAGGCTCCCATCATGTACTCCCTCCTATCGTGTCTGGGCAGAATTGCAGATACTTTCACATTCAATACTAATTCGCGACTTTTTTCCAGCATTGACCTGTATTTGTTAAGTAAATCTGCAGATTTCTTACTGTTAAGGTCATTAGTTCCAACGTGTACAACGTTATTACCTTTTGTGCCCTTAAAAAATAATAACTGTTCTACATCATCAACAACCTTTGTCCCTGGCAGATATACCCTGGTCCTGTTCTACCAATCCTTTTTGCAAAAAAAAAAAAAATATGATATTAGAGTCCCCTGTAAATGATTACATCTACCCATATTTATTTTGTCTGTAAATTGTGTGTTCTCTGGTCGATTTGTCTGTTTTCTGGACAAAAAAAACCTCAGTTTCTCGGGGGAAAAACCTTGTTATCTACGCCTGAGTCCGACTAACTCAGCCACGGAGTGAAAAAAGCCCACTAAAGTTCTTCGCGTCATCGATGGGATTCGAACCCGGGTCTTTTCCACCAGGAATATACCATGCAAAAACCTTGGCTTGATCATGTCCTGTTCTAGACAGATCTGCAAACATTTCACACTTCGCGCATTGTATTAGACCTGTGATGAGTGGGAGAATCGCCCCCTTTGGTTGTCCCGCGAGCCACAGCTCTGGTTATTCTGTGAACGCTGCTTTGCTGCTGTAGTCTGGATCATGATTCCGTTAAGTATAATTTAATTAACAATGAAATTTAATAAAATTAATAAATTTTATTGATAATACTATACTAATCTAGCAGAATTCTAATTAACTTTTTTCGCGCAGTGTAGTTAACCTGCCACGTAATTTGTATCCTGAGCCTCCTTTGGTTGTTGGAACTTCAAAATTGCATTCTGCTATTAGGATGTTAAGATGGTTTGTTTCCTGCTGTTGACACTCACAAATATTGATTATCCTGTAATGTTTTTGCTCCCAATAATTATCTTTTCCAATTTCTATCGCCCATTTTTTAAGAAATGACTGAGCAAAATAAAAGAATGCTTACCATTATTTCAGACTTTAATTGTGCTAAGAAACGGTCCAGGTCTGTTGCATTATCGAGAACACAGATCAGAGCCCTGCTTACAATCTGAAAATAAAATTAATTTCAACAGTTATTTTAAATAAATACGGATCAGTTTATTCTTAGCAAAATATAAATTACTCCGAAAAATATTTATTTATTTAATTATTAATCTTAATTGTTTTAATGATCATCCCCGACAGTTGGCGATATCGTTTGGACCAATCTGAGTATGGACAGGGATACAACTTGTAGTCAATTCGGTTTAGATTTGATCTCCAGATTGTAGGGCCTTCCGGTGTAAAGAGGCAAACATAAACAAATAAATTTTCTGTTTAGACGCTGGAGCGATAACTTGGTCAAAGTTAACAACACACGTGTAGTATTATATTTTGTAGGACGGCACCTGTACGTCAGTTCAACTCCTCCTTGATACACTGTGAGGGACACAGAACTGTGTAAAAGGCCAGAAATGTGTTTAGTATTATGTTTGTGCAATGTTATGTTTGTGCAGTGTTTGTGAATGTTATTATGTTGTTTAATTGTTTCTGGCCTCTTTATCACCAGGATGGCGATCACCTGGAAAGCCTGCTCAATGTCAGTCAACACCACTGGGGGTTGGGTCACAACTGCGCATTTATTGTGGAGGACCTCGTTAGCTCGTGTGCCTAATGTTCCCTGTGTTTTCTTTATTGCACAAATCATGCATTCACAGGTGGAAGTGCTAAAAGTAAGTTTGCTTCAGTTATAGCAAATTAAGAGAAAGAAAGCGTTTATACTGTTGATGAGACGAGCTTATTATGGAAAGCATTGCTGAGAAAAACCCTAGCCACTAAAAGAGAAACGCCTGCACCAAGTTTTAAGATGAGAACAGAGCGAGTTAGAATTGCCAATTGGGACACACAGATTGTTCGTGTTCGTTAACGGTAGTTAAGGAGCACGAACAATCTGTTCCATAAGAACAACCAGGCAGTCGCAAAGAGACCAACTCCCCAAACTTTAGAGGCTGATAACCACAAGAAGGGTTCTGCCAACATCCTCATGATGTACTTTTCACATTGTTCTCTTCACTCATTTCTTTAAGGTGGATCGAAACCCAAGTTCTTAAACTCTAAAATGTGTCCCCCACATGTTCTAAAGTCCTTTGCCACCATTTGTATTTTCCAAAGAAATACTATGAAGAAGAATATTCTCTAATATATTTACTTTAGCAGCCACAATAAGACCGTTACCATGATGCCAGAGTCCGTAAAGTCCAGGTTTCCATCTCGGCAGAGTCCAAATATCAAAAGAAGGCTTGGCCGTTCTTTTCTTGTTTAATACTCACAATTAGTTTAGTTATTATGTCCTCAATTCATAGTTCACAGAAATATTTAATCCATGTCTTCTAGTACAACACAGCGAGAAGAAAAAAACAAGAAGGCACTCAAAGTCCATTTGTCAACCCTTGAACAGCATTTTTATTGTGTCCTATCCTAGTAATGAGTAAGGAAAAATTCTGTATTCAAATTTATTCTTAACATATTTAATTTTATGTCTTCAATTTGTAAAGTACAATATGGTATATAACTCCCAAATAGTAGAAATCCGTGCATTAGGACATAATACCATTTTTCATGGAAATAAATCCAGACCCTTCTGTAATCCATGCTATAGTTATTTATGAAGTGGTTCCTGTAAGTTCTTATCTTTTGTTTCTTACGCGTAATCCGAGACTTGAAATACGAGTAACACTTAAATTGGGGGTCAGCAATGACAATAGTTTTAGTTTTTTGTATAAATATCAACGTGGCTTGAAAACTGTCAAAACGAAATATGGCTCTCCATATACTTACATGTAGTAATTATGTCCATAGGAATACATTATGCAGCCATTTTGACAAGTACTTGTTTGGTTAACTGTTACTGAGCCATAGAATTATTTTTCTTCTTGGGTTGGTAACAACTCCCAGTTTGTTGTTAAAAGTGATAAATTTAGGAGAGTTTGGAAGACGAAAACTTTCTTCATCTTACGAGATATACTGCCTTTGGTTTAATTAAGGTTTTGACTTCAAAAGGTTTTTGGAAGGAAAATTGACTGCTGAATATGAGTTTTAGTGACACCTGGATTTGTGTTTCTCTAGAATGAACTACAATTGAAGAAATAATATTAAAAATAATAATATATAATATTACAGTATACACTGCGCTCCCACTTTATTAGGTACACCCCTGCTGTCCACACAAATGGTTTGTCCAACAACGTTGCAAGTCACATGACCACAGTTGTGGATATAAATGCATCAGAAGAACCTTTCTAGTATCAGTTAAGCGTGCAAACCGTAGCAAGATTGGGGCAAAAAGGACTGATCTAACGGACTTCGAATGTGGCATGGTAGTAGGTGCAAGACGTGCTGGACAAAGCATTCTCTGAAACGCCAGTTCTTCTGAACATTTCTCGCACGATACTTTCAAGGGTGTATCGATAATGGTGCCACGAAAAGAAAACATCCTCTCAACGGCAGTCCTGTGGAAGAAAATCGCTTGTTGATGAGAGAGCGGTCACAGGAGGATGGCTAGAATTGTGCAAGCAAACAGACGGACCAAAATGTCGCATATCATTTCAGAATACAACCTTGGTACGCAGAACAAAATATCGCAACGGACTACTAGTCGCACTTTGTCGCGAATGGGCTACAACAGCCCACGGGCACATCACGTACCTTTGTTATCAATGAAGAACAAGAGAGCACGCCTCCTGTGGGCACAGTAACACCAGCACTGGACTATCGAAGATTGGAAAACAGTTGCTTGGTCTGACGAGTCGAAGTTCCTGGTGCATCATGTTACTGGAAGGCCCAGAATTTTCCGAAAACAACATGAAACCGTGGACCCGTCATGTCTGACGACTACTGTGCAAGGTGGTGGGGGCAGTGTTATGGTGTGGGGAATGTTTTCTTGGCACACGTTGGGTCCATTGACACCCATAGATTAATGTCTGAATGCCACATCGTACCTAAACGGCGCCTCCGTAGACAGGTGAGAAGAAGCAGCAGTGCGTAGCACACGCTTCTTGATTAGGCCGGGGTTCGAGCCAGTCACCACCAAATACGGAGGATGCGGAATGGTCAGGGAATGACCACCGCATATCCCGGAGCAATATGGCCTTCGTTGCTAATGCTCCTAAAAACCCAATAACAAACAAAAAACTAACAAACAAACAAACGTACCTAAATATCGTTGCTGAACAAGTACATCCGTTCATGTTGACAGCTTATCCTGTCAGGTGGTTACTTCCAACAGGATAATGCGCCGGTACACAAAGCCCGAATCACTATGGAATAGTTCCAGGAACATGATAATAACTTTTCTTTGCTGCAGTGGCCCGCTGAGTCCGCGGATCTCAATCCTATTGAACATCTTTGTGATGAGCTGGAAAAGGCTGTTCGTTGCAGGCCTACACCTCCGTCGAATCTCCTGGAACCGCGTGATACACTGATATCTGCATGGTACTCCATTCCTGCACAACCTTTTCAGCATCTTCTTTAATCCATGTCTCGACTAATTCTGGCTGTTTTGAAGGCTCAACGCGCTACTAAGTAGGTGTACCTAATAAAGTGGGAGCACAGTGTATATTGTACACTATAGCCTGATAGTGCAACCCTAGAAAAAGGACAACCACAGAAGAGGGCTTTCATAAAATTTCTTTTAAACTTGTGGCTCTTTCTAAAATATTCTTTGGCATGATTTTTAAGACTAACCAATTCAAAAATTCATAATTTGGCCATTTATCCTACAGAAAATACCGAAAACAATTTTTAAAAAAAATCTAAATCTTAATACTATTGAATCACCATGGATCCAGAACATTTGGAGGTCTCTTCTGTTTTACCAACCTCTACACAAACTGCTGATGAAAGTGTTTCAGAGACGTCCGTTAGTTCCTCTGTTCGTAAGAAACCCAGAATTGAATTACAAAGGCTTGACCCTAAAGACCTACCACCCAGCTGTTGATAAGGTCTGTGTGAGATTGTCTGAGACTATTGATTCCCCGTCACTTGATAAATCTATTCAGATTGCTGACCAATTTCAATCCAGTTTAAATATTCGTGCCCATATGGAACAAGTGTTTATATTGATGTAGGCGCCTCCATAGCCAGGTGGACTGGAGCAGCAGCAGTGCGTAGCACACGCTTCTTGATCAGACCGGGGTTCGAGCCCGTGACCACCAAATACGGAGGATGCGGAAAGGTCAGGGAATGACCACCGCATATCTCCGGTGCAATATGTTGCTAATGCTCCTAAAAACCAAAATAACAACAACAACAACATTGAGGTATGCTTTCTGCTATTAATAAGGATGGGGGTAGATTAACCAAACAAGTCCCAACGGAGATCCAGGATACATGGTCTGCAATGGAGCAGATTCTTACTTATGTAATAATAGAAAATGAACGTTTAAAGGCCAAACTGGAAGAAAAGAAGTTCCAGTTCAATAAACTACAGGAGACTTACAACAGATCTTCGGATTCTCATTCTTATTCTGCGTTTTCTTCTATGTCTCATGCTCAGGCAGCACAACTGTACATTCCGATTTATAGTGTTGCAACTAAACAAGCAGTAGCTAGTAAGCCATCACAGCAGCATGTGATCTTAATAAAGGCTGAGGATAACTGTACCTTGACAACTAGCGAGGAGGTCAGACAAGAAATAAAAACTAAGTTATTAAAGATTAAAAACGATATTTAACGATTATTAAAAACGATATTTAACGATTATTAAAAACGATATTTAACGATTATTAAAAACGATATTAAAGATCCAAAGATTAAGTACACGCGTAAATTTCGGGAATGGTGTTTTGATTGAGACGGCAACATCTCAAGACTTGGAAAAGAATAAAAACTGTCCTAGATTACAAAAATGTGGGCTTAAGCCTGAAACGCCCAGGAAATTGGGCCCAACTGTGGTGATATACGATATTCATTAAGATGTCAAGATTGATGAAATACTAGAGGATATCTACCAAAAGAATTTGAAGGACCTTGGTTTTACACTCGAGGAGATTAATGATCAGGTTTAACCACGATTCTCAACGAATCCTAAGCCTGACAAGTCCAGTGTCAACTGGATTCTTAAAGTTACAGGCGCAATCCGTAAGATTTTTCTAACAGCACATAGGATGTATTTGGTATGGACATCTCATACAGTTAAAGATTACACAATTGTCCCAGGTGTTTTAAATGCCTGAGGTATGGTCATTCGGCAAGAGTATGTACTCAAGAATCACAAACATGTGGGCATTGTGGAAATATGGGGCATAATCTAGCCTGATTTCCCGAACAGAGATAATCCGTCCGTGTCCAAATTGTAAGAAAAGAAAAAGAAACTGTGCACATTCTTTTAAGGGCTCAAAATGCGAAGAATATCTAAAAGCCATTGAAGCGATTCGTTCCAAGACCATTCATAGATAATAGAACACCTACAATTAATGATTCAGGAAGTATACAAAATTTAAATCTTAAATTTTTATAATTAAATTGTCAGCGGTGTAAAGCAGTAACAAATGATCTGACTACGATCACTCAGGAGCACTCAATCCAGGTTCATGCCCTGCAGAAGCCTAGTTTTTATAAGGGGCTTGTTAAAGGATTCTAACTGGCGGAATGACCAGTGCAGAATCTGCACTGCAATTGCAATTTTGGACCAGTCTTAACCGTTACAAAAATTTCTAGTTTTTGTACTGCACAAGGTGGGTGTGGGCACATGTCCTGCTAATGTGTCCACTGTATTTGGAACAGAGGCGACGTCTTATAAATAGGGTCTCTAACGTATCGGTGTGTAATGTTCATATCCTTCTAGAAAATGAACAAAATTTTACTTTTAAATGCTTTTGCCTATAGTTAAATTTTAACATTTAAATTTCCTCGCAATACCTTAAAGTTAAATTTAAGTAAGATAAAAATCAGAATATTTCTGAGTAAAATAATTAATAGGTTAATTTACACAGGTTTTTTTTTTTTTTTTTTTTTTGCTTTGGGCAATCTGGGAGCGGGATTACTGGTATTTCACTGCCTCTGGTGGTGGGTGCGGGATTTTGTGTGTTTCAGCACTAAAGGTGATAGTGGATCCAAACCAGCACATTAGGCTGACACACAAGCGCCAACCCTTTTTTGTGCCCGCTCTGCAGAGGTTCTGCAACAACACAGAAGAACAAGGTGAAGATGGACAAATACCTAGGAGCCACGAGAGATACCACACACACACACACATATGGTGTGTGTGTGTGTGTGTGTGTGTGTCTGTGTGTTTGTTTGGAAGGTTAGTTTGACCAGATTTATGTAGTTTCCCTGTAGTGTCAGTGTTCTCAATATGGGGATTCTATACAACCTTTTGTAAATTATCTTGACACAATTTTGTGATCACTTAACGACAAACACATCATCATAATGATGGATTCTAATACCGAATCTACGCTCTGGAATAGTGCTCATACAAATGAAAAAGGTGAATTGCTGGAAGATATTATTCTATCTCATCGATTAACTATCTTAAACACATCATACCATCCTCCAACTTGTGTGACGCCATTAGGTCATTCATATATTGATGTCACTCTGACAACTGCAAGTGTTGCTCCATGACTCAGTTGGAATTTGCATACAAGTAGATTAGGTTGGGGTTCTAGCCGAGTACGGCTCTATGAATTTTGGCGTCAATTTTCGTGCGTGCTGCCTCCTCGGTCGTTTGTTTTGCCATTTCGGTTTTGCGCGTGTGCCCAGTTTTGAGGTTTAGGTTTAGCTGTTGCGCCGAGGCTTAGTTGCCGATTCGGAGGAAAAATATATTTTAGTCCTTATTTCGCCCGCTAGATGGCGCCACTCATTTTCGAGTTTAATTTTATATAAATTTAATTTTTCTGATGCTCAAACCCATGTCGTCGTTACTGGCCGTCCGGTGCTTATCCCCACGGCTACCCTTTCAGTTATAAGAATATGTGTAAATGTGCCTGTTATAGTTAAGAGTGGCGTGTGAGTGTGACGTAGGAAATTTATTTCGCCTTGTTCTGATTGGAGGGGGTATGAATCGATGTGCTGATTGGTCTGGGGTATAAACGGAGTACGGCTCTGAGTCTGCCGTTGATTTCTGGTCGGTTGATGCCATAGAAATCGTCTGTTTTTTGCCGCATTGGTTTTCAAGGTAGCGTTGGAGGGTGCGCAATGAATTGTGGGTTCGCGCACGCATGCACACGCACACACACACACATCAAACAGCAGATCCCCAAGAACAAAGGATTTGGCGGGAAAAAACGTGGCCACTGTAGACTTCGACTAACATATGGGTACTTGGGGGCCACAAGAGTTCGTGCACGGAGATTGCCATGACAAAGGAAGACCCAGAAAACTGTGGCGCCATCTGTTGAAGCATTCTGTAAGCTAAAATTAAAGATTTTATTTAAGGTGTTTAAATATATATATATTTTTTTCCCACATATGGGTATTTGGGGCCACAACAGTTCGCACACGGAGATTGCCATGACAACGGAAGACCCAGAAAACTGTGGCTCCATCTGTTGAAACATTCTGAAAGCTGAAATTAAAGATTTTATTTAAGGTGTTTAAATATATATATATATTTTTTTCCCACATACGGGTACGTGGGGCCCCAACAGTTCACGCACAGAGATTGCCATGACAACGGAAGACCCAGAAAACTGTGGCTCCATCTGTTGAAACATTCTGAAAGCTGAAATTAACGATTTTATTTAAGGTGTTTAAATATATTTTTCTCAATAGATTCACATAGGATGTGACTTTGACTTTTAAATATATTTCCATAGCTTTGCAGGATGTGTCGCCATCTGTTGATCCATTCTGAAAGCTGAAATTAAAGATTTTATTTTTAAATTACTTTGATGTTTAAATTTTTTTACCAAAAGCACTGAGACTGTCATGACAGTAGAAACAACCAAGAAACTGTGTCGCCATCTACCGATCCATTCTGCAAGTTGAAAATCTGAAAATTAAGTATTTTTATTTCATTTTATATCCTTTTGTTTAATGTTATGTTTTTTTTTGATGATTAAATTTATATGTATATATTTTTACCCATAACTATTTATGATGTTTCCTCTGCAAGTTGAAATGGTATCCTGATGCTTAGAGTCTTTCTATCCTGGAAGAAAACCCTGAAAAGTAAATTTATTGATGTGTATATATTTATTTACAGTCTTTGTGAAACACTGGCGCCATCTTATGTTTCTGTATGCAACTTTGATTTTTTTTTAAATCTATATTTGAAATCATTTTCTTTCCTAAAAGTAACTTCTCAATTTTTTTTTTTAAAAAGGTTATTGAGTAATGGAAAATTAAAACTTAATTTCTACTTTCTAAGAAAAAAGACAGACAATATTTTTTTCATATAGATGTTTTTATTTGTAAATAATAAAAAAAAAATAAAATAAAAATTACAACTTAGGGGATTATCATCAGGTTTACCCCCTCTTTGAATAGTAACATCCAAACCACACATAAGGCGCAAAGAAAAATTATAGCAGCCATAAGTATTCTTGGTTGTCGTATATTAAGGCTATCTGGAAAAGAAAAAAAGAAATGTTAGAAGATTACAATGATTCACATGTTGTGGGAAGTTTTAGTGGTGTTAATCATTACAAAAACATACAAAATTACCCCGGTGTATCGTGAAAGAGTACTTGTCATCTCAACCTGCTTATGTCAGGCACAAACCTCAAAGAGTTAATTTTCCTAGAAACCAAATAATAGTTCCTGGACTACAACATATGTTTCAGTGTGACTTAGCAGAAGTTTCCAATCTGTCTGATGCTAATGGTGGAGTGCGTTATTTACTCGTCTGTATAGATGCCTTTTCTAGATACGCCTGGGTGAGAACACTTAGAAATAAAACATCAAAGCAGATGGTAAAAGCATTCAAATCAATTTTCAAGGAAGAAACGCTATTCAGTCTTAACAGCGACCTAGGCAGGGAATTTACAAACAAAGATGTGAAGGCCTTATTTAAGTCTCTCAACATTAATTTTTATACAACTAGATCAGAAAAAAAGGCCACAATAGTTGAGCGTTTTATCCGAACTCTGAAAGAAAAAATATTTAAATGGATAACTTATTCTGAAAGTAAGAACTATGTGCATGTTCTTCCTGACATTGTAGCTACTTATAATCGAACCCCACATCGAACCATAGGAATGCCACCAGCCAATGTCACTTTGCATAATGAAGAAGACGTCTACAGGAAATTGTACTTGAAAAAACCAAAGAACAGATTCCTAAATTTAAACTGGGGGATCGTGTCATTCTAAATACAGGTTCACATCTTTTCCGCAAAGGATTCTGGGGTAGTTGGACTCGTGAGATTTTTACTATATCTCAAGTATTGAAACGAAGAAAACCAGTTGTGTACAGAGTACAAGACAAAACGGCGATACGATCGAAGGTACCTTTTATGAACAACAGCTACAGCTTGCTAATATCCACGACAAGTTGCCACTCGACACATATCTTATTGAAAAAGTACTTAAGGAGCGATGTGTGGGTGGAGAGTGTCAATTGCGTGTTAAGTGGTTAGGATATCCAGTTTCCTGCAACAGTTGGGTTTCGGCTAAAGATGTTCTTCTTAACCCTACCGAGTAATGCGTGTATAGATTTCCATCCCCAGAATACGCAATCTAATTTTACCATCGTCTTACCCGACACTATAGCGCTCAAAGGCAAGTGGGAGGTAGCACTTGCAGAAATACACGTACCTAAGTCATGGGACAATATTTCCAAAGGTTGGGCTGAGTTTGCAATTCTGCAGAAAGAACTGACAGTTAGGAACACCGAGATTTACATGCTGCATGACGAGTATGAAAATTCGACTAAATTGATTGAGCATGTGTGTAGTCTTAATGGCAATTTAGAGCTTAAAGTAGAAGAGACAGAATTCAAAGTGAGATTCACAATTCGTGTTAAAAATGGCTGTGAGTTGCGTATGATTTTTACGAACTGCCAGAATTCTAGGGTTAGTCCGTAAAGCATCGAGCGATATTGCTGACAAATCTAGAACTTTCAAAGGGGAGTACATCGGAAAGTGGATACCTACAGGTAAAATAGTGTTACCATCAATAAAGCCTAACAGTGAGTGTGGTGATAGGAAGCTTGTGCTCGTACAACCGCCGACTTGTGATGTTCGGGAGCATAAAATTCCTTATGGTAATTACAATAGCGTCTCCGAAATTCTAAAGGTTATGACTTTTATAGGCCCTGAAATTAAAGGTTCTGTTAATGCACATGGTTTTGTTTCTTTCGAAATAGAAAGCAGTGTGCGTCTTCGCTTCCCTGAGGGTGGACTCGGCGAGTTACTTGGTTTTGAACGTATGCCCGAGGGTTTCGAAGGAACTGCGAGATCGAAATTTCCATGCGATATAAATAGAGGTGTCGGTTCTTACTTTGTTTATAGTGCTGTGATTGAAGATCAGCTTGTGGGTGATACGAGAGCACCTCTTTTGCGAGTAGTACCGTTCGGAAGCAGTGGTGAATTCTTACATTTGGATTATTACCCTGTGCTTCTCTCAAACATTCAATCCGTTCCTATTCAAATTCGCACAGACAGCGGTCAGTTATTTCCTTTCAGAGGTGGTAAAACTCTAATTAAGTTGCATTTTCGACCCCAATGAACACGTACGTGGAATACTACAAAGTGCAGGCGGGGGGAAATCCCTTCTTTGCAGGAGCAGCGATCCAGAGGGGTCAGGGCTTAGGCAGTATATTCAGATCTGCATTTACATTTCTCTCTCCACTTCTGAAACCCGCTGCCAAGTTCATCGGTCGGCAAGTGTTGTCGGCAGGCCGTAATATGATCAATGATGTCATTTCTGGAGCACTCGTGAAATGCTCATTTATAAATCGAGCTTCTGAAGTAGGACAGGCCATTAAGCAAAAAGTCCGTAGCCAGAGTGGAGGCAAGCGTCGAAAAAAAAATATCAGGACCTCTTTCAATGATGGCTGAAGTTATGATGTCAGAACTAGACCTGTTTGCCCAGCCTGCTACTAATCTGTGCATCAAACGATCTTCATACGTTACTTTCTTGCCTTTAGCATCTGTGGACACGCCGGGGCCAATAGAATTTTCCATACCAGGAACGTCGGAAGAATATCTGGACCTGGGAAAAACTTGTTTGTGACTCAAAGTACAATTAACTCAAAGCGACGGAAAAGAACTGCAGTCAAGTGTGGGCGTTGTCAATAACTTTTTTCACTCCATGTTTAACATGTGGATCTTTTCATTCAAGACAAATTAATAAATCCAAGCAGTGACAATATGCCTATAGAGCTTATTTAGAAACGCTTTTGAATTTTGACAGAGGAGCAAAAAAATCCTAACTCACTACAGAACTGTTCGTAAAAGACAATGTTTGTGATGTTTCACAAATGTTTTCTCAGCCCGACAGCGGTATGAATCAACATATGAAGTTTTTTTCGAAAACCAAAACTGCGGAACTTTTGGGCCGTCTCAGACTTGATTGGTGCCATCAGGCCAAATATATTATTAACAACGTATCGCTCTGCCTGAGAATGGTTCGCAGTTCGCCCGAGTTCTGTCTGCTGTCTCTCGACAATACGGCGAAGATTCACATACGCGAGGCCTGTCTTTTTGTGCGTAAAGTTAAACTTAACCCCAGCATACAGTTAGCGCACATGAGTGTTCTTGAAAAACACCCCCTTGTATATCCCATTAACAGAGTTGATGTTACTTACTTCTCAATCCCAAAAGGTATGTCAGACTCTACCAGGGACAATATATATCTAGGCCAGATCCCCGCTCGTTTAATAGTCGGTATGGTGTCCAGTGATAGTTTCAATGGCTCCCTCAAAACCAACCCCTTTAATTTTGGTCACTACAACCTGTGTTATTTACTTCTGACGGCTGATGGAGTCCAACATCCTTCCATACCACTAACACCCGATTATAAGAACGGACATTATACCAGATCCTACATATCTCTTTTTACTTCGCTAAACAAGTGGAATTCAGATTGTGGAAACGGCATATCACTCTTGGATTATACTGAAGGGAATGTGCTTTATGGTTTCGACCTGACTCCAGACAGCAACGCGGTCGGCGAACACATCAGTTCTTTACGATGAGGTGGAGTTTGACTTGAACTGAAATTCGCAGAACCTCTACCCGAAAACGTAACAGTGATCTTGTATGCCGAATTCGAAAACATTCTTTCTGTGACTGAAGACCGATCAATCCTAATTAATTATAAACACTGATCAAATTTTGAAGGTTTTAGAAGCAGACAGTGAATCGAGAAAACATCTGATCGGTGTCTGTGCCAGGGACGAATTACTGTCAAGAATACATAGAAAACCAACACTTCTAGTCATCAATACTGACTTTTCCCATATGCCGGGTGCTCACTGGGTGTGCATTTTCTTAGGAAAAAACGAAAGTCAATATTTCGACAGCTTTGCAAGACCGCCGACAGAGGACATTGCAGATTTCCTTAACCTGAACAGTAAAAAATGGACTTATAACAAAGTGATAATTCAACATACAGAATCTATAGCTTGTGGACTACACTGTATTTTTTTCCTAACTCATAGATGTAGAGGCATTTCTATGCCAAAGATTGTAAACAAATATTATTGTAAAGATTTGTGGGCAAATGATGTAATTGCCACATTACATGTAATTCAGCATTTACTTACAAAATAAAATTTTTATTTATTTTTTAAAAAAAGTGTCTGTTTTATTGAAAAAAAACTTACCACAACGATATCCGCGTATGTTTATGTCTCAGATGGCGAGGTGAAATCAGTGCTGTATATCGGCGCTTGACCGGCTTACGGGATTTTAGCACTCCTCCCTCGGGCTGCTGCTGTGATGTTTCAAAGGGGATTGTGGGTAACGATGTGGCAGCGGCAGCGGTTGAGGTTGATACGGCCGTCTCGATGTTGTTTGATGCCGACGACGTTGCTTGTTTTGCGGCATTAGTTTTCAGACCTAAATATGACTGTAGTATCTGAAGATACATTTTAACTTTAGACTCAGGCTGCAAATCCTGCCTTTTTAAGATTGCAGACATTTGCTTGTCTAAAGAGAGCATCTGTTTTTGTTCTGGCGGTGCAGCTACAAGCAAGAATTTGCCGAAAGATTCGCTCATCTTTGGATCAAACTTGCAATTAGTGGTGATACTATGCTCGCTAATAATGGAAACAGAGCACCTCCTTGTTGAATTATTAATTTCCGCCTGGTCTTAAATGCCACTTTTTTATCTGCTAGTGTTCTGAGCAGACGTTTTTTGTGTTGTAACTTGCTTTTCACTCTGTCTGGCAAAGGAATGCAGCCTTTGATTATGTTTTTGCAGAATTCACAGAGCAAATTTATTTGTGTGGGATCTGAGGTCTTTAATAGAGCGCTTGCCTGTTTTGGTCGAGCTTCCAACAGATACTTTATGAAGTTAGCGTTATGTTTTAGACATCTAGCCATGTGGGTATATAAATAATCGTAGATCCTTGGCTTGGCAATACGTGTGATCGCAGTCTCAACCTATCGTCAGTGTCCTGACAAAAATCAAATAGCAAATATGAATGCGGATCTCGTGTTGCATCTTTATATATGTCGACTAAAACATGTGACCTTCCGGGAAACACTTGACTAGCTAGATGTGAGATTTGTCTCGAGTCGCAAGGGTTTTTTAAAAACAATCAGATAGTGCGAATTCAAGCTAATAGTGTGGAACTGAGTGCCTTGGGAGAACAGATTTTGCGTTAATAAAATAACACTCAGATTTCTGTGGTGCAATCCCTTTATAAATATTTCAGACACTGTAACACTATCTTTTGCCTGGTTAATGAGATCGTCTAAAACAAGTAAATTGCTTACTGTTGGATCGAATTCGGGGATGTTTAAACCCTCCATGAACTCGATTTGCGGGTAACACCGAAACTTATCTTGAAGTTCTGAATAGCAATAGACGATTCTTTGAGGTGGTGGCGAAATTAAATTTTCACTATTTTCTAATAGCGACAACACAAACATTGTCTTTCCACTCTGTGTTGCTCCCGAGACTATCACTGTGAAGGGGTGTTTGAACATTTTGTAAATGATCGCGCGCGCGAGTCTGGACCATGTATTTATGTGTGTTCATGTGCCGATGCGAGAGGCAGGACTAGCAACCGTAAAGACAGAAGGTGACGTCTCCAGAAAAACGAAACATTGTCCCCTTTTTAAAAAAAAAAAAAACTGTGAGTTTTGAAAAAAGGTGTTTTTGGAAGTTCCACGACAACACGAAAAAGGATTCCCCTCATCTAAGCGTGCCCATCACTTCGTGACTGGGTGAGAGGGATGCCGCGATCCCCCCGTGCGCACGCCCATCACAATGTGATGGGTGCCGCGATCCCCCATGCCCCGGCGCCCTGCGATTCCCATCCGAGTGCCGTCACGAATGTGACGTCGGTGGGAATAGGATGGGAAAGTACGTGCCCGATCCACCTCACCAACATCCTGAAAAAAAAGGAGACGTCACCAGAGGTAGCCACTGAAAAATTGCTTAGTGTCAAAAACATGGGGATTTCACTGGGTTTTTTTCTAATGTTGATAGTATGATGACTAGGTGGTTAGCTTTCACTATGTGTCTTGGAAATATCCATAAGGGTAAGTGCGTGTGTCATCTCCTACTACACGTTTAGCGAAAGTAAATCCAAACCTTTTTGTTACTGAGGACTGAAGGAGACGAGAAGTACGTTTGTCTCTCCAGACAGAAAACGGTACCTCGACAGAAACGTCAACATGTTCGCCTTTTGCAGCAGCAATCATAACGTTCATGTTGACTATCTTCGCGTTTTTGGCATTAAGGGTCACACCCTTGCATTTGGTCACTGTTTTACCTATTCAGGTGCGGAACGAGTAAGATTTAGGACCGGTCGAAGCAAACTCGACAATGTGGTCCCCCGACAATTCGTCTGTGAGCTGACCCAACGAGTGACAGATGGGTGGACGTTCGTCACCTGGTTTTTGGATGAACACTATGCTATTGGTATCGGAGTACAATAAAGATTGGCATAGAGGGGCCATAGCCTTGTAGAGCTTCATTCGGCCATAGGAAGCGACGAAAGAGCCAATGACTGCATTACCCCGATGGTATGGTTCCTCGATTCCATCAATTGGGGCGAATGCAACTTGCATTATTTCTTCCAACACTAACATGGCGTTGTGTATGATTTTTGTGTCATCCATGAAAAGCTCTACAACGCTTTCATAAGTGTTACATACTGCTGTGCTCACCCTGTTAGTTCTCATTGCGAGCCGCCCCAACAAAGAATTGAGACAATTTTGCGAGCGAGCGCCTAGCGGGGTTTGCCTTTATTTCGTGCCTATCCGTAGAGATACCTTCCCTACTTTTAAATTCGGTGACATATACATCAGGTTCAACCCCCTCGGGCCAGCCCGATTCCTCCTGTTTGATTTTCAAGAAGGTGTCTATGTAGCCACCAAATAAAGACTTATGGCTCTTTTGAAATGCCAAACTTCGTAGATGTTATCAATTTTATAACCGCTCTCAACAGCCAGGTAAAACTCAGGCGTGCACCAGATCCCCGAAAAGCTCCGATCCTCGTGATTACAAGTGGGCGACATCTGCTCGGCACAAGCACCGCATAGTGGGAACACTAGCTTCCATTGGAGCTTATTGGGAGGATGGGTAAGAATTCCTTTTCGGGCGCTGTCACCCTAGCATGAATAATACCAAAGTATGCATTGTGACTATAGTCAAAGTCGCTAAGAATGACTTCAGGGTGACCGCGGGGAAATACGCCATATTTGCAAACCCATGGATACAACGAAGAGAAATCCACATAGTGAATCTCCTCGTTATCCGCCACCTGGTGGTAAAGTTTAAAACAGCCAACTCTACCACCTCTGAGAGCTCTACGTGGTGTAATCGATTCGTGCGTTATGAATGCTGCAACAAACTCTTTCATGGCAGGGTCGTTTTTCTGTTGGTTGTCAAACTGGCATTCCCATACGGAAACCACATCATATCCCTGAGCCCTAATGAAGGCCTCACGGTCCATGCTTTCAGCGTATAGGGCGCCCATAGGCTTGTTTCTCTGTCTGTATAGTGCTAGATCGAAAACACTTCTTGCCCCCATGATAGTAACAACCGTAGAACTCGTAAGCTGTGCTACCACATACCCCATCTAATAAAAAAGGACCTACTCTAGCTTCCCCTCCCTGTGATCGAGCATGTTGAATTTTAATGTTGTTCTGTTGTTCCTGATACGAAAGCCAAGCCAACGCCTTCCTACTCTGTGTGTTGTTCCCTATGTAGCCGCCAGGTGGCACGATAGCCATTGTGTTTGGTTCTAAATAGTTTCTGGTGAAGATCCTGCTACAAGCACCAGCGATAGTAATATCCTGACAGAAAGGGTCAACTTGCGAGACTGCTATGAAGAGAGAACAGAACTTATTGCAAGAATCTCGCAAAACCCTCACGTCATCTAAGGCATAGGCCAATAGCTCACATTTCTGGTTGTGGGTATCTCGTGACTTCTCTTGGTACCATAACACGAATTCCGTATGGGTTTCTTCGCTCATGAATTCCGGTTTAAAATATTTTTGGTGGGGCAAAGCTCCCACATAATCTAATGTATCTATCTTGTGTAATTCGTGAGGGAAGAAGCCCTTACGCACCTCTGGCAGCTCGAACATAGCTGGTAGTTTTTGGAGCGGAACTGCTAGATATGAATAAGAGTCCAAGAAGACTATGATTAACGATGACAGAAAGATGCCCAAAATCTTCGACCCATCATAGATCGTGTCAGGAACTATGTGTTTCGCGAAAATATAAGAAAGCACAAAGTAACCGTCAAAACCACGAAGGTTGTGGGCGATTACTCGCATATTCTTATATTTTGGCTCTGTGTGTTGAAGTTTTCTGCCATCACTACCTCCTTTCAAGGTCTCTCGGACTCCTAACAACTCATCCAAAAACTCAGCCATGCAATTTCGGCCCCAGTAAACGCATTCCTGGTCGCCAAAAGAAGCAACGCAGAGCACAACCACGTGTTCGCCGTCCAGCAAGACTGTTTCTGTGTCAAAGTAAACAACAGAAACATCGTGTTCCGGGTCCTCAGGTTTTTGAACAAAACAATGTTGTGTTTTGTGTACAGTCTTACAGTGGCTACAGAAGTCGGGATTGATGCATTTGTGTGCTGTATTGGTAAGAAAAGTGCACATACAAACGCTACAGCGATGCGCTTCAGAGCAAGTTTTGTTTGCCCTGTGAGCATTAATGCATGCTTCGCCTTGGAAAAAGCGATTACAAAAATTACACAGGAGAAGGTTGTCTTCATTATGAACGGTGACAGCTCTGCATCTATTGCACTTGAAAGAGCAATTGTGAGTGTTTAATCTTTCACGAGTAAGTAAAACGTTAAGGCATAGGGGACAATAGTAATCACTGCCAAACAGAGCTTTCAAAGATCGCACAAGATCATAATGTCTGTCGTGACTGAGAAGAAATACCTGTTTATCAGCAGCGGGGCCCCGATACGCAACTTCAAAGCCGCACTCTGCGGAAATTACAACAAGTTGGTAATCGGGTATCGCACGCTGAAACAGTTCAACTTCATTCAAACCACAACTTTCTAAAGCAACCCCTGCGATTCCGTGTAAATTTGTAGCCCTGATAGTTTGCATACTACGTTTATCCTCTTGCACCTGTCTGTATGTTTTAGCACCGTCCTGATGGGCAGATATACCGACAGCTATAGCTCGGGCAAGACATAAACTATCGGTATTGTTGATTTGAATGACAGCTTTTTTTTTTTTAAAAATCATTCAAATTCAACATTGCCCTTTTTTATATTCTCAGGACGATTGCCACCCTCCCCCCTATTGGTGATATTAATAAGAATTACGTTCAGACTCAAGTCGTCCGTTATCATAAATTCACTATTTGATTGGTCGACTGCTATGAAAGCTGCCATCACACGGTCAAACGCTAGATCCGTTAGGGGCACGAAAGGTAAATTTATAGGACTTTTTAGGCTGGGGGCGTCTAAGCACAACCTAACATGGGAATAATCGCCTTGATTGCTTAAATTGGATATTATTCCCTCTAGTATCCGTCGAAAGTTCGAAAAAAACAGATCCCCCGTCTGCTAAATCTGCCAAGTTTCTAAACCGGACCTCATAAGTTTTAAATAAGGGCCGGTATTTCCTAGAATAGCGAGCAACCCCATCCTCCACCTGGTAGTTGCTCTTGAAAGCTTGTGCTGCTGCTGGTTCTCTTTCTTCCGTCTAAAATTTAAAAAAGCATCGCATAAGATTTAGTGGATTTGTTTTCGCGAAAAAAAAAAAAAATCTATAGATATACTTACATCATCATCGTCATTAACGTTTAAAAAATCTCCATCCACTAAAGATGGACTCTCTGTCTTTACTTCACATGCTCCTACACCTAATACGGCATCATGTGAGCATCCAGGTTGATGCAGAACACCATCATCTACACCGGCACCAAAGAACTCGGCATCCTGAAAGAGTAACGTAATAAAGAAACACAATTACCAAACAATAATTCTATAAACATTTTTTAAAAAATCAAATAAAAAATTTTTCAGTAATGAAAAAAAAGGAATACTCACACTTGTATACAGTAAAGTCTGGCAGAATTTAATATCCGCCTCTACCATCTGCGCTTCTTCATATTCCTTTTCCATCTTAAGAACGTCATCTAGGAAGGCAGAATCGTCATCCATAGCGAGAAAAGCTTCTTCAGTATTCATATCGATTCTTTGTAAGCATGTATGAAATGTGGTCGTATTGACCCCTTTTAAAGCAAACTCGTGGATTGAAATGGCATTTGATGACAACCAATCAATGTTTAGATTCAAGAGTATGTGAATGTCACAACCAATAGGAAATTACTACTGTATGAGAGTGAAAGTCACAACCAATAGGAAATTACTATGGTATTGGGAGTGAAATCCTTATTCATCAGTAAGGGTGTGACATCTTGGAAGGTAATCTTTGAAGGTGATTTATCTTTTGCTTTTGTCGATCTAAATTTGAACAAATGCTTTGGGGAGCAATACCAGCGTTAGTTATGTGAGATTATATATCTTTGTATGACATGTCACAAACAGGCACATTTGAAGGTGAGTTGTCTTTTTTTTGTTTTTGTCACGCCAAATGCTTTGGGAGCGATACCAACGTTAGTTATGTGAGATTATATATCCTTTGTATGACATGTCACAAACAGGCACATTTGAAGGTGAGTTATCTTTTTTTTTGCTTTTTGTCATGCCAAATGCTTTGGGAGCGATACCATCGTTAGTTATGTGAGATTATATATCCTTTGTACTACATGTCACAAACAGGCACATTTGAAGGTGAGTTATCTTTTTTTGCTTTTTGTCGCGCCAAATGCTTTGGGAGCGATGCCATCGTTAGTTATGTGAGATTATATATCCTTTGAACGACATGTGTCTACATGTTCCTGACACTACACGAGTTTATGAGCCAATAACCAAGCGACTAGATTCTAAACACATGATATTATAGCCCTTGGATCGCATTTACAGTTTGGAACTTTCTCAGTGCGGTTGTTTTTCCCAAAATGTCACGCCATGAAATGTTTGATGACATAAGAAAACCTAACGTAACTTTCTACAGACGTCTGAGTCACAGTAGCACAGTTCGTGTTTATTGCCACGAATTCGAGCCACATGTTGCGATCGAGACAGCTAATATGCATATGATGTTATCGAGAAGACAATGGGATGAATTCAAAGACAAAATGGGTGATATCTTACTTTCCGTAAGAGCAAGATCTAAAGATGAAATCCAGCTACATGGACTCCGAATCAATACCGATGGTGGCGTTTGTGATTTCTATTGGAAGCAATTCTCTCTAGCAGCAGAAAGACTAATGACTCTACACCTTTCTGAAATTTAATCTATATCTAGTAGAATCATAGACATAGATTCTTTTCTTCAACGTCTAGAAGACGAAAAACCTGCATTTCTGTTAATGCACACAGTTATATTGGAACATCTTGACTGTGTTAGAGAGCGTATAAAGCGTATAAAGAATGACATGTTTATTGGTTCTATCGATGTTTCGTTTAACGATGTCTATGCTTTTTAAGTTGAAATGCTGAACCATCTACAAGTGTTAAAATTTTTTCAGCTAAGTGTTTGAAAGAAGGTGTAGTTACTGAGTTCAACTATTATGGTTTGTACAATGCTGTAATTTCGATGATCGAAGAACTTCAAACTGCTTACACTATGAAATATAGGAAGTATCCGTTCTGATCAAAGCAATGTACATATGTGTTTGTGTTGATTTTTTGTGATTAGTAACTACATCTGTAAAACTTATCAATAAAACATATCTATTTGAAAAATATTGTCTGTCTTTTTTTTTTCTTAGAAAGTAGAAATTAAGTTTTAATTTTCCAAAAATCAATAACCTTTTTTAAAAAACAAAAATTGAGAAGTTACTTTTAGGAAGGAAAATGATTTCAAATATAGATTAAAAAAAAAAAAATCAAAGTTGCAGACAGAAACAGAAGATGGCGCCAGCATTTCACGAAGATGGTAAATAAATATATATACACATCAATACATTTACTTTTCAGGTTTTTTTTTTCCAGGATAGCAAGACTCTAAGCATCAGGATACAATTTCAACTTGTAGAGGAAACATCATAAATAGTTATGGGTAAAAATATATACATATAAATTTAACCATAAAAAAACATAACATTAAACATATAAAATGAAATAAAAATACTTAATTTTCAGATTTTCAACTTGCAGAATGGATTGGTAGATGGCGCCTTTCTGAACTTGAATCTATATCTACTAGAATCATAGACAGATGAAAAAAATATTGTCTGTCTTTTTTCTCAGAAAGTAGAAATTAAGTTTTAATTTTCCATTAATCAATAACCTTTTTTTAAAAATAAAAAAAAATTGAGAAGTTACTTTTAGGAAAGAAAATGATTTCAAATATAGATAAAAAAAATCAAAGTTGCAGACAGAAACAGAAGATGGTGCCAGTGTTTCACGAAGACGGTAAATAAATATATATACACATCAATACATTTACTTTTCAGGTTTATTCCAGGATAGAAAGACTCTAAACATCAGGATACAATTTCAACTTGCAGAGGAAACATCATAAATAGTTATGGGTAAAAATATATACATATAAATTTAACCATCAAAAAAACATAACATTAAACATATAAAATGAAATAAAAATACTTAATTTTCAGATTTTCAACTTGCAGAATGGATCGGTAGATGGCGACACAGTTTCTTGGTTGTTTCAAATGTCATGACAGTCTCAGTGCTTTTGGTAAAAAAAATTTAAACATCAAAGTAACTTAAAAATAAAATCTTTAATTTCAGCTTTCAGAATGGTTCGACAGATGGCGACACATCTTGCAAAGCTATGGAAATATATTTAAACGTCAAAGTCATAGCTATTGAGAAAAATATATTTAAACACCTTAAATAAAATCTTTAATTTCAGCTTTCAGAATGTTTCAACAGATGGCACCACAGTTTTCTGGGTCTTCCTTTGTCATGGCAAACGCCCTGCGCGAACTGTTGTGGCCCCAAGTACCCATATGTGGGGAAAAAAAATATATATTTAAACACCTTAAATAAAATCTTTAATTTTAGCTTTCAGAATGCTTCAACAGATGGCGCCACAGTTTTCTGGGTCTTCCTTTGTCATGGCGATCTCCGTGCACGAACTGTTGTGGCCCCCAAGTACCCGTATGTTAGTCGAAGTCTACAGTGCCCACGTTTTTTCCCGCCAAATCCTTTGTTCTTGGGGATCTGCTGTTCAGTGTGTATGGTTGTGTGTGCGTGCATGCACGAACCCACAATTCATTGCGCACCCTCCAACGCTACCTTGAAACCAACGCGGCAAAAAACAGACGATTTCTACGGCATCAACCGACCAGAAATCACCGGCAGACTCAGAGCCGTTCTCGGTTTATACCCCCAGACCAATCAGCACATCGGTTCATACCCCCTCCAATCAGAACAAGGCGAAATAAATTTCCTACGTCACACTCACACGCCACTCTTAACTATAACAGGCACATTTACACATATTCTTATAACTGAAAGAGTAGCCGTGGAGATAAGCACTGGACTGCCAGTAACGACAACATGGGTTAGAGCCTCGGAAAAAATAAATTTATATTGAATTAAACTCGAAAATAAGTAGCGCCATCTAGCGGGCGAAATAAGAACTAAAATATATTTTTCCTCCGAATCGGCAACTAAGCCTCGGCGCGACAGCTAAACCTAAACCTCGGCTCGCCTCACCGGCACACGCTCAAAACCGAAACGGCAAAACAAACGACCGAGGAGGCAGCACGCACAAAAATTGACGCCAAAATTCATAGAGCCGTACTCGGTTAGAACTTCAACCTAATCTACTCATACACGCTGGTCGACTAGTGACCACAATGTCATAACATTTCATCTTGCAGGTGATGTCATGAAATGAAGATTGGATTCTAGAGATGTCCATAGATTTTATACGAAAAATGCAAAATGCCAAATCTTTGATGAATAGCTTAGGGAGTCTTTTACACAGGAACAGCTGAACTCTATGAAATCTCTAACTGTCGATGATCACGTGGATTCTTTACAAACGAAAATCTTAACGGCTTGTAAAATGTCAATGTATTATAGAAAAAGGAAACCATATCATGGACCCTGGTGGTCCCCTGTTCTATCTCAGTTAAAATCGTTGACCAGGCAAACAAAAGCGAGAATATCAAAGAGCAAAAAGAGATAGCTGTCATTCTTCCCTGGAGATAACTATGCTATATCTAGAGATAACTGTGCTATATCTAGAACTTGTCCCTGCTGATCTTGTTTTTGAATAACTTTACTATTTCTGTTTCATTAAACGTTTTCTCTTTGTGGACTACTTTGGGCAGCACTGCATAAAGACAGGGGCAAGGATATGGATAAATATTTTATTTATTTATTTTTTATTTCATTATTATTTTATTTATTTATTTTTGTTCTTTTCTATTCTTTTATTTTATGCTATTCTCTTCTATAATGCATAAGGGCTAATGCCTCAGGCTGGGAGAAGGAAACCTTATCATGCACCGTGCTGGTCGCCTGACCAGGAACAGAGTGAAAAAAGCCCATTAAATTCCCTCGCGTCATGGACGACATTCGAACCCGAGCCTTTTCCACCCGGTGTGGAAAGTACGGTGACGATGTTATTGTGCTACATGAGCAGTCTGATAGGCTGTATAGAAAAAAACATAATTCATCAGAATATTCAGAATGCTGCATTCCACAAAGGAAATTCTGATTTTTTTTTCGGCTCTAATAAAAAAAAAGGCCATTTCGTTTTAATTATTAAAAAAAAAAAAAAAAAAAAAAAAATGAAGAGTTCTATTCGTTTTCATTGAATAATTTGCATAAATTTGTCACACTGAATAAAACAAATGTAAAACAGCCGTTATTTCTTTGTTAAAATAAAGTTGAACAGCAGTTAAAATTTCGATTCCTTACCACAAGTGTTCGATACCTTCCATAAAATATTTTACGGCACATATCAAAGGCGACGTATTCATTTTCGATCCTGGCGGTTACGTATTTTTCGTAGCAATAGGTGAAGTTGACAGCAGGGTTGTACTGTGAAAGAAATAAAATCACAAAGTTACTCATTCAATGCTTCTCTGCCCATTGAATAAATTAATGAAAATAATAAATAAATCGTATGTATAGCTTAGCTTAATTTTCAGCACTCACCTCATAGTAATCCACTTAGCTGGTGGAGAGTTTTACCACATACGTAGTGGTTATAGGATTCTAATAATTTACGGGGATTATGGGTTTAAAACTAAGTTATGGGCTATAAAAATATTCTTAAGAAAGGAGAGTGCACCTTTCATGGTTTCTTAATTTAATTAAATTAAATGAAGAAATAGAAGCTAATAGTCGCGCAAGAGCGACTTTCGAAATTCGTCCTCAGTTAGCTATTGTGGGGTGGGGGAGAGAGCGCGCTTGTGTTATATACGGGTTGGGTTCCCGAAATGCATTTCAGTGCACGTGGAAACTTAATACGTGCTAAATTCCAAATGGGGGAGAAATTGGCGGGAATCTTTTTCTTTAACACGTTGAGTGATGTATGGCGCTGAAACCATTCGATGACGAGGGCTTTGTTTTCAAGGATTTTGTAGCTGGAATTTAATTTGAATACTGTGATGGCTGAATCGATGAGTGGGTTGTGATTTTGAGATTGGACATGTTGTGTTAGTTCTGTACTTGCTGAATTAGTTTTGAAGCTATTAAAGTGGTAGTATGCGCGCGTGTTGGAAATTTTTGATGTCCCGAATTTTGCTGTTGTACTGCCTATGTAACATGCTTGGCAATCTGATTGGCATCTGATCAAATATATAATGTTGTGATCTTGTGACTCGTAATCGTGTGTTGTCTTGTATGAATTGAATTTGGAACTTAATTTGTTATAAGATGAGAATATTAATTTGATATCTGTATTTTAAAAAATCTGTTGAAGTCTTCTTGCATATTGTTGATGATATGGGAGCGCGATAAGGGGTTTATGTATCTTATTCTTGTTCACGTGGTTAATAATTTTGTTTGGGTTATTAGTGTTATTATGAACCTTGGTGATGGTTTCTTTTATTAGTTTTGATGGGTATTTTCTGTCGACGAATTTTTTGGTGAGGTATTGCAATTCTACGGATAGGTCTGTTTGTGTGTGGCTATATTTTACAGCGTTGTATATCTGGTTGTATAGAACTGCTTTTTTGATGTATAGAGGGTCATGTGAGTGGTTAATGTAAGAATTTACCTGTATGTGTGTTTTTTCTGTATATATTTGGTGATTTTCTGTATATTTTTGGTGTCAAAATAATAGAGCAAGCTTATCTGCGAAAAGATCTAAACCTCCCAAGGACTTCCTAATTCATTTCACAAATATACGTGGTCTCAATTCTAATCTCAACGATGTCCATTTCCACTTGCAGTCTTCCAAACCCCATGTACGTTTTCTGACTGAATCTCAGTTATCAGTTGATTCAACTACTGCTCATCTCAGATGTCCAAATTATTTGCTATATGATTCCTTTCACCTCAAAGGTGGTGCTTGTGCATATGTCCGTTCTGATATTCCCTGTCAGAGACTTGGCAATTTGGAATCTCCTCTCTTTGATCTTCTCTGGCTTAAAATCTCTCTACCTCATTGTGTAAAATTCATCTGTTGTCTCTACCGTTCTCCCAACTCCACTAATCACTTGAAGCTCTCTGACTTCCTCTCTTTGCAACTTGACTTTCTCCAGTCCAACTTTCCTAACAGTGTGGTAATTTTCCTTGGTGATTTTAACGTTCACAACTCCAGCTGGCTTCCGTTTTCTAGTCACACCGACCCAGCAGGTCGAGATGCTGAGGCTTTTGCAATTACTAATGACCTAGCACAGATTGTTCATTTACCTACAAGAATACCGTCCAATCCTAATCATACAGCCAATACGCTTGATCTTTTTCTCACAAACAACCCTTCTAAGTACAACGTTGAAGTGAGAGGTCCTTTAGGCACTTCAGATCACAACTTGGTGATTGTCTCTTCTCCAATGGAACCTTTATCTCATGGCTATTCCCAACCTCGTATTGTTTGGTATTACAAGAATGCAAAATGGGATGACCTGCGAGACTTCTTTTCTTCTTTTCCTTGGTCTGATTACTGTTTCAAAACTTCTGATATCAACGTTTGCTCAGATCGTGTCAGTGAAATTATTCTTGCAGGAATGGAATCCTTTATCCCACACTCCACTTTAAAATCTCGTCCTTTATCTAAACCTTGGTTTTCCAATAAATGTGCTAAGGCTGTCCAAGAGAAGAATGCTGCATATCGTAATTGGCTTGTTCTAATTCTTCAGTTTCATTTTCTGCCTACGCCAAAGCTCGCAACAATTGTAAAGCAGTTATTAATCAGTCCAAACTAGAGTTTGAACAGGCTAAGAGTAGAAAACTTGCTTCTTGCCCTAATGGTAGCCGAGCATTCTGGTCTCTTACCAAAGCTATTGGCCTGTTCAAACTCTAGTTTGGACTGATTAATAACTTTTTTACAATTGTTGCGAGCTTTGGCGCCAAGGATAAAGCTGACCTGCTAGCATCCCATTTTTCTTCGAGCTCATGTATTAATGATCTTGGTAAAACACCTCCCACCATTCCTAACACGCTCCATTCAATGCCTCCTGTGGTCTTCTGTCAAAAGGATATCAGAAGGATTTTGATGAATCTTGATGCTAAGAAAGCTCCAGGTCCTGATGGTATTTCTCCACTTGTTCTCAAAACCTTGCTCCTGAACTTACTCCTATTCTTTGCCGCCTTTTTTCACTTTCTTATTCCAAAGGTGTTTTTCCTTCTGCTTGGAAATTTGCTCATATCCAGCCAGTTTCTAAAAAGGGTGACAAATCCCTCCCATCCAATTATCGTCCCATTGCAATTACTTCTACTCTTTCTAAAGTAATGGAGAAATCAATTAACCGCCAACTCTTAAACTACCTAGAAACCTTCCCTCTGATCAACGATCGCCAGTATGGATTCCGTCAGTGTCGATCCACTGGTGATATTCTGGCTTATGTTACCCATTTATGGACTAATTCAATGGAAAGGTTCGGAGAAACACAAGTAGTTGCTCTTGACAGATCAAAGGCTTTTGATCGTGTTTGGCATAAAGGTCTTCTAAACAAGCTTCCATCTTATGGTTTGCCAACTGTTTTTAGTAATTGGTTATCCAGTTTTCTCTCTGATCGCTCACTGAGGGTGATGGTAGATGGCTCTCTGTCTTCTAACTTCTCCACTAATGCCGGTGTCCCCCAAGGTTCAGTTCTTTCCCCCACTCTTTTCCTCTTGTATATCAATGACCTTCTTCCATTGACTGGAAATCCTATCCATAGTTTTGCCGATGATAGCACATTGCATTCAACTTTCCATTTTGAGAAACCTTGTCCAGCTCAATCAGCTTCAAGTTCTCGAAATTCTGATGCCAATTCCTTAAATGCCGATCTTCAGATAATTCTCCAGTGGGGCAAAGACAACTTAGTTGATTTAAACCCTTCTAAAACTCAATCTTGTCTTATATCTCGCAAAAAGGATTCTTCTGCTCCTATGCTTATCTTTAGTGACACTCCGATTTGTAGGCAAAATGATATATCTCTTTTGGGGATTACCCTGACTTCTAATCTCTCTTGGCACAAGCACATTACAAATATTGCTTCCTCTGCATCTAAAAAACTTGGTTTTCTCTTTCGCTCTCGGCTTTACTTTTCTCCAAAACAGCTGCTCACTCTGTATAAATCGCAAATCCGCCCTGCCATTGAATAATGTTCCCACATCTGGGGTGGTGCCCGCAAAACCTCTCTCAGGCTTTTTGATTCCATTCAGAAGAGGGCAGTTAGGTTAATTAATGATTCATATCTAACAGAGTCTCTCCACTCGCTTTCTCATAGACGCACTGTTTCTGCTGCATGCCTCTTCTACAGATACTTCCATGGGCACTGTTCTTCTGAATTGGCTTCTATAATTCCCGCTCTCTCTTTCAAAACAGTCCGAACACGTGCCGCCACCAGCCAACATCCATTTACTGTCCAAATTCAAACCCACAGAACCAACTTTTCATCTTCCTCATTTATTCATTCAACTGCCGTTTTCTGGAACAGCCTTCCTTCATACGTATTTCCTGAAAATTAAAATCTACAGAAGTTCAAGTCCAATATCAACAAATATCTTCTTTCGTCTTCTCAACCTCCAACCCAAGCACGGTACTAAGTACTATAGGTTATAATACCTCTCGTGTTTGGGGTTCTCATAAAAAAAAATATATATATATTTTGGTGCCTAAAGATGTGCTTATTTTGTATACAGTGAGGTTTAGAAAATTGATTTTATTATCGGTTTCTACTTCGAGGGTAAATTTCAGTCTTTCATGTGGTGTGTTAAAGGTGTTCAGTAAAGTATCGATGGTGGTTCTGTTGCCAATTAAGAGGACGTCATCTGCATACCTCATGTATAGTTTAATTCCTGGGGGAAACGGTGGGAGAATTTTTTCTTCGATAGAAGAGTGGTAGATCTCGGATAAAGGGGCAGAGATTCCGAGGCCCATGGGAAGGCCGAAAATTTGTTCGTAGATGTTATTTTGGAATTTAAATTGTTTGGGATCAAGTAACAGTGATGTGAGTTCTAAAATGTCATTAATGTTTAAGTCGGTACGTTTTGTCAATGTGTCGTCTTTAATTAGTAGTTCTTTAAGGGCCAGTAGCACGATTCGATGTGCACGTTTGTGTATAGGGAGACGACGTCGAAGGACGCGAGAATATCGTTTTCAGACATGGTTATGGAAGTTATACGTTCGTGTGCTTGTTTATTATTGTTAACCCTGAACCGAGAAAATCTCATAAGAGGTGAAATAATTTTGACGAGGAATATGGATAGGTTAGCATAGGCGGACTGTTTATAGGAAACGATGGGTCTTACAGGATAATCTTGTTTATGGAGTTTAACTATTCCAAAAATGTGTGGGAGAATGGTACTGCGTATGGCTATTTGCTGGAGGGTATATAAATTAATTTGTTTGTTGGCTCTGAGTCTTTTTAGGATCCCATCAAGTTTATTTTTAAGTTTGTTAATGTTAAACGTGTTGCAAGCTCTGTATGTTGTTGAATCTGATAAGATATGTAACATTTTCTTTATATATGTGTTTTTGTCCATGATTGCGATGGTATCCCCTTTGTCTACCTTTTGTATTATAACGTTCGGGGTTTTCATAAAGTCTCGTATGTGGGTTAATTGTTGTTGGGGAATGTTAGGTTTATTAGTTTTATTAACCACGTGAAAAAGAATAAGATACATAAACTCCTTATCGCGCTCCCATATCATCAACAATACGCTAGAAGACTTCAACAGATTTTTAAAAATACAGATATCAAATTAATATTCACATCTTATAACAAATTAAGTTCCAAATTCAATTCATACAAGACAACACACGAGTACGAGACACAAAATTACAACAACATTATATATTTGATCAGATGCCAATCAGATTGCCAAGCATGTTACATAGGCAGTACAACAGCAAAATTCGGGACATCAAAAATTTCCAACACGCGCGCATACTACCACTTTAATAGCTTCAAAACTAATTCAGCAAGTACAGAACTAACACAACATGTCCAATCTAAAAATCCAACCCACTCATCGATTCAGCCATCACAGTAGTCAAATTAAATTCCAGTTACAAAATCCTTGAAAACGAAGCCCTCGTCATCGAATGGTTTAAGCGCCATACATCACTCAACGTGTTAAAGAAAAAGATTCCCGCCAATTTCTCTCCCATTTGGAATTTAGCCCGCTCCAAATGGGAGAGAAATTGGCGCGCTCTCCCTCCCCCCACTATAACTAACTGAGGACGAATTTCGAAAGTCGCTCGTGCGCGACTATTAGCTTCTATTTCATCATTTAATTTAATTAAATTATGAAACCATGGAAGGTGCACTCTCCTTTCTTAAGAATATTTTTATAGCCCATAACTTAGTTTTAGACCCATAATCCCTGTAAGTTATTAGAACCCTATAACCACTAGATATGTGGTAAAACTCTCCACCAGCCAAGCGGATTACTATGAGGTGAGTGCTGAAAATTAAGCTAAGCTATACATACGATTTAGTTATTAGATTACAGTATATAAGGACTCCTTAAAAATCAAGAGTGAAAATAATAAATTATTCTTAATATCGATGGATAAACTATTAGATCAATACCAAAAATAAATGTTTCGAATTTTAACCAATAATTACTTATTAAAAATTAATCCCAATCAATGCCTAGCGAAATGTGCTACTTGTGAAATGTTTGCGGGCAACCCCTTAAACACTTAATGACGAAGCCAATGGGATGTCTTTGTGTGTGTGTGTGCTAGGTGCAACAGGCATGAGGAAATTAGGAGCGAACTCAACATTGCGATAGGCGTTTGTAGCTGCCTAAAAACCAGGGTGGATGATCTGTTCAAGGAATTAAAATGGTGAACCCATTCAGCTCTCAGCTAGCTGCAGAATTCAATGGCAGCCTCTCAATTTTGCATGAAGCAAAACAGCTGTAATCCCCATCGCAGAATGTTCCAAAGAAGGTAGTAATTGTCAGTGACCCCATTGTGAGGGAAAACGGGAAATATATTGTGCAAAAGGATATATCAGAGTCAGCACTGCGTTGTTGGAACAGGAGTAGCATATGTATTCAAAGGGCTAAGGTTGATGAGCAGATATCATCTTTTAAGGCACAAAGGGTGATGTAGCCACATTGACACTAATGACATTAAGAGTTGGAGATCTGCTGACTCTCTTAAAAAATACGGGACAAGTATTGAGAAAAATTGGCGAGTTAGGGTTGAATTTTATCGCTATTGCAATTTTACCCAAACGCAATAATATGGATTATATGATAAGAGCCTAGTCATATAAGTGTTAAGTCGGTCAGAAAACTAATAGCTTGGAGAGTTTCACTGATTAAAAGTAGTCACAAGCGGAAGTGAAGTGATTTGTGTACTGCTTCTATTGGATTGAACAGCAGCATGGAAAGCAACGTGCTTGGGTTTTCAAAGCCTGTTATGAGTCATAAGGGAAGAAGTAGATATATGGGCTGTGTTAGGGAAACTAAGAGTAAGAATAGGTCCATGTGTACTTTCATGGACACAAATGCTAGGAGTATAATAAATAAATTTGATGAAATTAAAGTCCCAATGAAATGATCAAATTGTGGATATATCAGAGGTAGTTCTGCGTTGGCTACCCATGTCAACCGGATTCACTGTCTCAGATTTTATGTGCTTCTTAACTAAGTGCATAATCTCGTCCCCCCTTCAATCTTGTCTTTTCTTTCTGTACATATCTGGCTTCCTCCTCAGGGCGTGGAGGAGCAACGTGGGATTCCATTAGGGGCATCGCAGCTAAATGCCAGAGAAACGATAGAATAACACAAACAAACAATACGCTACGCAGACCAACACCTAAGTCTTATCTGAGGCGTTTACAGAGTTTGGTCTGCGACAAATAGTATACTACGCGGTTTGGGAGGACACCGGTGCCCTTGACAATAGTGGATATGCACCATGTACTTCCATATTCAAAGTTGAGTCACTTTGGTGTAACATAAGATCTAAGAAAGCAAAAATGAGTGTGGGGGGGGGGTATGCAACAGGCGTAAGTGTTGTGATGAGTACAACGAACAGCGGGACAGAGAAATTGATTGGGAGGTAAATCAGAATATCCTGAAATGAGGAATTTTAATTTTCCACATGTTGATTTTAACTTCTGATTGATCACTCACACATTAGCAAGATTTCGTTTTCAGTTTTCTGCACAAGCATGATAAAGAGGCAACAAGAGAGAGTAATACTCTTCATCTGATTAATTATCAGCAGTGATTTATTTATTTAATCTGGTGAAGAAAAGTTACATAAACCCCTATATAGCAATCAAATGCTAGGAGGGTAGACACAACCATAAGAGATTAATACAATATATATATCGGGTAAAATAAACGTTACACAGATTAAGTAAATAATTAATTGTAGAAGGTTAAGACAGATCACGTTCTACCTAAATGCTCTAAATACATTCAGCGAATGTCGAAGTAGAGTGCGTGTATTCCGGCAAGATGCTGCAGGCTGTCCGGAACCAGAGAAGGAGCTCATATCATCCACTAACACAGACTACACTTATAGCAACCGTGAAATAAAATATTTGAAATTGTGTAGATATCAGCAAAAACTTTTGATCTATAGGCTTAGTCCAATCAAATAGTCTTAGGGTTGATATTTATGTTTTGAGGAGTCTAATCGTGTTTGCTGGGACCATGTGGCTGAGCGAGCTGATTTGGTTGCGACAGATCTGATTATATATGTTTGCCGTTTAGCCATTCTTCTGTTATTCGTGGGCAGAATGATGAGGCTATCGATGCTGGGGGCATCCAGTCTACCTGATATCCTGAAGTCCCATTGGGGGATCGAAGAATACAACCCCTTTCCCCCAAGAACTTCCGCAGGTAGGTTGAAGGGAAGAGGACCAGATTCCCGATGCGTAGAGTGCCATTGGTACCACAGAAGTTCGGACAAACCTAGCCATTAGCTTGCTATGGCCATAACCGACAACTTCCTGTCGAGCTGACCAAAGGGCTAGCAAAATTTCTTAGAGTCCTTGTGAGAGTTGACAATTTTAATTTGATATCCATTTATAGTGTCGTGCATTAGATTCATTCTTCATCTCTTTGAAAACGTCATCTGGGCAGATTTCTCGGCATTTATCTCAAGACCAATGTATTGAAGAAAGGTGTTTATCTGAAAGATTTGGTTTGTTGCAGTTCTTCGGACAGAGTGCTTTCTCTGGCTGATCGCAATGAATGAAGATCTTCAGATCGTGGGCATACGATATCATGTTTTGAAAATTTGCTAGCAGAGATTCTAAAGCCGCTGGAAACGGCGGTGCTGACAAAACGCCACCTTAAGAAAACCCTCTGAAGTCAGTAGAGGCTCGTGAGAGTCCATTGTTCTCAACAATGCACCCCCCCATTTTATGCAAAATATTTTTGATAGAACGAGGAGGTTATCGGAAATCCTTTACTTAACATCCTGAAATCCTTCAGGATGTTAAGTAAAGATGTGATGGAAATACTATCATATACAGATATAACGTCAAGAAAAATTATGACGTGCTTAGTTCAAGAATTAAAAAAAAAAAAACAGCAAAGATATTGACGGTTAAACTGTTGATGATCCTTGTCAGGTTGCTGACAAACTCAATAAGTATTTTTCATCTACATTCGCATATGAGTTATGTTTTCGGGCTGCGGACGACAGAAGTTTATGAAATTCTAATAGGGAGTTAAAGATTTTGTAAAACTGAGAAGAAAGTGGATGAGGAACTGTTGATTTTAATGGAAAGAATGGAACTTGGGGTGATGGGATCTGTCTGATTATATTAAGGGAGGCAACAGAGGAGTTAAAAAATCCTTACCCATAAGAGTGAGAGCCTCTTTGGATTTCGGGGGAAGTCTCCGAGAAGAGATGTACGAATGAATCGTCAGTTCTCAAAGGGGAAATCAAAGCGTCACTGGGTTAATTATAGACCTGTTAGTTTACCTGCTGTTCAAGGGAAAATAATGGAGTGGCTGATTGAATAAGTAATGCAGGAACATCTAGACATGACTGCATTTATACTTCAGTCACAGTAGAGTTTTTAAGGGACGATCTTGTGACGTGACCGGTTTCATTGGATTCAAGGATGCCGTTACAAAGGAACTAGGTGCAAAATATACAAATGTAATTCATATAATTGTGACATCATATACGTGGATGTCAGTAAAGCATTTTACAAATAAAATAATGCTGTTGAAAGTGAAGCAGTTCAGTATATCATTCAAGGAAAGCGCCTCCTTATTCATTTAGATGGTCATATTTGCATTTTCTTTCGAAACTGCTTCCAAATAATCAATCCTCTTATAAATGAGAGATAAATTAATAAACGTATTCTTTTTTCTCATTTATTTTTAATATAATATAAATAATCGTAATCTTTATAGCATTTTAATTATTTCCCATAAAATAACTGAATAAAGCCTGAATGGCATCAGCATTGAACACTTCTTTCAACGAAGTCCAAATTTTTTATATTAGTGACGTTTTAATACAGCCTTAAATTGTCTTCTTAAAGAATATTTATTTTAAAAAAACACTTCCTTCTTTATCGGAATCCTACTATACGCATTTTCGTTTATTTGTGAACAGACTTGGAGAACCAGAATGGAAAATTCGATTGAGTACACCACCGGAATGGTGCAAAACCATTTAGAACCAACTTTAAAATTTGATGAAAAGAATTGAGTGTTTAGAGAGTAAAATGTCTTTTCAATTGAACTTGGCAATATCCGTTATTGAATCTATAATTAATACCAATTAATTTTACTTTAATCTTAACTTCTGTTTACATCCTAAACCGCGATCTTTGAATTTATACTTTCTTTCTATAAACGGAACAGAGATCTGATTTGAACAATGTTGAAGTTATTTTACGATCAACAGAAAATTGGTAATGGTTAAATTCAAGTTAAAGGATCCACCTAATTCTGAGCACTATTTAGGAAATTTCTGTTGCGATTCAAATGCGTATGTTTTTTTGAAATCTACCTTATTGTGTCCACAAAATAGTTCGATCTGCATTACACCTATTGAAGGCCTACCCATAAAAAAATATATTACATTAGGGTCAACCGGAATATTATTTCATCTACCCATGTGTGTTGGGTGGTTTTTGGTCGATTTGTCTGTTTTGTTGGAAGAAAAGCCGGATTTTCCGGGGAAGGACCTGGATTTCTACGTCTCAGACCGATTAACTCGACTGCGCATTGCAAAAAGAACATAAACGTTCCTCGCATCGTTGACGGGATTCGAACGCAGGCTTTTCCCCCGGTATGGAGAGGACAGTGATGATACCTTCCTGTGCTACCAATGTAGACAGGTATACGCCATACTGGTATATTGTTGGGTGGTAAGGATCCACCGGTGATTTGCCACAACTGCGCCATCAGTACTCTTCTGAGGTAAAAGAATTCTGTAAATGCTCAGAAGAGCGTGTAATGTGTGGATCAACACACACACGTGTTGATCTTGTGATACTTGGCCGCAGCGGCCCTTAGTAGGACTCCACGGTGCCAACAACCACCACAGGGAGGTGAGCCAGGCAGTTTCAATCGATGTACAGATGATGGATTATTGGTGGGTTAATTGCTATTGGATATTATGGCCAGCACCGACTTAGATCATATTGCACCAGGGGGAGTAAAAACCATGCTGTCCTAGATTAAGAGTAATTAATTCAACCGTTTTGTGAAAGAAAGCCCATAAAAATTCGTCGTTTCATTGAAGTGATTCGAACTCAGATATTTTCCACCCCGTGGGGGTAAGATGGTTCTATCAATTGTGCTACTCACGAAAGCAAAGAAGGTCGAACACAGGAGAGTATTAATATAATAGAAGCAAGGACCACTGCCTAGCTGTATGAAAATGCCTTTAATGTTATGAAAATATTTCAATTCTGAGATAGGAAATATGTTATTTTTAATAATTATATAATCTCGCTGTTAGATTCATACCTACCCGAAATTCGCTTTCATTCAGGTAGCAGAAACCGATCTGGTATTCAAGTACACGTTCTGAAACAGAAAAGAACGTTACATTTAAAAAAAAAATGAATAAAATTACAATTTCAATAAGTATTATAATAATATTTATTGAACAAATACTTCTATCAACGAAGTTGTTTCACTGATTGACGATTTTTAAAATTATGATCATTTGAACATTAAACAGAATGAAAAGAACGTAATTAAAAAAAAATGATTTATAGAAATATTGAAATTAGAGTAGCATTAGAAGAAAAACTTGAGGGCGCTATTTGTTATTCATCACAACTATTCAACACAGCTTACTCAGTCTCTTTTTCTTGCTTCACGTGGACCATGCGGATTCGGTAAGTACATTTATTTAAAAAATACATTTAAGAACTAGTAGGAAATAGGGTACCCAAATTATGGAACTTTACATGCATACGCGGTGTATTTTATAGATCGACCATTAGTCAAAACTTCTAGTAACCCGTGTTTATGGATCTACGAATGATTCTGGAGCATCGGCAGCTAAGGACCTACTGCCCCGTTTATACCATCTGTAAACGAAGGCGATTTCCTGGTTTCTGGACGAAAAACCAGAGTTACCGGGAGAAAAAACCATTCTACTCTCTCTTGAGACCGACGAACTCAGCTACGTTATAAAAAGGCCCATAAAGAAATTCGTCCATTGTTCTGGATGAATTTCTAGCATTGGATTTGGGCTCTGTGGAAACCCTAGCCTGCCTTTGTAGATGACACGATTTTCCTTGTAAAAGGTAACATAGGAGTGGTTGTAGAGCAAAGTTCAAGTATCCCCTCTTTGGCAAAATGGAGTGGGCAGAAATGTACGCTTTCAAAATATCGCCTGAAAAAACCAAACAAATACTTCTAAAAGGCAAGTTGGACATAAGAAGACGTCCACAAATTAAAATTAACACAACCACTACAAAAATTGTAACAGAACTAAAATCTTGAAGTGGTCTTTGTTTAAAAATTTACTTTTTATCCCCATTTGACCTATTTGGCCAAGAAAGTGAGAAATTATGCAGGTATGATTGCCAGGTTAAGTCGAACAGACTGCGGACTCAAAGGAAAGACCCTGGCAATCATATACGGCGGAATGTTCCTACCTATTATCACCTTTGCACTTGTGCGTGGTTCACCCACTCGGCCATTGTAAGAAATAAGAATAAATTAGAATCGATACAAAGGACAATACTTCTCACTATTACCAGAGCATGTCGCACAGTAAGCACACCTGGAAGTAGCCAAAAGAGGCTTGTATTATAGACTTAAAAAGGGCATACCCACAGAATTTCCTGGGATAGCCCTTGACACAGCCAACATCTTCAATGCTGAAACGAAAAGAATAGCCACAAAGCTCCATGAGCTCTGGCAAACAAAATGAGAGCAGGAAACCGGAGGTCTGGTTAACGAAAGGTTTCTGCCACGTGTGGCAATGGTTAGCCCAAAGCCACCCTAAGTCGTATGCCCCTGAACTTTTAAGAACATTTATATTGACAGGTCACGGCTCCCTAAAGGCGAAACTAATCTCCTTTGTTCTGACTGATTACCCAAACTGCACCTGTGGCGAGAGTGAAGACTGGGCCCTCATTCTATATGGTGGATGTATAATTTATGACATCTCCAGAACACAGCTAAAAGCATAGATTGCCCCCCCCCCCTTCACAGGAGAGAAGAACATCTGTTTATCGTAGAAGAGGAAAAATTTAAAGTCTTTACATCCTTCACAGAGAAAGTATTCGAAATACGCAGAACTATCCAGAGAATGGCAATTCAGCCCCCCTTAACAAAACATTAATGAATAGTTAAAATTGCCCACGTTTCTCACCAAGCCCAGACGATGACTTAAAAACTGTCAGGATAGCAGTATTCTGCACCCTGGCAGAAACATGACATGACAAAAATTGAGATATTGCAGGGAATTGAGATATGCTGCAATATCTCAATTCCCTGTCGCTCGTCATTCAGTTTACGATTGAACTAGAGGTTGACAATACTCTTCTTTTTTGGATGTGTTAGTCCAATGCATGGATTCGCGTTTAGTAACTTCCGTTTTTAGGAAGTCAATGTGCGCAGGCCAATTTACCAAGTATAGGCCTGGTCATTTGCGTAGCACTGCTCGCACTTTATTCTCCCGAGCTTGGATACCCTCTAGTTCGATTGGTGATAGGCAATTGGAGATTTACAAAATTAGGGCAGAGCTTTCTAATTGCGACTATCCACCTCATGTTCTAGATAGATGTGACTTCAAGGTCACCAATTTGTTACGCAAACTAACCCCCCTCGCGTCAATGAATTTATCCCTACCTACAACCCCTATTATCCGGGCGTATTGGAACGTTTTGTTAGGATTTTTCGCGTCTCCATCATATACGATGTGTTCAACATCCTGGGAGGAAATTACAATCCATTATTTCTAAAGTGAACACCTGTTCCTCCTTTCCTACGGAGTGATTCCGTATACCGCATTACGTGTCCGGATTGTTGGGGTTTATGTAGGTGAGTCTGGTGGATGATTGTAACACCGGGTTTTATAACATGAGGTGGCTCTTCGAACCGCTAATTTTGAACGCTCTGCAGTCGCCGAGCATTGTTGCGTTGAGCAGCACAAACTTGATCCCCGGCGGGATATTGATATCATTGACTATTCACGTGATTACCTCCAGCGCTCATGGCTTGAAGCACTGCATATAGCTACCAATAAAAGTACTATGAATTGCACGAGGGGAGGGCACTGACACCCTATTATAGAATGTACTGTATTGCAGTGCGATGAGTGTTGGCGGTCATCACGTGTATGTAATTCTGTTTTACCGAAACTAGACTCGTGATACATGATGATGCCCAACTGACTTTTGCTATTGTAACCATCAATATATACTGAAGTGCATCATTCACCGACTAGCTGATGAAGAGGCATTTAGTCTCGAAAGCTTCAGTGAATTTTAACATTTTTATCTTATTGTATTTTAAAGCTTTTATCTTATTTTATCTCTGTTATATTTTATGTATATATCATTCATTTATTTTAATAAATCTATTTTAACCAGTTAGTCGGTCGTCGCAAGAAATTTGGATGATAACGCCAACACTATCACTCCATTCTCCTCTAGCCTGCAGAAACTTGCAGCTAGGCCTGCACCACAACCGATGAATAACAGTAAGTTATATATATATATATATACGTGGCTGACGCATCACTTGTAAATTTTTGCAAATAATTTCTTTTGCGCTGCATTGTGGGTTGCAGAAATGTTCGAAATGCATTTGTTAGATGGGATATATATCTGTATGAATGAAATCCAATAAAAAGACTCCAACTGATAAACCTAATTGCCATAAATATAATCCCATAGGGTAAAATGCATAATTAATGGAGAAATCACAAGTTAACGTAATGGTATTATGTACTGTAAATCAGCAAAATAAGTCCTCAATATTTTGTTGTTCCTCCTTGAGCTGCAATTACAGCCTTGCAACGATCTAGCATAGAGTTAATCAACTTCTGGATATACGATTGCCCAATTTCGTGGTACCACATCCTTAGAAAGCTTGCCTGCAGCTGAATCTTACTTGTTGGCTTCTTTTGACCAATTTTAGAAGGCATTATGTACCAGCAAATTTCAATAGGGTTCAAATCTGCACCGTTGCCGGGTCAGTCGAACACCGTAATGCCAGCATTTGTGAGGTATGACTGTACCTTAAGGGAGAAAAGCGAGGGAAAACTTGGTGTATGTTTTAAGCCTTGTGAGACAAAAAGACAAACTCATCATTAAATTTAATTAGCATAAAACTTACCAATTCTGCTGTGTGGCAAGGTGATGAGTCCTGTCGAAAAATTCAGTTTTGGACGTTTGTGTGGTGATCCCTAATAACGGGCGGGTTTCAGGCACTCCTCCAAAATAACAGTGTAGGTTGCTGCATTCATCGTTCCGTCAATAAACTTAATTCGCCTGAACACTTTGCTTGTCATGTATCCCCAGACCATCTGATCTGCTGGGAACTTTACAGTCGGTGTTATGCAGTCAGGATGGTATGCGTCCTATTTTCATCTTCTGACATATTGCTTTCCATCCGAGCCATGCAGGTTGAATGCTGCTGACCCCAACCTGGCATCTTTGTTGCTGACTCCAACCTGCGTGTGGGATCCTTGCTGCCTGCTGACTCCACTGAGGGGTGGGATCTTTGCTTCTGACCCTTACTGAGGGGTGGGAAATTTGTTGTTGATCCACACCTGGGATGTAACCTTCACTGCCTGATAGCCCCTAATGAGGATGGGATCTTTGTTTCTGACCCCAACCTGAGGTGGAATCTTTGCTGCCTGCTGAAACCTACTGAGGGGTGGGATTTCAGCTATTGACCCACCCAGTGGTGCAGTCTGCACTGCTGACCCTACTAAAGGGTGGGATTCTTGGACATACTGTCTAGTGCTCTACTCTATCACTTTAACTAACAACTCCTCCTTCCTATTTCTATGTGGATGTCTCTGACTCTCATCTCCATCTTTCTGTCACTATATTCCCCCCAGTCCTCCTTTCCTTCCCCATCTTCTCCCTGATATACATCCACTGTTTTCCTATATTTCCACGGGCCTCCCCAGATCATCCGTTCTGGGGCCGCCCAGCAAGAGCTAAAAGATGAAGCTGGCCTACCTCTGCGCAGCTAGAGTTGTGAGATAGGGGGAAATCAAACATGTGTTTGTTGGCCCCAGGTTGATAAATCGCCTGACGCCGGCCGGCATCACTCGAAACACATCACTCCTTCACATATTCCAACACTAAGTACAAACGGCCGGCGATGGCGCTTCCTAACTACACGACGACAAAGCGGCGAATGCGGGGCCCCCTAAAATCCGCAAAAACCCACTAATAATAATAATAATCATAAAAAAATGTAGGTTGAATTTCGATTCGTCGGAAAACATGATGGGCAGAGCTCTTTTGTCCACGAAACATGCGTTTTAGTCCAAGCAAGTGGCTTCTTCCTCATTTGTTGGGTCAACATTTCTTGGGCCATAGGCATGCAAACCACATTCCAAAAGCAGTCTTTGGATAGTTCGTGCACTTGTTTGAATACCAGAGGCCATCGCAAAGTCCAGTTTTAGTTCAGGAGCACTAGCATGGCGATGACGAAAGCATGGCCGTTTCAGCTATCGAGGAGACAGTGCGCGTGCGCGTGATTGTTCAGCTCGGGTGATTTACACGCTCCGCTTACTTCTTTACTGTACAGTTCACCGGTACACGCAGGTACCACGACCATACAATACCCTTCACGGCACCATGCCAGGGGTTAACAAACGGCAGAGATAATAAAGGAATTGTAAAGATTAATTATAAGCAAATTATATAATAAAAAAAAAAAAGTACTCATAGCAGATAACATTGACTTGAAAGGAAAACTAATATAAAATAACAAAAATAACAAATTGTGATAACAAAAGCTTTTCCTCAAGTCCAGTTTTCTGAGAGTCTCTTGCCCCGCCATAACGATCTGAGATCAGTTGGTAGTTCTGGAGACCACGTGCAGATCTAGGATGATCCGTCTATACTTTTTATCATCTATGATTTTAAATAAGTCAGCATCCAGGGATTGAACCAGGTGGAGCTTCTGATAAGGGAGGAACCTATCTTTCAAATGTAGTCTCGAAGGAAGAGCAAGAAGCTTGGGAGTGGAGCGGAGACCTGGTTGGGGAATCCGCCAGCACACGGTGTCCCAAACGTTGGGTGCTGAGACTCTCACGGCAATCATTTTTACGGTGAAGACGAGTCTTCTCTCGTGCATTAATGCTGAAAACCTGGTTAAATTCAGCGCGTTGGCCATCGGTGTTGTGCGCTGCTGTGGTGGGAGATGACACTTCCAGGTTGCCCACTTCAGGAGCCAGTATTTAGCGGCTTTTAATGGTTTAATTATGGTGTCTGCAGCTGAGCCCCACAACTCTACTCCATACAGTACACTTCCAAAAATCATCATCCTGATATACATTTTTATCAGGTTTCTGTTGTGAATGTGTAGCAAGTGCTGCTTGGTAACCCACCGTTTCTTGTTGAATTTAGCACAGAGTTCTTCTATATGGTGATGGAATCGTAATTTTCTGTCGAAGATTACACCCAGATCTCTTTGCTTTTCAACGCAGGGGATCGGGACTCCGTCAATCGCAGGCTGAATTAAGGTTGGTATGGGTTTAAGAGAGAATACCATGATGGCAGATTTCTCAGGGTTCACTTGCAGGTCAAAGTTCTTGAGGTACTGCTGTACTTCTGATAAGGTTTTGTTGATAGTTACTGTGGCGTTTTTGGCTTCATCGGTCAAATTTATTTTTGTGAAGATCTTTAAATCATCTGCATATGATATCATATCTGTTCTATTGTGTATTAGTGGGTAGATGATAGCAGTGAAAAGAATTCCGGACAGCACTCCTCCTTGTGGAACGCCTGCATGTATTTGTCTAGTATACCTTTGTTTGCTCTGTACATTTGGATGATTCTATTTTGGAGAAGGGATGTCAGAAACTTCAATACTGGGCCTGTGATGTGATAATAATTTCGAAGGAGTTTGAGCAAGGCTGGGATGTGAACACTATCGAACGCAGCTTGTAAATCAAGATATGTGATTGCCATTTCTTCTTTCTCCTCAAATGATCCAAGGATTGCATTAGTAGTCATAATCAGGTTACTAACTGTGGATCTGTTTTGCAACGAATAATTAATTTGCTGGGGCCTGTGTGGGAGAATGTGCGTGGTAAGCGTTTTCAGTACTGTTTTTTCAAGTAATTTCAATAGACACGAGGAACGAGAGATGGGTCTAAAGTGCCTGGCTTCAGTTGGCTGGGAAACTTTTGGGAGTGGCCTAACAGAATATAAATTCCATATTGAAGTGAAAAATTCTCCATTGTTTTAGTTTCTTAAACTAGTGTAACCATCTTAATTTTCATCTAATGTCTTAGATCTATATTCACAGTTTGTGAGGAGTAAGTATCGAAGTGCTTTTTCCTATTAATTCGTCCAGCAATTTCGGATTTCCTGGCAGAATTGCTAAAGTTGAATCGGAACTTGTTGTTCGCCATTGTGAGTACAGGTTTATTCCTTTACCTGTTGAAGCCCACATACTGCGAAAAGTAAGCGGTCAACTCATCACCACCCTACTTAATCCTAGCCTGAAGGAACATTCCTCGGTCAGTAAATTTTCCAAAGAAAGGATGGATTTCCAGAAGAGTAAACAATTTACTATTGACAATTTCATGAACGGCCAGCTATCCAGGGGAAAACGTGTGTGATCCACAAGTCATATTTGCTCCCCTCTATCTTTAGATGTCCAGGAATGGTGTGAACAAGTGCTGCGTTTTAAGCGAGGTCGCCGTGTGTCAGAAGCATATCCTTGGAACGAAGCGTTTAACATTTCTTCACCTACTAGTAATACAGAAATTTCCGAAGAACAACTAATAAAAATAATAAATTCACCTACGTGACAAGTCCACCACAGGAATTGACGCAATACCTCTTTTTAGTCTAAAAATTGCTTCTTATTTCATCAGCAAAGAGCTCACTCAACTCTGCAAAAAGTATTCAAATATACACAGGTTCCTTCAAGATGGTTGTCATACAGAGTCGTGGAAGTTCCGAAGAAGCCTCGTGCGAATAGACCGGCTGACTTCAGGCCAATATCAATTGCCTCTCCCTTCTTGAAATACCTCTAGAAGTGCATCTATAATGATGTAGCACTCGCAATCTTTTCGCATAGGCCAGAACATACCCATTATGCCATGCCTAATAGATCTACTGTAACCTGCCTACAGTCCTTATCAGAGAAAATACTTCACACCTGGAATGACAACGAAGATCTTCACACCAATTTTCTGGACATGAAATCTGCTTTCGACTCAGTCCAAATAACATCCCTTCTTGCCTTACTTGAGAGATTCTACGGTATATCCGGAAATACGCTCGAGATCCCCAATAATCTGCTATCTAGAAGAATGCTTCACTTCACGGGCAATTTTTAGAGTCTCAAAAAGTGTCGAAGTAGGGATTCCACAAGGAGGTTCTCTCTCAGCCTTGCTATTTGCAGCAATATTCGTTCCACTAATGGATAAAATTCCAGCTTTCCTATCGTATGCTGATGATATTGTTTGCTACTTGCCATGCAAATGCCAAATTTAAATTCAAATGCCATGCACATGCAAATTCACAAGAAAGACAAACCTCCTCTGAATCTGTAAACAGCTACCTAAATACATTCTGCAAGATGGGCAGTTTGACTTTGAGGAAAAAGTTAAAAAGGAATATTGTTCTGCCACGGTGGACTTCTGAATTGTCCAATTATAGGCGAGAAGTGTTTAGAGCCAGGAAAAATTACCAGCGTAACAGCGGTGGGAAAAGAGTGAAGTACATCTATTGAAGAAAACATATAGAGTTAAAAGAAGATAATATTATAAATTTATTATGGATAGTAAATTAAAGGCTTGAAAAAATTTGGTATCAACCACATGTAAGAGAGCCGTGGGGTCTTCTTTACAAAATCTGATGAGTACACCATTAATGTGCATACGGAGTTATATACTGCTGAAGAATTAAAGGTAGCTGTGTCTTAGTTGAATAGTAGTAAGTGTCCCGGACAAGACTTGGTTGAAAACGTAGCTATAGTCAAGATGTATGGTCTGTTTCCAGTTGTTCTTCTAAACATGTGTAACAAATGTCTTTTGGAGGGTAATTTTCAAGCAATATGGAAGTCTGCTTTGATAAAGATATTAAGGAAGCCAGGAAAAGAGGTGACCGATCCCAGAGCGTACAGTCCTATACTCTTGGCGGCACATTTGGGCAAACTGTATGAGCGACTTTTGTTGATTCGAATACAATATTTGGTGGATTGTTGCAATTTAGAAGAGGCAAGTCAGTATGGATTTCAAAAGGGCAAATCTTGAGAGGATGCTGTAAATGATTTCATAGAATTGTAATACATCAGTTGAGAAATATGTTATGGCAGTGTTTATTGATTTCGAGGGTGCTTTCGACTCCCTGTTGTGGAACAGTATTTTTGGTGTTCTTAGGAAGCATGAATGCACTTCCCAGCTATATCAAGTCATCGAGAACTACTTTTGAAATCGGAGTATTCAAGTTAAAACGCATCTGTCATACAGTAGGAGGGTATATAGAGGATATCCCCAATGATCCGTTTTAGATCCAACTTTTTGGAACTTATTATTGGATGACTGGCTCTCTCGGAATCATGCACACTGCCACAAGATAGCGTATGCGGACGATTTGGTTAATTGTATCACATGCAGGTCTAGGAAGTAGTAGTTGCACCTGTTTTGCAGGACCTAGAGAATTGGGCTAATAAAAATATATTAAAAATATCATCTAAGAAAGCAGTAATGATGATATTTAGGAGTAATCACAGACCGGTTTACTTTTATGCCCCATATTGCTGGTATTACGGAGAAAATAAAAGGTTTCACATCTGTGGTAGTGAGAATTACAAGATCAGAGTGGGGTTTACAGAAAAAGACCTTAATGCTCTACTATAAGGCTGTCTTTTTACTTATGCAGCTGGAATATGGTACATTATGAGTAAAGTTCGGATTAAACATTTATTCTTATATTAAGAGAGAAAAAAAAGAGAGAATACTGCAGCTTTTATGTAGCTTATGGCAAGAAGGTTGGATTGCTAGTGAGACAGGAAAAGTTACAATGAAGTTTATTCCTGATGTAAGGTACGTTACTTGTACATCTGCGGGAAAATGGTTCGATCCCCCCATGGTCACGTTTTATATTTTAACTGGACAAGGGTCGCTTAAATCTAAGTTGTGTTACTTCGGATTAGAAGTTGATAGCTAGGGTGATTGTGGTTTAGAAGAGACCTGGGCACGTGCTCTATGAATGTCCACATTACTTCGACGAGAGGCAGGAACTGATAGTGCAGGTTCCACAACTCAGCCAACAGTGGAGCAGTTACTACTGTCTAATGCTAGTAATTTCAATGCATTATAGAAATTTTCTATTCGTGCCTTCGCTAGAAGAAGAAGAAACCTGGTGAATATTGACGGTCCTGGAGTAGTGAACAGGAACATATAAATAAGTTCTTCATGACTTGCAATCGGCTCCACGTCTATGTGCATACTCTTCTCATTTTATGTATTTATTATCATTATTTTTTATTGCTGGTACCCAGGTACGGGATATTGCTGGCAACTGACGGGTTGCGGGATCCAGTGTTTTTTTTTTTTTTAGCTAGTACTCGGGTGTGGGCAACCTGGATACGGGATTGCTGGCATGCACCAGTATGGCACACATACTGGTGGATGCGGAATTTGGTGCGTTATAGCACAGACTCCACGTTATAGAACGGCCTCCGTAGCCGAGTGGGCAGGAGCTGGAGTGCAGTAGCACACGCTGTTTGAGTAGACCGGGGTTCAAGACCCTGACTGCTGAATACGGTCAATCTGCCAACCCGCACTGGACCAGCGTGGCAGATTATGGTCCATTTCCCTCAGCATGAATTGTTGAGGAGGCTTCCACCCTGCAGTGGGTTGATAATGGCTGCACTTTACTTTTTTTTTTTATAGCACAGACTACTGATCATAGAGAGTTGTTCAGTTGTACGGCTGTGTGTCTTTGTTGCTCCGGTTAATCAGTTAAATTAACAGAATTATGCTCAGGTTTATATGATGATTTTTATGTTGGTGTATTCCTAATTTGATGCTGAACAAGAGGATATCCATTGTGTGGCGACCTGGACATCCAGGTATTTATTATTTATAGTTTTCTTATACTGCAAAATTTGCTGTTTTTGCTACTCACGGCTGACCAGAGATACCTATCGCTTCCGGCTACAGGTCAAGGTCAGGCAAATGCGCTGTGGGTTTGTACTTGCGGTCAAGTGACCATGGCAACACACGTCGTTTACTGCCTCCTAGCAATTATCCACGCCTCGTACAAGCGGATTTCTACATCCAACAGTAACAAGTCCAGCCAACTAAAATAAGCCGTAATTTTTGACTTATTTTGTATCTGATCGGTAAACGTATCACTTGGAATACGATACGTAGTTAAGGCAACTACTAAACACAATTGTAAACTCTTTTCCAGCCCACTACTCGTAATCCTTTTATCTGCGCCTAAAATCTGAAAATGCCTTTAAAGCAAGATCACCCAAATAATGAAAGCTGTGTAATTTGTGGAATTGTTCCGGACGTAGCTATAAAATGTACTTCCTGTCTCAAGACATACGGAAGCGAATGTCTCGCGTTGGACCTAAAGAGGCTCGGAAAGCAGCGACGGAAAGTTTGGCAGTGTCCCCCCTGTAAGGGAGAAAATTATATGCATTCACTCGGAACAACTGGTGAAACTTTTAACGACGTTAACCAAATTTCGGATTCACCTGAGCACAGGACCCAACCCGAACCTGAGGTAGACACGGAAAAATTGACATCGCCAGATGCACATGTGGAATTGACACCCGACTCATTACAGGAAGAACAAAATGACCATTCAGATCTCATCATGCAAAAATCTAGTAGCTCCCAACAGGATAACACCCTATCAACAGAGATCTCCGCAATAATTAATCAAACATCACTCGAACACAGTCCACCCCTGGTCTCGCTCCTCACAAATATTGAGACAACTCTATGTATAAAGCTGTCGCCAATTCATAATATCCTCGCAGACCTACTGCTAGAAAACAAGCGACTACGAGAACACAATGAATGCATACACAAAACATTGGAGGTGTTGCGGAAAAATTTTGAGGACCTGAAGCAATCGGTTTGTGATCTTGCTGTTCAAACTAACCATCATGAGCAGCAGCCTCCGGACGAACACTTTCACGCGAAACCGAGAGCTCCTACCCAAACCACCCCATCTTTATTACCACTTGACCCCTCTCCAGCCCCCATTCTTACAACATGTGAGTCTGAAGTTGTGTGCCCTGAACGTAGCACTAGACCAGTATAAGCTGAAATCACAGCAGATGCCAACGGATACTCAGGAAATACTGCCTCACAGAAGATCCAAAGAATTCATCAGGAGCAGAATCGGCCAAATCGCACCTATTCGCGATCACAAAACTCACATATGGGGTCCTCGCGCTCAAAACCGGATAATGCTTTGGCTGCTGAAGTACATCGAAATTGTAGTTCCGCTTCAAACAACGTGAGAGGTAACCATTATGCAGGGACTACGATTGCATCTAATGTAAAGACCCATAGAGACACTACAACGTATGCAATGATTGCAAGCCAACGAACAAAAGAACAAACACTGACCCGTAATCCAACTGTTAAGGAACTGAGCCCCAATCTTAAAGTTATTGGAACCAATTTGCACTTCAGCAAGATGCAAATTGCGAACACTGGAATGATGAGCAAGCGGATCCGTAATGTCTTCATTAGTAGGCTCTCCCCTGCTACCACAGCTGATGATGTGGAACACCTTCTTGCTGCTTTCAAAATGAATGGTAGAGTCACCAAACTATACACAAAATATCCCACCTACGCCTCCTTTAAGATCGATGTGGCTGATGCAGATTTTGAAGCACTCTTCAATCCTGAAATCTGGCCTGCTGGAGCTCTTGTTATGCCATATCTCGGGCATAAAGGGCAGCGATATAGAAGTAATGGAAAGGACTCCCACCAATGGTACCCTGATTCATAGCAATCCCAGATCTCGTTACCGCAACTAGAACCACAGACACGGAACACCAATATGCCGATCCCTGTGCTCATCAGTCCTAGACACACCCCGCTGAATCGAGTCGTGCGATGTCAGAGACCACCTGTCCGTATCAAAGTACCTACAGTACCTGCCTGCACCATATTTTATCAGAATGTGCGTAGTCTTAGGAACAAGCTTGACACTATGGAGCAAATTCTGCTCCCCGGATATTTTGACCTGCTCGCCATCACCGAAACCTGGCTCAATGACGATGAAGAATTCCTAGCAGCAGCTGCCCCAGCTGATTATGGGGTCGTATTCACATCTCGGATTGCACGCAAGGGTGGAGGCGTCGCAATATTTTACAAGAAATCCACTTTCAAGCTATTGGATAATAAATCCAGTAACTCCCCTAACTATGAAGCAATCCTCGTTACGTTAAGATACAACTTCGTGACGTTTGACCTCTGTGTGGTGTACATACCTCCAACGCCTTCCCCGCAAATCATCCTTGAAGTTTCCAACTGGATAATCAATCAGCTGCATCCCACAGCCTCTCACGTAGTTTGTGGTGATTTCAATTTACCTCCTCAGCTATCTAATATGAAAAAGGATCTTCTGGCACACTTGAGATGTGCTGATCTACAACTTATTAATGAAGCTCCAACCAGGGGGAATAACCTCTTAGATCTAGTTCTAGCCTCTATCCCTTGCACCCTTGATTACATTGCAGAAACGTCATTCGACTCTGATCATGTCCCAATACATGTGACTGCATATCTGCCAGCCCCCAAATTAGAAACCAGAAGGACAAAAAAAAAGGTTGACATCACTAGCCCCAACTTACTTGACGTAGATAAGTGCATCAGAGCCGCCTCTCTCATTCCCTGGGTGGCCTTAGAGACTTGTGACCCAGAAATAGCTGTGAACATTCTCACAAACTGGATCAACACGGTTGCCAAATATGCCGCCTCTAAAAAAATCACAATCAGTCCATATACAAGACTTTGGTGGAATTCAGAACTCAAAATGAGTTTCCAGCTGAAGCAACAGCTCCATCGCACATGGAAACAGTCGCAAAATGTCAATGATCGCATCGTTTATTCTAGGGCACGGGCTCAATTTAATCGCATGAAATCTGAGGCAATCAAATTATATGTTAACCGAGATCTGGCTAAAGGAAAAATTCCATACAAGAAAGTGAACCTTCATTTTCCTCTGCAATTTGATCCTGAATTGTGGCTCGATTTCGTCACAAGATTTAATCGTAATCCTATGCCAAACTCAGATCTGGCTCTACTAACAGAGCCCACCCAGCAAGAAGTGTTGAGCACCATTCAGATCACAAAACAACAGCTGATCGTCGCCATCAATTCTCTACCTGCCTCGTCAACCGCTGGTGATGATGGAGTTCCCCAATTCATGCTCAAATGCCTAAGTCCGTACATTATTCAGCCACTCTTAATTATTTTCAACCAGTTACTCTCGAACCAGATTTTCCCACAGCAATGGGAAAACTATCTTATCAAACCTTTAGCCAAAGTTCAGTCGCCATCGAAACCTAAACATTTCCGACCCATCTCCAACTCCTCCAGCCTGCTGAAGCTCCTGGAGAAGACCTTACTCCCGATCCTCACCAAGCAGATCATGCCCAGTAATCCAGCCCAAATTCACTACTCCCTTCCAAACAGATCAACGATCACAAATCTGCTAGCCACAACGAATACTATCTTGTCAGCGAATACTATCTTGAGTTTTGTGATCGCATTCGAGAAAAGGCACGAACTAGCTGTGACTTACTTAGACATTGAGGCTGCATTTGATGCCGTCCAAGTAAACCAACTACTCACTCTCCTGGAATGCCACTTCCAGATCACAGGGAACATATTATGCTTTCTCTCCTCTCTTCTGAATAACAGAGTTATAAAGCTTCATACAGGAGATCGCACCCTTACTAGATCCGTCACCGCAGGAGTCCCACAAGGAGGGGTCCTTTCCGGCCTTCTGTTCTCATCTATTATCTTCCCACTGGTTGCACATTCTCGATGTCTACTGAGCTATGCAGATGATATCAAGATACTGACTCCCATCATCCCTGGTCAAGACCTTGATCTGGTAAAAACGGAAATTAACAACACTCTCACTGCAGTCACATCTTACCTCTGCCAGTTCGGGCTCAAGATCAATCCTGCTAAGTCCGAATTCATGGTGTATTCATTGAAGCAAACTCCTTCTTCTCTCCAGCCTTCGGTCGGCAACATCCTCATCCCAATTGCATCCAGCCATCGTGATCTGGGCGTTGTATTCGACTCCAAACTTCGATTCAACGCCCACATAGACATGCTCCTCACACGTGCTTCAAGACTCCGGTGGATAGCAAAACAGCATCTCCTTCATATCAGAGATAAAAAGACAACCGTGAGGTACATAAGAGCAATCATCTTTCCACCTTTACTCTATGCTGCTGAAATTTGGGCGTCAGCGGCACCATCAATAAAGAAACCACTCTTTGCCACAGAATTCTGGCTCCTAAAGTGGGCCAACAGGAAGCACAACCTTCCAGCTCTGATTCACACCACGCAGCTTGCCAACTCTCTCGGGATTCCACGGCTTCCCACCTTAGTCGAAGACCAACGCCTCCTAGCAACAGTCAAGATGATAACAGGCATAATCGCAACACCTTCATTCTGGGATACCTGTGGCTGGAGGATCCCCCCTGCTGCACTTAGGGCCAATCCCGAGCTCTACTCGCATTCAGCGCGACTCCATCTCTCGGACAGGTTCCTTCCTCAGCAGATGTTCAAGCAAACCCAGGCACTTGACGCCGACCTGAAAAAATTCGCTATTGACCGGACTTACAGGAAAAAAATTATGTCTAGTAGGACTAATCTGCATTGACATGTGTACCTTGCATCTGTTCCTGTCTGATTGAGCTGGTGCTCTTATCTTGATGTTAAGTCAGCTCAATCAGACCTAACTCTCGTAAGGAGTTCTCTCTTTTGTATTAAAATATGTTTTCTTTTGTAAAATTACCTGTTTTTGTAAATTAATTGTTCTATTTTCCCGGAAGTTTCGGGAAGTTGTACAAATGTAAACCCCTGGCTTTTTGGCCGTGAAGGGCATTAAAGATTATCTCTCTCTCTCTCTCTCTCTCTCTCTCTACTGGTACAGATCCGTCTCTACGTACCGAGGTGACACCAGGACTCAGCTATCCAGGTGTTAGCTGCTACCTTGTGGAAAAGTGGCCTGACATGAACAACACATACTATAGTGCACGCACTAACACAGACACAAACACACGCCAATACTATGTCAGGCCCGTTTACGCCTAGGAGCCACCATAGACAGGAAACACGTACATGGTCTTCCTACCTCATTCATTCCACACCGGGTATAAAAGGCTCGGGTTCGAATCCTGTCGATGACGCTAGGAACTTCAGTGGGCTTTTTTCACTCCGTGCTGAGTTAGTCGGTCTCAGCGTAGATAGCAACGTTTCTCCTCCATAAACTAGAGGTTTTCGTCCTGAAAAACTCAATCAAATCGACGAGAGAACACACGCAATTAACAGACATAAGACACAACACGGCTGATGAGTTTAATTATTCCGGTGGCCTAAAAATAATAGTTTTTGACGTTCCTAGCGTATTCGACACTTACATGGATCTGACAACGATAACAGACGGAGACATACTGTGACGTCAATGCCGACACGCCATTTGGAGATCGGAACCAGATACTCAAACCCAGTTCCGTCTAAAACCCTATCCCCAGGCACGGGGCAGGGTATGGGTCTCTGTCAGCACCCGTTACTGGCCCCCCCATTTTTCCCTGGTGGGGAGCGTCCCTACTGACCTCTTTGGGGATGTCTATTCTATCGTTTCCATCCTTCTGTCCAGTTTGCAGTCTCCCCCTCTCCCCACTCTAATTAAACCGAACGAGTACGCCCCTACCAATGCCGCCAAATTCTAATCAACGTCTAAATCAACTGCTTTCTTGTAAACCTCTTTCGGCCTTTCCAACTCCTAGTGTTCATCCCCCCTATTTTATTTTTTATTTTTTTATATATATCCACTGAAATCCTCGAAAATTAGGTGGCGGGGCCTGCTACAGTATTTAAAGAATCTACTGGGTGCGCCTGACCTGTCTCCTTATGTCAAAGTGCTGGCAACAGTGGCTTTTTTCTTCTTTAAAAATAGGGGCCCAACGATCGCCAATATGGCTGCCTACGTAACCGATGCATTGTCTATCGCACCTGATCTTGTGCTTGATGTTAGTATCTAACTTCCAGCTCATTTTGATCATATGCCAGAAGAGGAAGAATCAACAACAGTGGATTCTATAGGTGTAAAACTTTTGTTTGAGAGGGATTTTGGGCCAGATCTGCGTTAGTTACCTTTCCTTTCTAGGGCACTTAGAACTGGTGTTGAAATAATTTTAAAAAAATATGTGCTCAAATAATATAACTAAATAATCTGTTGATAAAATAAAGAAATAAATAATGGAGTTTTGCCAGAACAAAGCATCATGGGAAGGTGTTCAAACGGGTCATGGGAGGTCGACAGTGGTGTGTGTGAGGTCGCAAGTCACGTGTGGATGACGGCATCGCTTGTGCCTTAATGGATCGTGGATGAAAAAAATCTGTTCAAATCATCCTAACTCCTACTTATGTGTGAATATTATTTACCAGATTAGTATTTATTTAATTAAAAATCATAAAAAAATGCGTGTTTCAGGTTAAATAATTCAGGTTTGCCTCCTCCTCTGCACCCCCCAAAGTTTTTTCTGATCTGAAAATTTAAGGGTAGCAATTAAGTCCATTGGGTGTTAGTAGTTCTGCTAACCCCCATGGACGTAATTGCTTTGGAAAAATGAAAATTTTCTCCGAAATAGAGCGTCATTATATCATCATATAATTGTCTGCTCATAAAACTTTGAAACCGCATATGGAAGCGTGAACAAAAAGACAAACTTACTGCAAACTTCTCTGAATTCTTCTCTCAATATTTCTGGCTTTTCTTGTAACTCTCCGAATTTTGAGTCATCTTGACAACTGCAACCCCAGAGTAGGGCTAACGCCAGGGAGAAGTGGAGTTGCATTGATCGTCCCATGGAGATCCGAAGAGATTTCCGTTTGATTCTACAAGCACCAATAAGCCGCCGTGTAAACGTGAGACAACTTTTAAAACGAATGACGAATGCTCCATTTTATAAGCAGTCGAGGCTTTCGTTATGCAGGAAATTTCTCCATTTTTAGAAATCTTGAATTGCGTCTGCACCATTCTAATAGGATCACTACGAAATTGTGTCTGTGATGCAAAATAATGCGTCATAGACACAGCTGTGGCTATGGCGCAATCTTTGCACCACTTTCTCTCAATAGGCGTGGTTTCCTCTTGCTTACCACACTCTCATATTTTATAATTAACTTCCATGTCAGAAAAACATTATTATTCGTCTAATAAGGGAGTACTAATTAGAAGAATAAGGGAGAGCTACAGTTTGCTTTGTTTCAAGAACTCTGGATTTTCAAAGCCCATCAGATTCTTCAAAAGAACAATTGATTAAAACGTTTAGTGTGAGTATTACCGTAAAAATTTGGTGACTTTTGATGAGAAAGTTCAAGAGATTAGCAACGAAACTTTCCACTTCTGGAATTGAAATTATTTTATTAGAGTCACCAAGAATTTCTTCTATACTCCCATATATGTATTGTGTCTGCAAATTGCGTGCGTTAATCTGATGCTGTTAATGCTGCCGTAATCTGGATTAGAAGACCTTCCATGACAATTCAAAGTTATTTAGAAAGAGATCAACGTTTTTCTTAGGGAACATATTGAGAAATTTCACGACCTGGTCTCATCTGTTTCACAAATCATTTCTGCAACTCATACAATTGAGTTGCATTTCATTTTTAAAGGATACAACTTTGCCCTCGCGGGTGACACAGTGGATAAAATCACCATCTGAGTACAGTCATCTGAGGAAGCCTGGTCTTGAATCGGATTCTTATGGGCTGTTTATTATTCTAATTTTTATGGATTGGTTTCTCAACGTGGCTGAGTTTTTGGGTTTCAGATGAGGGTTTATGGCTTTTATTTATCTGAAAATTCCGAATTTTTGTCCTTAATTCAGGAAATTTATCTTGAGACAATATACTGATTTCATAGCAAAGAGAAAAACAAAATTAGTTCCCCTTGGAAGCTTCAGAAATTTTACTATCTCATTTCCTGCATTATGCACTTTGAATTGTACCTGCTTCCTGTTATGCTGGAACTGCATGTAGGCCATCACCATCAGGTAATGAAATAAATAAAAGTGAACATATTGGTATTACGCCATTGTCGTGTTATAATAATGTAGCTGTATCCATCTCTCTCTTATCGGTTTGGAAATATATAGCAATTTCCGTAGTGGATTTGCTGGTTGGTGGTCGAAAAATGTGGGTTTCCAGGACAAAAAAACATGCTGCACTTGCCTGAGACCAACTAACACCCAGGTTGTGAAAAATTCCTGGTGTAATTGACGGGAATCAAACTCGGGTACTTTTCATCTAAATATGCACCCACTAGTGCCATGGGATGCATATCTGGACAGGATTACACGCCTAGCTCCATGTGCCGGAGAGCACGTACTGGGCAGCAGTTCTCCCAGTGATGGCAGCTCCCTGGTGGCGAAGAGGCGTGACACACAATACAGTACAAGGATTAACGCTTCACAAGCGCACAATAACCACACACCCCAGTCCATCTGCAGATTTTCTGTATATGGACACAACAACACTAGATGGAGAAGGACATTTCTTTTGGACCACCATGGACAGAGCTCACATACACATGTGCTACTCATGAGAGCTGCTCTTGTGAAAATCTCTGGTTAAAAGTTAGATTATTAAGGGCTAGTAAACTAATTAGATTATATGGGTCAACACCAAAAATATTTCTGGCTTGAAATAGTCAATTCTTCTAAATTTCAGCATGAGAACAACGAATATAATATTTAAAACCCTTAGTTAGCTCTCGGCTCCCTACACGATATAGCCCCTCTTATGAGTTAGGGGAATTTTGGTGAATATTAAGGAATTTTGGAGTCTAGAGAATAGACAGATTGGTAACAATGAAACAGGAACCGATACGCCATGTTTTTGTTTTTTTTTGTTTTTTCTGTGTATTTGCATTTCTGTATCTGAATGTCTCTGTATCATTTACCTTGCACAAGTGACGTTATTAATTCTAGGAGTTTGGTAAATGAATTTGATGAATTTGAGGTATTGCTCAAAGCATCAAAGGCGGATATTGTTGGGATATCAGAGAAGTGGTGTCACACAGATATAAGGAATGCAGAACTAGAATTTGGGGGGTACAATGTGTACAGGCAGAATAAACAGGATTGGAAAGGAGGAGAGATTATGCCATTAGTTAAGAAACTGTACAGGGAAATAGAGTGGGCCAGTAAATCAGAGAGTCTTATAATGGGGGATTTTAATTTCCCAGATATTTATTTGCGAATATCCTCACTGGCTTTGGATATTATAAATAACTTTAAATCATCTGCATATGCCAGTAGATTTGGGTTTTCTTGTAGAAGTTGTTGAAGAGATGCTGAAAATATAATACTGGAGAGAACGGCTCCTTGAGGAATACCTGTTTAGGTTGTGACGAGAATATTGTCAGTACTAGTGGCGAAGAGGAGAAAACTGCGACTTAGGCTGTACTGAAAATAGGAAATTATCATTGTGTCAACGAGAAAATGAATTTTTAGTATTTCGAAAGCTTTCTTGGAAGCACCTTTGACGTCTAAGTAAAAACATCGCATTGGGCCTTATCTTGAAACGCAGTTTGGATACTCACAATGGTGTCAGCTAGTTAGTGTTGTAGAGCGCCTTCTAAGACAAAATGCATGTTGACAACTGGATTAGCGAAGATTGCATGTTCAAGTTATGGGAGCATGAATTTTTTCAATAATTTTAGTAATTTTGACGAATCATCAATTGGTGGATAGCTTGTATGGTTATAAATATACCCAATATGAATATACCCAACCTCAGAGGCCTGTTTGAGGAGCTTGTATGGTTATTACTTCAAACTTTTTTTTAGGAATCAGATCAGCGTAATCCTGAAAGTCTTCCATTGTCTTGGAAAGAATGGCTGGGAAACGCACCTGAAAATGATATGCACTAACGAATCGACGATGGTCAATCTAGTAATAAAACTAGGGATGCCATCAGAGCCCTTACTACTATCAAGGCATAATTGGTTAATTGCATGCCGAACTGTATTGTATGTGGAAACGTTGGTTGTTCACTAGTTGGGCTTGACCGGGAGACATCACACGTTGCACATTATCTGCTTGTTTATAAGAATTGAATTCTTTAAATCTGTTTTACATACCTTCAGTTCGGACGTCAGAATGGCTTGTTTCCATATTGCATCTTATCCACTCGAAATCTAGATCGTGCTGTAAGGTAGCTGTTTTTTATTGTTCTTTGGACATAACATGATTTTTGTACGACCTGATTTTTTTTTAATTGAAACAAAGCCAGCCCTGCAATTTTTATATTTTTTGGGCACTGATGAAGTGCCGTATTTCTTTCACTGTCTGTGGTATATTTGCTTACTTTTAAAGTATGGTTTCAGGTGGGTGTGGAGTAAAAAGATGTTCTAACAAGTTTGGATGCCGACTCTGTTTTCAGTTGATTCAGCCATTTTATAAGAAGAAAGGTGACGTCCTGTATAGGAATATTTTTGAAAGAATCTCATGGGCAGTATTTTGAGAGCTGCAGCAACTTTTCTTTCTGAAGGAATTTAATTGATGATATTCTTCTGGTGATTTTCAGAGGGGGGCGAGGATACCCGCAACAAATTGTTGCTTGCAGTTCTATATTTTTGTGGTTAGATTTAAATATATAATGTTTCTGCTAAGTTTTTCTTGCAGTGGAAAATTAGAGTACACAAGATCAAGCAATTGATTTCCTTTTGTAACAGGGACGTTGAATTTTTAGCTCCTAGAACAAAAAGGAGTGGGACAGCAACTTCATTTGTAAGTTATATTTGGGCAAGGGGGGATTAAAGTCGTCCATTATAATGATGCTAGTTTGAGGCTTAAGAACAGCAGTGATCCAGGTTATTACTTCATTAATGATGTAATCACTAGGTCCTCAATGGTATTAGAAAAAAAAAAAAAGAATATCAAACACTGTACTTATCAAATGAAGTTTTTATACCACTTTTTAAACCAATATCAGTATTACTGTAGACATTGGTACTGCCTGTTGTTTTTATTTTGCTCAGATCGATATTTTCAGATTTTTAGTGAGGTTTGCAGTATATCATAACCGCAATAATTAAGATAATTTTCAATCCCAATGTCATAATCATCATGTTCATAATGGTGTTTAATATCATTGTGTTCAACGTCATGTTTATCATCACTCAGATCCGAGAGTCATTCAGCGTACACTTGAAGAGGAAGTCATGAAAAGTGAAGCAAAACATGATGACCTCGGGGAGATCTTCGACGCAAAATTACGCTTCAACCACCAACTTGAACATCTGCGCTTTCCAATGAGTTGAAATCGCTGGATGGCAAAACAACACCTTCTGTACATCACAAAAACTGACTCTACCAAGGGCCCATCATCCTCCAACGTATCCTCCACGGACAGAAATTTGGGGTTAGGGATCCGAACCACTCTAAAGCCACTATATGAAGCCCAGTTTTGTTTATTTAAATGGGACACATGGAAGTCACAGTTACCTCCATACCTGCGAACTACAGCGGTGGCACGGCACTCGGTCAGGAACGATTGCCAGTGAAGATGGAAGAGAGACGCATAACGTTCACTGTGAAGATGCTCACGGGAAAGATCTGTGGCCCCAACATCAGGGACGTAAACTGCTGGAGAGTTCCTCCTCCTGCGCTGAGAGCAAAGCCACAGTTTTACTCGACCCATAGGAGACTGCACATGTCTGAAAGGTTCCTCCCAACTGATATGTTAACGGTACACTCGCTGGACGTTGATATGCACCGGTTTGCTTCTGACAAGGAGTACAGGAGAAAAAGTCTAACGAAAGCACGTGATTTTCTCGCTACCCAGAAGGGTGACAATTCTGAACTATAAAAATCTATCTGTGAACTCTGAAAAAAACTCGATCTGTGCCATTGTATTTGCAAAAGACGAATCCTGTAGTCCAGATGTATGGAGAACTGGATCACATGACATCTGTTCATGGATGTTATTTTATTTATTAATTTTGTTATTTTTCATTATCATTATGCACGTGAACCCACTGACAGCATGCCGTGATGGGTGTATTGTATCGTATCCTTAAGTACAAGAAAAACAAAACAAAATATTATATGAGGCTAACCGAATATTTAAATTCGTTTGTCGTGCTGTGTCTTATGTCCGTTAATTGCGTGTGTTCTATGGTCGATTTGTCTGTTTTACTGGAAGAAAAACCTTGTTTTTATCTGAGACAGACTAACTTAGCTGCTGTTAAACGTTAACCGCTGCTAATTCCCGGTGGAGTGGGCATGATCCATTTTTAGGGATTTGCAGTTTGCACAGACAAGCTCCTAGGTTTTGTTTGGACAAAATGAGTTAAAATCGTGCCCCTTTTCTAAGCAATAGACACAAAAGCCTGGGAACAAGTGTGCGACCTGTGGCCAAATTAATAACACTGGTAGCACTTGGGCACAGCCATACGCTCGTGGAAGCGGTAGTTATCCCAATTTACGTAGATTCTTGCTTTGAACGTACTACTTGTCATGCAGTTGGTTCCAATTCAACGATTCAATTTGTGCTGTTGCCAGTTTTGGACTTTGTATAGGCGAATATTTGTTTGTCCTAGTCTTTGAGAGATCTTTGGAGATTACGCTGATATAGTTAATCTACTAGTTGGTCAGGGGTAGAATCAGTATCCAAATCAAAAATAATTATTGAGGGTTCTTTCTTTTTTTGGGTACTCTGCAGACAGGCCAAGAGTGGGGATATTTGAATTCGTTTTGATGTTTTCAGCTTCTTACTTTGTCTCGGTTTCTATTACCACACCTACATAACACGTTTCGCGAATGGCTTTAATTAGCGTTCAAATCAAATGGCTGTTTGATTAGTGTTTTTTTCCTAGTTTGAGCTTCTTTACTGATCATTATAGTATGTTTGATTATCCTCAGTGCATCAACACTGAGGATAATCAAACATTTGATTTTCACGTTCTTCATGAATGGCTTCAACTTTGCCATCGCTTTTTAATTGTTAACATATGTTTCGAAGAAAATGAATTCCATCTTGCTCCATATTTGCATTCTCTCCCCGAAGGGCGGTGGTAATGCGGTTATTCAGTTCTGCCATCACCTGTTCCAGCTCCCACCGCAGGGCCTGGGAGCTGCGCCATTTACAAAGCCCTCGGGCAGCATTATTTGGTCCAGAATAGGTGCTGGTTCAGGAGGCTGTGTGGCTAGTGACATCGTTTCATTGTTTTGGTTTGTTGGAACGCTAGACTGTTGACACTTCATTTACATAGATTGTAAGGATTAAATTAGTATTAAATTTCATGTTTTCGCTCCTAATTTCCTTTGAAGACGACGACAAAACACTCGCTTCAGTGTCATTTCCTGTCTCAATTTTAACTGAAGAAATTTCCTTTTCCTCAGCCAAATCCATATCCAATTCTGCCAACATAATCGCTTTACCCGAGAGAATCTCCTCCCATCCATCATTTTCTCAATCGCACCTCTGGAGACAGAAGCCTCAGAAGATTCTTTGCTTACGCCCTTCGACAATTTTCCTTGTGATATATTTTGATCTTAAAATTCCAGCTTACGCGAAGAATTTCAATTCTTCCTAAAATTATGTGTGAAATTTGTTGAATTAGTGGTCTCTCTAACAACATTAGACTCATTTTGTTTCAAAATTCGTAAAATCTGCAATATCCTCAGTTCCATACTACAATTTTCATCCCAGTGAGACAACCCATGTGTGAACCTGACTCCATTTGACAAACTTTATTTTTTTTTATATATAACAATAAATAAATGACTGTAAGGTCTTTACTAATTAAAACTGAGTCTAAAAAATCTATATCTTTTCCGATAAGGTGATATTTTGTTCCAAAATTAGACACAACTAATCAATGTTGCAAATCCCTCCACCTAATTAACGTCCCCTTCACCCATAACGTGTAGAATGTAAAAAATATCTGAATGTCCTAAATTTGACTGTTTTGAAGATTGCAATATATTTCTATACCGCTAACAAAGGTGGATCCAGCGACTTTTGTAGATCGCCTAATAAAGATACAGTGAGAAAATTTCTCTTCTTCTACTTCAGCTCAATCACCGGTTAAGGTATTGAAGTCTGGTCCGCAGCTCCTTTCTCTAGCATGAATTCGCTTTGGTGTCTAGAATTCTGTGTCCTTAGTGGGCCAACAATTGGGCTCACCTTCCCTATACGACATCAAGATCACAGCCCTGCAAAAATCTAAGCTACTCTCCAGCCCAGCACTTGCCACATGCGCGTAAGCTCACAATGGCACTTAATCTATGCTCTGCAGTTCATGACTTCATCCACATTTGGGAATTTGTGGGCTGTAAAATCCTAGGTAGGGCTCTCAGAAACCCTGTAGTGCTCTGTTCAAATCTGCAGGAGTTCTCGACCTTCAAGCGGCACTTTCCCAACGGCATCATCGGCGCATTGAGCTCCCCCGACATTGATTTTTAATCTGTGGTCCAGTGATTCAACCTACAGAGGAAAAAAGAGAAAATTATTGTTCACGTGCCCTCAGCATACCTGTAATTGCCATTAAACCTAATACCTTCCAAGTGAAAGATATTCAGACTGGCTCAATTTGTTCAACAAGGTCGTGCCCACGATATCACCCTATATCATCAGTATCTCAGAAGATCCAGTTAAAATGCAATTATCGATAACTCAAAGCTATTTAAGTTAATCTTATGTTGAAGAAAGCGATATATCCGCAGTGATTTATGTATTCTATGGATGTTCTATGTATTTCATGGATGTTGTATGTCTGCTATGTATGTTCTACGCATTCTGTGCACTTTTACTATGTTTTAGCAGTTTGTTAGTAAATATCTTTCCAAATAGATTGCTAGGTTCTCATGAAGAATTTTGTTATTATATTATTATAACCGGCGTATATGCCAGGAACAATAGCATAATGCTAATAGTTTTGTTTACTTTTTTACACAAGATGGCCTACATGCAGTTCCATCAAAACAGGAAACAGGCACAAATCCTAAAACTTCTAGCTGGTATTTTGCGATGTCTAATACAGGAAATGAGATAAAATATCTAAACTATCCAAAGATAAGAGTGGTGGATTCAGCAATATTATTATAACGAGCGTATATAACAGAAACAATAACAAAATGCTACAAGTTTTGTTTACTTTATTACACAAGGTGACCTACATGCAGTTCCAGCAAAACAGGAAATAGGCACAAATCCTAAAACTTCAAGCTGGTATATTGAGGTGTAAAATACAGGAAATGGAGATAATAAAGTTTCTGAATTTTCCAAGCGAAACTAATGTTTATTTTCCTCTTCGCTATGAGATCAGTCTGTAGGTCGATTGGCCTGGGTTAAGAGCAAAAATTCCTAATTTTCAGGTGAAAATAAAAAAATTAAAAAAAAGTCCTCCGAAGACCGAATAACTTAGCCACGTTGTGAAACCACTTCATAAAAATTATAATAAGAAACAGCCCATAACAATCCGATTTGAACCTAGGCCTTCTCAAATGAGTGTACAGAGCTGATGATTTTACCCACAGTGCCACCCTCCAGGACAAATAGAATCCTTTAAAAATTAAATGTAACTGAAGTGCAGGAGCTGCAGACAGCAGATGAGACAAAGTCATTTTGGACAGCTAACTTGCGTAATCGAGATCCGCTAATACATATATTAACGGGTCTCGATTAAACAAGTTGTGTGTCCAACATGTCGCAGTAGCAAGTTTCCAGACAATAGGGTTTCCATAATATTTTTGTACAAGAGACAAATTCGTGAAAGAACTTCGAACGGTGTTTGGGAATTGCGAAGAACGCTGATAGCAAGGTCGTTTCCATACTCAGTACATAATATCTTTATTGCAATCAGCGAAAATGAGCAAATTCACATGGATGCCTGATGCATTGCCCATAACAGCAAAAATGCTAAGGATTTAAAATAGAAACGAACTAAAACTCTAAAAACAAAAAAATAAGTTGTAAACACATGAAAACAGATTTTTTTTTATTTAACAATATCAACAAACCAATCAAGGAAAATAGTGACAGTCACTCAGTTGAAGATGAGAGCTGCTCCCTGATGATACGTCTTCTGTCGGCTTTGTCCTCAATGAATTTCTTGTAGTCAGCATCCATATCTTGGACGTTTTGGAGCATCTCCATTGGCAGGAATCTGTTGCTCTTCCTGAGCCTCCACGCCACTGACTGGCCTTAAGGGTCCCGGGGGGATTCTCCAACTAAATCTGTCAAAAACTTGGCGTGTTGATTTCACCGCTATCATTTTAATGGTGACGAGTAAGCGGAGGGTGAAGATCCGTTCTGAGACTTTTCTGTATTTTAGAAGTTTCGTCATTTCTGAAGTGTGCGTGAGGGGTGGAAGCTTGTGCTTGAAGAGTACCCACCGAAGAAGCCAGTAGATGAGATGGATTTTAACGTGATTTTTGATGCCGACGCCCAGATTTCAGATCCGTAGGTAATGACTGGCTGAAGAAACCAGTAAATATATTGAAGGGTGTACTGGGACTCTGTGACATGAAGTTGTTTGGCAAACAATCTGAATCGGCAGACCTTGTTGTGAATATCGGCCACATGGCGTTTAAAACTGATCTTAGGGTCAAAGATGATCCCAAGATCTCTGTGCTTGATTACTGGAGGGATGGCGGTTCCATGGATTTTCAGGTTTAGTTGAGTTGGGTGTGATTTGAGTGAAAACACCATTTGTGCAGATTTATTTGGGTTAATCTGGAGAGAGAACTGCGCTCAGTACGTAACAAGAAATTTTAGGCTGTTGTTGATGGTTTCAGAAGCAGTCTCAGGTTGTTCGGTCCCATGGATCCAATAGAGGAGCTTAAAATCATCTGCGTAGCTGAGTAAATCCATTTCCTGGCATAGGAATGGGTGGATGGCAGCAATAAAGAGAAGCCCAGACAGAAATCCGCCCTGGGGAACACCTACACTGACTTTTCTAGTGAAGGATTTTTTATTCACCATCAGGTGAAGAACCCTGGTAGAAAGAAGCGACTTTAAGAATTCAAGGATATATCCTTTAATCTGCTATCCCTCCTCACATAGTTGAAGGAGGGACTGGACGTCAATGCAGTCGAAGGCAGACTGGATATCTAGATACCAGTGGATAGTCGAGTGATTATCCCACACACATATACAAATAGCCCTGAAACGGCACCAGGGGGAGCCTGATGATGTCAGGAGTTTCCAAGACTAGGTAACAACAGCCTTCTCCACTGGGGAAGCGTTGCCTATTCGAGGAGTTTATAAGTTTTTGAGTGGTATGAGTTGAAGGAGTTACTGTCCCTTTCATTCTTCTACACCGTTTCTTTTCCTCTTCCACTCCTACTATTACTTTCCCTCTACCTCTTTGCTTTTCTAAGTCTAATAGGGACAAGTGGATAGTCCAGTTATTATCCCACACATATACAAAATAGCCCTGAAACGGTGCTCTGGGTGGTGATACCTATCTGAGAATAAGTAACATTAGTCTTCTCCATAGGTGAAGCGTTACTTATTCGAAGTAGTGCAATATCATGGCAACTCGTTGTGAAGGTATTCACAATATGAGATATAACTTAAAACGATGCCGCCTTAAAAATATTCTGTTTATTCAGAAATGGCTGTGTATTAATGGATTAGGCAGCTATTGCACTTAATATAATAATAATAATAAGATTCTTTATTAACATAAATTTTTTTTTTTTTACAATAATGATTCCGTACACAGAAATCCAGAGGAATCTTACAATTTGTTGTTTATACAAGTGATTTTGTTTTATATAAAAAAAAATATATATATATATACATATGTGTATCTATAATAATAATAATAATAACTATATAATAATTAATAGATCAAAGCAAATATGATAATCAGAATGTAAAATGAATGAAGTAGAAACAGCGAAAACGGACTACAAGTTGAGCAGAACATGAAATGACATCGGCTAGCTAAGATCGGCACTTACACAAATGTCCTTTACAAACAGCAAGATGGGCCAAGATGCCATCGCGATATGCCTTGTCTATAGTCCACAGGTCGATGTCGATGTTGAGTGTCCAGAGTCACATTAGGGAAGTGTCTCCTGAAATTCTCTAACCGCTGGAGCCTTGAGCACAGGGAGGGATACTACGGAGATGTCTGCCTGGCAAACGCCAACCAACCATGTTCCAGATGTTGATGTGATCCTGCTTAGCTGAGCACAGATGAAGGAATGACTTTATTTTTAGCACATGGGCTCTGTGGACTATGGGCGTATATTGCAGGTTGCAGCAGGGAGTAGATTTAGATGTTGTGTAGTTCTGGTGCGACCACAAGTTGGCCCACTTCAGCACCCAGAATTCGAGGCCCCATAGTTTCCTGAGGCTAGTGGGTGGTGCCGCCGACAAAACCTCCACGGCATAGGAGAGCACACTACAGAAATAAGTTGCAAGGTACTTCTTGATTATTTTCTTATTGTGCGTTTTGCACAGATCAATTTTCATTCCTCAGAACGCTCTTAGGGCTTTGGAATACTGTGCTTGGATTTGTTTTTTATATGTGAGGTTGGCATCAAGGATTACTCCTAGGAATTTGACGCTTTCTGTGGGAGTCAGGATCTTTCCTGCCAATTCCGGAAGTAGAGAAGATGCAGTATCAGTAGAAGTCATTCGACTTGGCGTAAAGATGAGATAGTTTGACTTCTCTGGATTGACTGACAGGCCAAAAAATTTAGCATACTTATAGAATGTATTTAGGTAACTGTTTGCAGATTCAGAGGCGGTTTGCCTTTCTTGTGCATCACCAACATGGCGTGTGCATGGAAAGTAGCAAACAATATCATCAGCATACGATAGGAAAGCTGGAATTTGATCCATTAGTGGAACGAATATTGCTGCAAATAACAAGGCTGAGAGACAACCACCTTGTGGGATCCCGACTTCGACGATTTTAGAGACTCTAATGCCATTTCCTGTGAAGTGAAGCATTCTCCTAGATAGCAGGTTATTGAGGATCTCGAGCATATTTCCGGATATCCCGTAGAATCTTTCAAGTAAGGCAAGAAGGGGTGTTATCTGGACTGAGTCGAAAGCAGCTTTCATGTCCAGAAAAATGGTGTGAAGATCTTCGTTGTCATTCCAGGCCTGAAGTATTTTCTGTGATAATGACTGTAGGCAGGTTACGGTAGATCTATTAGGCATGGCATAATGGGTATGTTCTGGCCTATGCGCAAAGATTGCGAGTGCTACATCATTATAGATGCACTTCTCGAGGCATTTCAGGAAGGGAGAGGCAATTGATATTGGCCTGAAGTCAGCCGGTCTTTTCGCATGAGGCTTTTTCGGAACTGCCACGACTCTGTATGATAACCAGCTTGAAGGTACCTGTGCAAATTTGAGAACTTTGTTGTAGATTTGAGTGAGCTCTTTGCTGATGAAAATATATACATAGTCAAAACATAACTAATAAACAAAGATATTAACTCCAGGGGTTCACATCTGGCGAGTATGGGCTTGGCGCACCCAGGGTCCTGAGCTGGATATCATCATTCTTCTCTTCCTTGATGATTCCCCCTCCTCTCTCTCAGGGTAACTCAGAAAGAAATTTTTTTAGCTGGTGCAGCATAAGCTCCAGGCTTCCTTGCACCATATGGCTGATAATAATAATAATAATAATAATAATAATAATAATAATAATAATACACAATTGCCATCTCCTCCCTGTCTTGTAGAGGTGTCTCCAGCAGGTTGGTGACGGTGGACCTGCAGTTCAGTGCATAATGGATAAATTGTGAATTGCATGGGAGAACCTGGTTGGTTAAGATGGGAGAAGGCACTTTTCCAAAACTTTGAGGATGCATGACGCTTTCATAATTGGCCTGAACTGTGATACTGAAGTAGCTCCATGTGTTTTTGGAATTGCCCGAACTATATATATTGGTTCCAGGCTGTTGGGAAACTTTGAGTTGTGAGAATTCAATTTAGGATTCCTAGAAGCGCATCTATGATGAAAACACTTACACTCTTAAGGATAAATTGTGGGATCCCATCAAATCCAGCGCATGATGTTGGCGGGATACTATTGATGGCCTGGATGAGCTCTCCTTTTGTAATGATGATGGATGTGCGGGTATCTTGCTGACAAATGTTATGAAGGTTCCTGCGGTCTGACGCAGACTTGCGCTTGAATCTTGTAATGTAGTCAAGCCATTCGATCGGATTAATTTGGTGAGGGAAATCATCATGTCCTGCCTTAAACGGTGTCTTCCCTACCTTGAGTGTTTTATCAATGTAAGCTTTCATGGCTTTAGATTTACATCTGTTAAACGGAGCATTTACATCCATTAAACAAGCACACATTATTGATTTTACAAAGGTCATCGTGACGTGACAGCCAATCTTCAAGGAAATCCCAAATTTCAGGTTCGCAATTAACCCCTGGTAGAACCACGTGAAAGATCTAAATAAAAGATCGGTGTTTTTTTTTTTTTTTTTTAATCTTTGCGCGCCATCCTTAGCCGGTAAAAAACACTACTTCAAAACAAGCAGCCAAAATCTGCTTTGAAATAAATATATAGACGTAATGAATTGAAACTGGATTTATCTCTAATCCAAATCGTATCATTAATCATCTCAAATAGAGCATTCAGAAAGGCCCCTCCAGAATGAAATCCATACTGTAGAGGGTAACATTACTGCTTTCTCAAAGAATTAGATTCCCTCCAAGATATGAAAGGAAGGTTATTTGACTATTTCCTGCTCTTTATATAATTTGGTGTAGCCTATTTAAGTCTAATGACAAGGCATTTTTTTTCTTTAAGATATCTGTACAGTCTGAATATCGAAACTTTCGTCTTGTTATCAGACATTGAAACTTGAAAACACCTTCTATAGGGTGTTTTCAATGTTTATAATAATTTTATTAGATGACCTTGAATATGAAGAGGTTATTTCCCGCATTAAAAAGCAAAAGTATCTTAGAGGAGATAATTAACGGTGGATTTATCAAAAGTTTTTAAGACACACACAAAATGGTTTTCAAATTGAGGATTTGTGATCTGCATCTTGGTTGAATGTCCCAGACAGAGTATCCCATTAATTTTCTGCGAAGAAGGAAGAATTATTTTAAACCTGAAAATCAGGAATAGTGGTTCACACACATTACCTTCGATTTGATTACTGATTCCGGTGGGAATGGTACGAAATCTTAGGAATTTAATAAGTCTACAAACTTTGGATATATTTAAAATATTCAGAGTTCAATAGCTCTCCAATTATGGAGAATAGAATGCTTTCCATCACGATTTCTGCGTTCGAGTTCTCGCATTTTTTTCGTGAATCCTTTTTATTCAGGCATAATAAATTCACGTGTCTACATAGTTCCACGCAGGAACCTCTTGCTTACAAGAGTTGGAGGCACGGCCACAGACCAAACAGCAAGACCATTTAAGATACTCTAACCAATGGATATAATGTTAAGTTTAAACAGAAAATACCGTGTCCATACAATTTATTTTTATTTTATTTATTATTCAATTTATTACCTATGCTTCACCCTTGAACAGCCTTCAGCTAGGAGGGTGCCTATATACATTTGTACATTATAACTTAGACAGCAAACATAGAAATCGTATATAAATTACGCATATATAAACATTCGTTTCTATATAATATTATAAACATTAGTTTCTATATAATATTATAAACATTAGTTTCTATATAATATTATAAACATTAGTTTCTATATAATATTATAAACATTAGTTTCTATATAATATTATAAACATTAGTTTCTATATTCCAACAAATAACATCTAATGTGAGCAAATAAAGCACATACAAATATATGCAGTGACACAAGCAAAAGGTAGAGACATATAAACCCATACGCGTTCTAATATACAACTAATACATATACATACAAAACACATAATGATTTAAAACAAATTAATTCTTCAGCAAAGTGGAGTTGATGGGAGATTCCATCCTGAAGGAGTTAATCAGGAAACTTCTACAGTTGTATGTGGTGGATCTCAGATCTGTACGCTTTCTCATCACAGAACTTGTGGGAATCAATCTTCAGGGTGTTGCACGTTTAGAGGATGTTAGACGGAAAACATCTTCTAAGCATAGTCAGATTCTGTAATGAGCTTCTTCTTATGGGAACCCATGCATTATTGCAAACGACGCGGGAATGCCTATGGCCTACAACAAGATTATGGACATTTGGAGCATCAAAGCGATCGGTGAGGAGTTGACAGAGATTACGCAGATTTCCTGTAATGAGCAACTGATTCCAAGAAGTGCAACCAAGGTTAGCATACATGATTGATCTCGAGATGGTGAAAGTGTGGCCATCAACACAGTTCAACCACCTTAAAATCCAATACTCGATACCCATGAATTTTTTGATGTTAGTGAGGGAAGCAGAGGACCAGATCATCGAGCCATACGTGGGAATCGGAACAGACATCTTTGTATGTAGTGAGTGGCAAGTTTTTGGTTGTTTACTCCAGTAAGTTCCTGTCTTATCGCCCACATTGCTGACAGAGGTTTTGCTTTAGTGTTGGCGAAGTGCTGTTGGAAGGTCAAGCCTTCATCCTAGGTGAGCCCTAGATCAGTGTGATGAGAGACCTTTTGGACCCTAATACCATTGATGTAGATGTCTATGTTCTTTTTCTTCAGGTTGGTGAAAGACATTTGTGCTGACTTGGTAGGATTTATGGATAGGCCAATATTCTCAAGATAATGGTCAAGTTCTTCTATTAGGGCAGTGGCATGGGCGGTGATTGCTTCAGATTTGTCACCGTGTTTTGACGAGATGAAGAGTTTTATATCATCTGCGTAAGAGCTGCAGTCAGGATGCGTTGAGAGGAAGGGGTCCAAAATGACAGCAAAAAATAGTGCAGAAAGGACGCCACCTTGGGGGACTCCTCTGTAGACGACGTGGTTCGATTGGAAGGTTCTATGTTCTACTCTCAAATGCCTTTGTTTGAGAATGGAAAAGATGACTTTTAATAAACCTCCCTGTATTCTGAAATGCCTTTCAAGTATTGTCATCAAGGAATTGATTGAGACATTATCGAAAGAAGCTTTAATGTCTAAATATACTACACCAATCTGTTCTTTGGCGTTCAGAGTCGTTTGGATCCGAAATAGTTTGTCCATTAGATTAGTCACAGTTGATCTCTTTGGAATCGCAGTGTGTAAATATGGCGGTCTTTTATGGAAAAAATACATAAAAAGAATTGGCAGCAGAGTCTTCTCGAACAGTTTTAATAAATTGCAGCATATACATAGACATGGGACAAAAAATCCTTCTTGTCTTTCGGGTGTTTGACTTTAGGCACGGGTTTTACAATATAATGTTTCCATATTTCAGAGATAATTCCAGTGTGTAGGGTTTCTCTAAATATGTGTAGCAAGACCTCAATGATGAATGGACTGCTTACTTTCATGATGAAGAGGGTGAACATATCGGGGCCAGAAGTGGATTTATTTGGGAGACTATTTAATGTCTGAATTACGTTTTCTTTGGTTATGGTGATTTCTGTTAGTAGAGGTCTGATACAAGATTGGATCCGGATAGAGTCATGTTTTTCATGTAATTTACCAGCCAACTGGTATTGTCTGGTTTGAGAGAGTTATACTTTAAATTAGCATCTGGAGAGTTTCCGAAGGTACTGTTCGCCCATTTCCTAAATAAGGTTTCATCCATGGTGAAGTTGGTATTCTTGTTGTTATTGATTCTTATAGACTGTTTAAGCTTTTTAGAAATAGCAAAGTTGTACTCTTGGCATTTGTGCTTTAAGAAACATGCTCGTTCTTTTTTGTAAGAGATGTAGTCTTCAGGGGTTCTGGTTTTCTATCATTTTCTGTAAGTCTTTTGTTTTCTTACAAACACTACCTTCATATTGTTGTTAAACCACAAGTTAGACCGATGTGAGATCCGAATCTACTTAGACGCACCAACACAAGCTATTTGAAATAATTCTTCAGCCAGGATGGAAGCGGCTTCAGGCCCTGACTTTTCTAACAGACAGTTCCATTTATACGTAGTGAGGCGATGGAGGATTATTTCTTGCTTTATGAACTTGTTTGAAAAGACTCTTCTCGTATGCAGCGGGTCACGCCCTTCAAACGAAGTATTAGAGAGGTCGGAGTGGGCATAAAATTCACAATCTAACGGTTGATGATCTGATTTGAAGAAGAAGGTTGGTTTCATAAGTTCTGCATGAGCTATGTTGTCAAAAATGAGGTCGAGCTGCTGATTTCCCTGAGTTGGGGGAGTTTGAAGAGAATGAAGTTCGAGCATATGTAACATGTTTTCCAGAGAAGACTGAGCCATTGTGTACCTTGGCAGGGGCATGTTGAAATCCCCTACGAGAATAGTAGGGACGTTGAGTACAAGATTGGTAGTAATCCAGGCCGCTAGTTCCGTTCTAACCTGTAGGGTGTGTTCTGGAGGGGGGGGGTAGAGAGTGCAAATCTGTATTCTAATTTCATCGAGGTCAAGAATTACAGAGATGGCTTCAAAGTTTTCAAAACTACTTGAGTGGGTCCTATGTCGAGAAAAGGAATTTTTATACATGATCGCAACTCCACCACCGTGGCGAATGGCTCGTCTATTAGCTTGAGCAGCATAGTTCAAAGGGAGGCATAGAGAATTCTTGATTGAGTAAATGCCTGAAGAAACACACAGTACACTGCGAAGCACCGTTTGTCGAAGCTCTCAGAAACCCCTCTTCCTGGCCGGTCGGTGTTGTCCGACGGTTCTACTCAAGCAGCAGCCTCAGAAGGAGAAACATCGCGGAGCACGCATCAGACACTCGACTGAAAAGAAACTGACTCAAGATGCAGGCTCTACACAAAACAAGACAGTCGGTTCTACCCTCGCAGTAGACAACGGTCCCATTTTACTCCATAGCCAAACTTCTCTGATCAAGTAGCCAAGCTACGCTGGCCGATCCCAACAGTGATCACAATGAGACACCCACGACCTCATGTGGTACTTCCTCTTTCGAGGTCCAAAAATTGAATTCAAGTGCACCGCTCTGACACCATAAGTGTAATGTGTCAGAACGTTAGGAGCTTGCGAAATAAAATAGAGACTACAGAGCAAATCCTGCTAGCAGGCGATTTCGATATTTTAGCTATATCCGAAACATGGCTTGAGCATGAACAACAGGACATAGTGATATCTACACCAGCAGGTTATGTGGGGGAGTTCACCTCCAGGAGGAATAGAAGGGGAGGTGGTGTTGCTATTTTCTTCAAAGATGCGGCCTTCAAATTGATCAACACTATCTCCAGTGACTCACCAAATTTCGAAGCCCTAGCCATCACACTGCTCAGAAACGCATCCACAATAGGTATCTGCGTAGTGTATATCCCGCCGGTACCCACAATTGATATCACTACTGAGGCAGCCAACTGAGCAATCACCCACTTTCACTTCTCAGCTCACCATATCACCATCGAGTATTCCAACCTCACTCCACAGCTCACTGATCACAAGAAAATTGTTGTTGACTACATGAAGTCAGCAAATATACACCTAATCGATCACTGCCCTACTAGAGGAGAAAACCACCTTGACTTGTTATTTTCCTCCTTAGCATGTATGATTGAAGAGCCACCTGAGACGCACTACAAATCCGATTACCAATCTATCAATGCAAAAATTAATTATTTCTACTCGGGGACCACCTGTCCGAAAAAACGTTCAAACCGCCGTCATCGTCAGCCCCAAGCTCCTTAACATACAAAAATGCCTGCAAGCTGCCACCCTTATACCTTGGCATGTCCTTGAAACGTGTGACGTTTCGCTTGCTGTAACACTATTGACAAACTGGGTAAACACTATTGCACAATATTCCGCATCACAGAAGTTAAGGATCTCAACTTGCAAAGAAGATAAGGATCTCATCTTATTCCAAAGCCTGGTGGAATCCAAATGTACACATGGCCTTCCTATTAAAGCAGCAGCTACACCAGATCTGGAAAATAACTTAACAGATTTCAGACCGGATACCTTATTCAAGAGCACGAGCGCAATTTAATAGGGAGAAATCACGAGCAATAACAGCACACCTGGGCGCCCAACTTCAAAAAGGGAAAATCCCATACTGCTTCAGATCCCATAGTTTTCCTAGTCAGCTGGACCCAGCTCAATGGCTAGATCATATTACCAGATTCAATACGCGCGCAGGTCAAATAAACTTTCTTTTATGTCCCGACAATGAATTACAACAAAACATCTTGCATTCCATTACCATCTCTACACACCAGCTGACAGCAGCGATAAACTCCCTTCCAGCGACAGCAACCGCGGGGGCCGACAAAGTGCCACAATTCATGGTAAAATGGCTTAGTCCGTTCATCCTCCAACTGCTCAAGTCCATCTTCAACGGAATTCTAACCAAAAGAAATTTTCCTAAAGCCTGGAATAGCTACCTTTTCAGACCACATCCAAAAGTTCGAAACCCCACTCTACCCAGGCACTTTTGGATAAACTATTGTATTTAGGCCGCCCGAATAATTTAATCTTTGTCACGTCTGTTAATTGCGTGTGTGTTCTATGGTCGATTTGTCTGTTTGCTGGACGATAAACCCCAGTTTCTGGGGGAAAAACCTTGCTATCTATTCCTAAGACCGACTAACTCAGCCATGGAGTGAAAAAATCCACTTTTGGCCGATATCTAACTGCTCAACACTCCTGAAAATCCTGGAAAAAATTATGCTGCTTGTCTTAATGAATCACATTCTTGGAGATAAGTTACAACAAGCATTAATAATAGTCTCATCAACGTCGCCTCTTACCTCAAACAGTATGGACTCTTGATCAACCCACAAAAAACAAAACTAATGGTGTTCTCTCTCAGACCAACCCTTACAATAATAGCCCCAACACTCGATGGAATTGTAATATCTTCCACTCCTACACATGCGGATTTGGGAATAGTATTTGACCCAAAACTCCGGTTTCATGCTCATGTAGACAAGCTCACTTCCAGAGCAGCCTCTCTCCGATGGCTAGATAAACAACAACTAATGCATGTTAAGGAGCCTCGTTGAATTAAGAAATTCATCAGAACAGTAATCATTCTCCACTCCTCGCTGCTGAAGTGTGGGCATCAGCAGCTACTACAACGAAGAAACCAATCCTCGCTGCAGAATTCTAGCTACTAAATGGACTAACCGGAAAGCTTGTCTCCCACCACAGGACAGAACTACAGCCTTAACTACCTCACTGGGGATGCACCGACTGCCTGATATCATCGAAATACAACGACTGATAACTACAGTTAAAATGATAACGGGCCAGATCTCAACACCGTCCATTTGGGATTCATGCTACTGGCGAATACCCAAGCCAAAACTTCGGTCAACCCCGATGCTCTGCTCGAGGAATCGGAGGCTTCATATCTCAGACCGCTTCCTCCCAAACCAAATGCTACCGAAAGTACATCACCTCGACACTGACTTGCATAGGTTTTGTAGCAATAAAACTTACAGGAAAGAAGTGTTAGTAGCTCGCTCCAATCCCAGAATCGAATAAGAACACGTTCGTGCGCCCTGCACACCATCTGCCAAGAACTCCTGTGTGCCACGACAAAATTCGTTTGACAGAGAAGTGCCATTCATTTATATTATATCTTTTTATTGTAAATATAACTGTATTAACTCTATTAACATATTAGAAACGTGTAGAAGAAGTATTAGAATGCAGGATCACATTAATATAAGGCTTTTGTCAAGCTAAAAGAAGCAAAGTCGAGGGTTTTGCATTTCCCCCTTACATTTTATTGACGATATTTCACACATTGAACAATTGTTCTACACCAAATGGTAAACCATGCATTTTATGCAGAAAATCACTGACAAACACAAGTCCTTTGTTAGTAATTTTTTTCCCTAATTGTAAGAGACAGAAAAATCAACAAAGGGTTTCGCTACTCTGGGAAGAATCACCATTAGGGAACTCAAATCACTAGACCACATTAACACTAAAAATAACTATAGTCCCATTATCTACTTGAAGTTTTATAAGATTCCCACATCGAGTAGTATTTAATTTGCGAGTAGATGTCTTTTCAACAACTTCCAGAGATGCGAAATAATGTTTTTCAGCAAGGAGTGCATTTCATAGCTTTAAAAACGAATAAACCACAGGAAACAACTACAATATCCAGTACAATTTGAAGGCAATGCCAGAAGCAGAAAGATTAATTGCTAATCTCTTCATACCTTCTCGTCCAAAAGTGACCAAAGTTTGACTGTACGCTCCCAAAGCACTTTTGAATCAATTCACTACTTGGAGAATCTGACTGAGTTTGAAAATCCAGAGTTCTTCAAACACGCATGATGATAAAATACAATAATTAAAAAAGAAACTGTAGCCCTCCCTTATGCCCTTATGCGAGACAAGAATAATAATGTCATCTAATATTATAGTTATGAAATATGAATATGTGTGGTAAGCCAGAGGAAACCATATATATTAAGAGGAAATGGTGCAAAGATTGCGTCATGGACACAATTGTGTCCATGACGCAATCTTTGCACCGCGATCTTTTGAACCACAGACAGTTGCATTAATGAGTGGTGATCCAATCAGAACAGTGCAGACGCAATTCAAGTCTCCTAAAAATAGTGAAATTTCCTGCATAAGGAAAACTTCAACTGCTTATAAAACGCAGAATGATTTAATCGTTAGAAAACGTTGTGTCACGGTTACACCCTGACTTGTGGTGCTTGTAGAATCAAACGGAAATCTGTTCTCTTCGGATCTCCATGAATCGATCAATGCAAACCCCCTTCATTCTAGTGTTAGCCCTTCTCTGTGGTTGCTGCTGTCAAGACCTCAGTAATTACAATCCCGATCTGAGTTTTACTGGCGAGGAAAACGCGAACATATTGTTAAGAGCACTGCGCCCAGGATGTGGTAAGCGTTTAGAATTTTTTTATTTTGTTCAAGCTTCCATATGTAGTTTCAAAAGTTTGTGAGCGGACACAATTATGTGCATTCACTCTATTTCAGACTCAACTATTTCGCTTTTTGAAATAACTGATTCCGAGAAATGAATTGTTTGATTTTTTTTTTGCCGAAGCAATGAAGTTTATGGGGGGAATTTATAGAACTATTAATGCCCCATGGACTTGATTGCTACCCTAAAAATTTCAAATCGGAAAATGTTATGGAGTGGACGATGGGACGATGGCAAACCTGAATTATTTAACCTAAAATACATATTTCTTGGATTATTTTTAATTAAATAAATCGGTCAACTACTGAGTGCCAGGCACTCAGGATGAAGGGTCCGTATTCATGAATGGTCGTTAGGGTAGTATCTGAAATAGAGAGCTTTATGGTAACTGAAAAAATTTCTAGTACCACGGCATTGCCGAAAACTGAGGATCTAAGAAAACGTTGTCTATTTGAGTCTTTCCAGTTGTTGCGAATAACAAGGGCGGGAGAAGCGACTAGCAGATGAGGGCTGTGCAAGACTCCGCTCAGGCGCTTCCCCACCACCGACGCCTCAACACTGGCTCTCTGAGTATCTCTTTGCCGGGACAACTCCAGGTTCGAAAACTATTAAAAAATACTTCTTTTCGCAAAATTTATAAATGACCTTTATAGAATTATTAACTAACTATTTAGCAACCTTTTTGTCATCAAAAGGAGAGCTACGTTGAGGAAAGAGTCCAAATATCATGGACCAAATTTCACCCCATGAAACTATTAAGAGCGAAAGATTCATCAATAACAAATATATGTACTATGTACAATAAATATGAAGTCTTAGTTGGCTTCAACAGTTCACCAAACAAGTCCAAAAGGATAATTCACTGGAGTATCATTACCAAGGAACAAAACGTAGAATCTTCAGAGGCAAATCCAGAAGTTCTTGTTACCTTTTAATACAAGTAATCACCGTGAGAACTCGTAGATAATATCACTTTTCTGTACACCAACCCTGAGGTACAAAGAGTGTATTTTGGGTTAACTGCTCGACGTTCATCTGTCCATTTGAAGACAAGCGTAGCTAATGTATTATGACCATTAAATACAATACCTGAAATAGAACGAGTGAAGGTATATTTTCACTAGTGAAGTGTCCTCCTGCAGTAAGTTGAAGTTCTTGTCTTTATCCAAATATTAGTGACAATCAAATAAGATATGATCCACTTTCTCTTCAGCCCCACACAGACAAAGTGCAGTAGGATACAGTCCTAGTTTAAACAGTTTACTATTAATGCTGCTATGACCGGACAGCAGGAATGTGCCGTGCAATCCTGGAGAAAAGTATAAAAATTCTTTCTTCTTGAACTGTTTGTGTACTGTGTATTTGTTTAGGTTATGTTGTTTCAGGCATGTACGCCCCAGGGAGTGGCTGGCTCCTGAGTAATCACTTCCTGGGGCTCGGCCCTAAGCCTTAGAGCCGGACCTGATTTTACTATCAAGCTATTTTACTATCAAGTACGCGCATCCATTGGAGGTTGTGCAATACCAATGGATGCAATTACTTCCACAGGCTGCCCAACCTGTAGAATAATAAAATAATAATAATAATAAATAAATAAAATAAATAAATAAATTACAGCTCTGGATCCTACTATTTAAAAATCGTCAAACAATAAAAAAAATCGTTGATGCATTTATTACAATACATATTGAAATTGCAATTTTGTTAAACTTTTTTTAAAATATAACGCTATTTTCTGTTTTAGATTACATGGTAGACCATGCTGACCTACACTGCGTCGTGAACGAAAGTGTATTTTGGGTAGGTATGAACTTAACAAAGAGTTTATAATATTATTAATAATGACGGGTTTCCCATTTCTAAACTGAAATATTTTGATAACGTTAAAGGTTTAAGACACCCAGCTGTCTTAAACCTTCTATGCGCTCGTGAGTAGCCCAATTGATACAATCATCGTTTTCTTCACACCGGGTGGAAGATATCTGAGTTCGAATCCCATCAATGACACGAGGAATTTTTATGGGCCTTTTTCACAAAGTTGGTGAATTAGACAATCTCAGGCTACGGTAGCATGGGATTTACTCGTCAGAGAGAAAACCGACAGAAAATATAAGAATTTTACGAACAAAATATGTATTGCGCAATGTGATCTAAGTGGTGATGCGCCTAATAACTTATAACAATCAACCAACCATCTTCTGTAGATCGATTGACTGCCTGGAATCGATTTATCTTCCTGTGGTGGTGGTTTTCAACGTGGAGTCGCACTACGAGCCCTGTAGCCAAGTCCCAGAAGAACTACACAAACCACACACACTGCACACTTCTGGCCATTTACAGAGTTCTGTTATCCCACAAGAGTACTGATGGCGAGTTGTGGAAAACCACCGGTTGCGCCCTATCCACAACACTATGCCACTAAACCTAATCCACAACACTATGCCACTACGTCATTGCACCCGTCAATGACGCGAGGCACTTTTGCAGTCTTTTTGCTGAGTTAATCGATCTCAAACGTAGGTAGCAAATTCCCCCACCCCTCCCTCTGGAATATCCGACATTTCGTTTAACATAACAGAAAAAATCCTCCAGAAAACCACACGTAATTTACAGACCCAATACACATGGCTAGAGGAAACAATATTCCGGTTGAATGTAATATATACACTAGTGTTCAAAAGAAAGTGCATCGCCTAGGAATTGCACATTTCTAACCCTTTTTCGCGATAGTATGTTACATAAATGACCAGCATCACAAATAGAAATGTAAACAAAAGATAGTTAAGGAAGTTATTAGCTAAGGAAGAGTTAAGTAATATTTGACAGGTGCTCTCAAAATATACCAAAATGAGCATTTGCAACCTTTATACAACAGTTTTGGTAAACACAATTATGGCTGAAATGTTATCAGAATTTGCTGAAATGTTATCATTTTAAATGGAAAACAAAATGAAAAGTTCACCAAGTGAAAACTAATATTTAGTTGAACCGCCCACCTGATGACAGCAGCACACCGTCGAGGCATTGACAAGATCAATTTCTCAAGATAATCAACTGATAGTTTGTGGTTCCAAACACCAATTATGACTTCCACGAAGAGTTTTTGGTTTCTTTCTGGCAACTGTAGATTCCACACGATGCCAACAATTCTCTATAGGATTCGGGTCTGGCCGGGCTGTTTTCTCGCCAGCTAACAGTTGTAATGGGCCGTTCTTCCAACCATTTTTCACCTGTAACAAATGTAAACACATTACTGTGGAACCTCTAATGCAGAAAGGAAACTAAAGTAACTACAGAAGTGCCTACTTACCCTTTCGACTCTATGACAAAGAGCAGAGTCGTCCTGAAAGATGCATTTACTTGACAGGTTGAAATGGTCTCTAATGGTTGACATCAATTTGCCTTCCAATATAGCGAGGTATCCATTGACATTTATGGAACCTTTTATAAACTGCAGGTGATACGAAATACACCCCCATGTCATTTGTGGTGCTGGTAAGGAATTTCATTGTAGACACCATAAAGTCTGGATGGTATTCTTAACCACGTCTACAGAGAATCGGTTGTTTTCCCTCAAAGTCATGCAGGTTGAATTTCTTCTAATCCAAGAAAATAACTGACATCCAGTGCTCGGGGTTCCATTTGACATCCTCCTTACACCAAATTAATCGGGCCTTTTTTTCATTTTTTGTGTGAGGAGGGGCTCTTCTTAGGACGATAAATCCATTTTTGAAGCGACGTCTTCTGACTGTTACTGCACTTGCTACCACTCCCACTGCTGTATGTTCTTCCTATTCTCTTTTCAGCTCAGACTAAGAAGAAGCTTTACGGTTTTCAAAGCATAAGCGCATAAGATAAATTTCAGAACATACATATTTAAATCGAAGCAAATTTTCCCACTAGTACTTGGCACTAGTTTGAACCTTTAACGTGAATTTTACCTTTAGAAAGTCTCCGTTGATCTTAAAAACATCTTCTAAATCATTCAAACAGATTACGCCCCCCCATATCTATAAATAAGATATAAATTCAAGGATCCGGTATTAGGATGTAAACAAAAGTTCAACTTAAAGTAAAACTAAAGTATTAATGATGAATTCAATAACTGATATTGTCAAGTCCTGTTGAAAAGTTATTTTATTATCTAAGAACTCACGTCTTTTCATCAAATTTTAAAGTTGGTGCTAAACGGTTTTGCACCATTCAGAAGGTGTACTCAATCGAATTATTCATTCTGGTTTTCCAAATCTGTTGGCAAAACGAAAATGTGTATAGTAGGAATCAGATAAAGAGTGGAGAGATTCGATAATAAATATTCTTCATTAATAAGACAATTTAAGGCTATATTAAAACGTTACTACTATAAAAATTTCGACATCGTAGTAGTAATAGTGCACGTGATGCAAAAAAAAGCAAGGGTATCAGCTTATGCAGCATCAGCCAAAAAAAAAAAAAAAAACAAAAACAATTTTACACATCCATTCCCTTTAAAAGTTTGTCCAGTTCCTCCTTGAATTTATTTAACCTGTCAATTTCCTAAACGGCAGATGGAGGTTTGTTCCAGTAATTAACCGCCTGCTGGCTAAAGGCAAATTTCCGCATATTTATTCTACAACTGCAGCCGGGGCAAACAATACCCTACCAATAACAACTGCGGTAGATTTTCAGGTGCATCAGTTTTCTCTCGAATAAAACTCATGATCACAAGACCTATTCAACAACCTAAAGTCATTTTTGTTTCCCAAGTCGACCCTACTGAAGAGGACAACCACTATATGCGTCCTTCAAAATTGAGTGTGATAAAAAAAAAAAAGATATCAATAATGTTGCCGCCACCTCCTTCTGGCCAGTGGGTGTTCTCATCGGGCCTTTCTTATCACAACGGCAAGCCGAGATTAAAACTACCTCGCTATGTATTTCCCAGTAAGTCAACCACAAACTCACAAGTATGACGCCAAAGAAAGGAAACTAGGCCATCGCAGAATATACGAACCCCGTCAGTTACACAGGATAATGAACTTCTACCGGATCGCCAGTCAGATGTCAATCGAATTCCTACAATAGTCACTACCCGACACATCATTCAAAGTAAGATTATACCCCGTAGAAGACCTACTAGGACACAGATAAAACCATTATCCATAGGGAAGATTTTTTATCAGAATGTTAGGAGCATACGAAACAAGTTGGACACACTAGAACAAATGCTCTTGTCACAGTCTGCTGATGTTATCTGTCTAACCAGACCTGGCTCAAGCTACATCAAGAGTCTCTAGTCGCTGCTGATGCTGCCGGATACAAGACCTACTTTAAATCCAGATCTATAACGAGGGGTGGAGGAGTAGCCCTGTTTGTACGCGACATAGCAATTCAAATCATATCGGTCGAATTCAGAGCTGCATTACTTGTCACTTTAAAAGTCCACACAGTACATTTAGATATAGCAGTCGTTTAAAAGTCCACACAGTACATTTAGATATAGCAGTCGTTTACATTCCACCTATCCCTACACTATAAATGATAAATAATGTAGTAGACTGGCTTCTCAACAAATTATATGTGTCAGCCACCCATATAGTATTTGGAGATTTCAACCTTCCATCAGAGCTCAGTAACCTGATGGACACCATGTTAAATAGACTACAGCCATGCTCCATCTCTCTTATCAATGACCAACCTATAAGAGGTGAAAACAGATTTGACCTAATTCTGTCTTCTGGTAAATGTGTAATTGATGTACCCCCCGAAATGTTCTTTCCATCCGATCATAGCCCAATAGCAATGCTCATAATGCTACCGTATGTGGACTTCAATGCAATGGAAAAAAATTAAGAGCAACTTGTCATTTCGGCAGTCTTTCTGGACCCAAATAAATGCTTATTTGCTGCCAGCTGTATCCCGTGGGAAGGTCTACTCAAATGTGATGCCTTATTTGCAACAACTCTCTTAACCAGTTGGATCAACTCTATTACAGAATTTGCGGCTTCCAAACTAGTAAGGATGTCATCAAAATCTAAAACCTGGTGGAACTCTAGCGTAACTGTATTGTTTAAACTAAAGCAAACTCTGCACAGAAAACGGAAACTGTCTAATGATACACAAAATAGAATTAACTACTCGAGGGCCAGAGCAATATTTAATAGGGAAAAATGTAGAGAAATCAACCGCTAAATGAAAGACACTTGGTAGGGGGAAAGCTACCCCTACTCATAAAAGTGACACAAATCAGGGACTTGACAAAGAAGCGTGGATGGATCACATCAGCAGATTCTCCAGCATATATCATGAGTCTCAATTCATGGAGTTTGAGCGGGATCAATTAGTTGACAATGATATGGAGTCTGCTCTTATCACTAAAGGAGCAATAATAAAGAGAATTAACTCCCTCAGGGCAACTAAGACAGCTGGAGCTGTTTGATATATGATAAAGAATTACTGGAGCGCCCTCTTACATTTGGTTATTTTGTGACCAATTAAAAAATTAATAAATTAAATAACGGAAAAATGAAATAACTAATTAAAAGATAGCAGCGCTCGCCTATTTTTGGGTACTTTAAGACCAATTAAATAAATAAATGATTTAACGGAAGGTAACAATAATAGAAAAATTCTGGAATTGCTACAAAGTGTGTAAAAACAGAAAATAGTTATAAATTGGGTAAAAATTGAAGATAGTTAAATAACTTTTTTTTTTATGTGAACCCCAAACAGGAGAGGTATTAGAACCTATAGTACTTAGTACCGTGCTTGGGTTGGAGGTTGAGAAGACAAAAGAAGATATTTGTTGACATTGAACTTCGGTAGACTGATTTTCAGGAAATACGAATGAAGGAAGGATGTTCCAGAAAACGGCAGTTGAATGAATAAATGACGAAGATGATGAGTTGGTTCTGTGGCTTTGAAGTTGGACAGTAAATGGATGTTGGCTGGTGGCGGCACATGTTTGGACTGTTATGAAAGAGAAAGCCTGAATTACAGAAGACAATTCAGAAGAACAGTGCCCTGGAAGTATCTGTAGAAGAGGCATGCTGCAGAAACAGTACGTCTATAAGACAGCGAGTGGAGAGACTCTGTTAGAGATGAATCATTAAGTAACCTAACAGCCCTCTTCTGAATGAAATTAAGAAGCCTGAGAGAGGTTTTAGGGGCACCACCCCAGATGTGGGAACAATATTCCATGGTAGGGCGGATTGCTATTTATACAGAATGAGCAGCTGTTTGGAAGAAAAGTAACGCCGAGAGTGAAAGAGAAAACCAAGTTTTTTTAGATGCAGGAAAAGCAATATTTGTAATGGGCTTGTGCCAAGAGAGATTAGAAGTCACGGTAATCACCAAAAGAGATATATCATTTTGTCTAGAAATCGAAGTGTCACTAAAGATAAGCATAGGTGCAGAAGAATTCTTTTTGCGAGATATAAGACAAGACTGAGTTTTAGAAGGGTTGAAATCAATTAAGTTCTCTTTGCCCCACTGGAGGTAATTTAAGGTAATTCAGGTAATTACCTGAAGATCGGCATTTAAGGAATTGGTAGCAGATTTTCGAGAAGTTGAAGCTGATTGAGCAGGGCAAGGTTTCTCAAAATGGAAAGTGGAATGCAATGTGCTATCATCGGCAAAACTATGGATAGGATTTCCAGTCAATGGAAGAAGGTCATTAATATACAAGATGAAAAGCGTGGGGGTAAGAACTGACCTTGGAGGACACTGGCATTAGTAGAGAAGTTCGAAGACAGAGAGCCATCTACCATCACCCTCAGTGAGCGATCAGAGAGAAAACTGGATAACCAATTACTAAAAACAGTTGGCAAACCAAAAGATGGAAGTTTGATTAGAAGAGACCTTTATGCCCAACACGATCGAAAGCCTTTGAGATGTCAAGAGCAACTACTTGTGTTTCACCAAATCTTTCTATTGAATAAGTCCATAAATGGGTAACATAATCGGATGAAGCGCCTTTAAGCTCTTGGAACAGAGACGTTTTTCCTGATTTATTTTCTGATTTATTAGCTTAAATTGCCATATTAACTTATTTTCTAGAGTAGCTTTATACTCCTAGTTAAGATACTTAGTTTAAAGTGTAACTTAGACAGAGATTTTGTAGGTATCGGTAACAGTATCAAATCCACGTGTTACAAATTGAACGAGAGGTCTTTTTTTTTAACCAAATTTAGTCGATTTATTAACCAATTGTTATATCAAATTATCTTCTAAAAGTAGATTATAGACCTAGTCAGGATCCTTAGTTTATTCTAAATTGAGATAGCGAGATTTCGAAGCTAATCAATACTTACGAGTCCGTAGAAGTACCGTTAGAGAATTCCCGCCATTTTTACACGATAGCATAAGCTTAGTGTAGTATAGTGCGTAATATAATATTGTCAATTAATCAGTAAATCTATTAATCTTGATAAACTTTATTGTCAATTAAATTGTATATTTAACTCTATATATATATAACGACTTAATCGTAACAAATAATTAATACATAACTATGTATTAACATTAATACATAAAAAGGGGACTCGTAGAAAACACTAGATACGGAAAAAAATATATATATAACATACCTGTTTTGGCATATAACTTAAGGATTTAATTTTTGTTTTGAAATTTTATTGAATTAAATCGGAATCATGACTCTGACCAGAGCAGCAAAGCAAAAGGCTCAAGCTAATGGGAGTGCTGTGGTTCCGGGGAGAACTGAGGGGGCAGTTGCCCTCTGAATCACAGTCTTTTAAATTGCACTGTTTGCTTAATGTTTGCGGAGCAGTCGGGTACGAAACATGATACTGCCAAGGGGGATGTCTTTGTGTGTGCACGATGTAAGGAGTGCAAGGAAATCAGGCGACAACTCAGCGTTGTTATGGGCCTTTATGAGAGCTTGAAGGACAGGATGGATGCCCTCGAAGGAAATAAATTGAGGGGCCCATCAAGCTCTCAGCTACCCACATCAACGCCAGAGGTTGAACTTGGTCATCAAGCAACACAGAGGCAGCCCCCTAGGCAGAATGCGCTGGTCCCACAGGAACTAGTAGTTGTTGGTGATTCTATTGTCAGGGAAACGGGCAACATGCTTTGTAAAAAGGATAGGTGGAATAGGACCAGGGTATGTCTGCCGGGGGCAAAGGTTGATGACGTTGTAGAGCGGATATCATCTTTTAAGGGCACAAAAGGTGATATTGTTGTAAACGTTGGCACCAATGATATTAAGAGTAGGAGACCGGCGGAATTACTTAGCAAATACAGATCACTGTTGAAAAAAAGCCGTGAATTAGGGTTGAATTTGATTTTTTTTTTTTTTTTTTTTTGATTTGGTAGTTATTGGCGCATCGGCTTCTGTGGCCATATTGCACCTCCCAAGGTTTTTGCAGTACTTTGATCCAAGCCCGAGGCGGGAATCGAACCCGCGACCTTTGGGTTGCCGGGCAGGTACTTTACCCACTCGGCTAGCCCGGTCGGCTGTTGAATTTGAAAGTGTCTGCAATTCTGCCCAGACACGATAGGAGGGAGTATATGATGAGAGCCTTGTCGATCAATTCGGCCCTAGAGGGATTGTGCAAGGCTCAAGGGGTAGAATTTTTTTCAGCCTGGACTGTACTTGTTAACAGGAGAGACTGCTTCTACAGGGATGGGATACACTTAAATAGAAAGGGTGTAAGAATATTTGCTGATGCTATCGAGGCAGTGTTAGGTGGGTCGGAAAACTGCTAGCTTGGGGGAATACAAGGACTATTAGTTAACAGTAGCCACTGGCAGAGGTGAAAGTGATTCTTGCACTGCTTCTATTGGAATGAGCAGCAGCCTGGAAAACAAGATGCAGGATATTTCAGAGACTGCTGGGAGTCATTGCGGTACAAGTAAACACATGGGTTGTGTTAGGGTAGCTAAGATTAGAAACAGGTGCATGTATACCTGCGTGTACACCAATGCTAGGAGTTTGGTAAATAAATTTGATGAATTTGAGGTATTGCTCAAAACATCGAAGGCAGATATTGTTGGGATATCAGAAACGTGGTGTCACACAGATATAAGTAATGCGGAACTGGAATTTGGAGAATACAATGTGTATAGAAAGGATAGGCAGGACAGGAGGAGAGGAGAGGTATGCTATTAATTAAGAAACACATAAAGTCCAAGGAAGTGAAGCCAGTCGACATCGATGGACAGGGCAGCGTCGAGTCAGTTTGGTGTGACATAAGCATAGCGAAATCAAAATTGAGAGTAGGAGTGTGCTATAGGCCTAATGACTCTGATGAGTATAATAAGATATTGTACAGGGAAATAGAGTGGGCCAGAAAATCAGAGAGTCTTATAATGGGGGATTTTAATTTCCCAGATATTGACTGGAATTTGTGGGTTGGTCACTCGCACACTAGGAAGGCTTTTGTGGATTTATTGGATGATTGTTTTCTACATCAGCATGTTCGTTGGTCACTCGCACACTAGGAAGGCTTTTGTGGATTTATTGGATGATTGTTTTCTACATCAGCATGTTCGTTGGTCACTCGCACACTAGGAAGGCTTTTGTGGATTTATTGGATGATTGTTTTCTACATCAGCATGTTCGTGAGGCAACAAACAAGAGGGAGCATAACTCTTGATCTGATTATCAGTAGTGATTCTTCATGCATTAAGAATCTGCAGATAAATGAACCACTAGGTAGCAGTGATCACAGTGTGTTGAAGTGGGATTTACTCAAGGAAGTAACTACCATCAGAGGTAAAGGGAAGGGTTTTTGTTTTCGTAAAAGCGACTATGATGGTCTGAGACAGTATTTAAATTCTATACAGTGGGACCAACTGATGATGTTATCAACGGCAAACTCAAAATGGGAAGCATTCAAAGAATTAATCTTGGAGGGGCTACCAGACTTTACATACCAACTAAGAAATATTGTTCAATGTTTAGACCTAAATGGTTGTCAGGTGAACTAATGAGACATGTGGCAGAGTAGAAAAATGCATGGGATACATACAAATTAATGGGTGACATGGAAGCCTATGATAGATATAAGTTGGTCTGTAACCAAGTCACAAAGGAGATTAGGCAGGCAAAGGCAGACTACGAAAAATCCTTGGCAAAGGATGCAAAGAAAAACAGAAAGGAGTTCTTTACATATTTAAACTCAAGAAGGAAAGGGATGAATCAGATTGGTCCACTGGATATTGATGGTTCAACAGTTGAGGATCCTGCTCAGGTGGCTAACAATCTAAACGAGTATTTTGCATCTACATTCACGCATGAGGAGTTATTCAGGAAGGAGAATGACGTAGGTAAAGTAAACATTATCAGTGGGCTAGATGATTTTGTAATAACTGAGAGGAAAGTGGAGGAGAGATTGTTGAGGATAAACATAAAAAAGGCACCTGGAGTGGATGGGATCTATCCAGTTATATTAAAGGAGGCAGCAAAGGAAGTAAGCAAACCCCTAGCCATAATTATGAGAGCTTCTTTGGACTCAGGGGAGGTACCCATAGACTGGAGATGTGCAAATGTAACCCCAATTCACAAAGGAGGATCAAAGGCTGACACAAGTAATTATAGACCTGTTAGTTTAACTTCTGTTCCAGGTAAATTAATGGAGGCACTGGTTAAAGAAGCACTGCAGGATCATCTAGACAAGAATTCAGTTATAGCTCAGACGCAGCATGGTTCTGTTAATGGCAGGTCTTGCCTGACCAATTTGATTGGATACTATGATATAGTCACAAAAGAACTGGATGCAGGAAATAACTTTGATAATATATATTTGGATCTTAGAAAGGCTTTTGATACTGTTGCACATGGAAGACTGCTGCACAAATTGGAGCAGTGTGGCATTGCAGGCAAAATGCTGCTATGGATAAGGGGTTGGTTGAGTGGCAGAAGACAGAGAGTGGTAATCAATGGACACTGCTCAACGTGGTCTAATGTTATTAGTGGAGTTCCTCAGGGTTCAGTGTTGGGTCCGTTGTTGTTTTCGGTGTTTATGAATGATATTGATGATGGGATATCAATTTTAATGTCAAAGTTTGCAGATGATACAAAGATTGGCAGGGTTGTTAAGGACACTACTGACGCTATGCTGCTGCAACAGAATCTGGAAAGGTTGAACAGATGGGCTGAGAGGTGGCAAATGAAGTTTAACATTGACAAATGTAAAGTACTACATATGGGAAACAGTAACCCCAGAGCAACGTATCAACTCTGCGGTACTACACCGACAGTGGTGGAGAATGAAAAGGACCTGGGGGTAATTGTGCAGGCAGACATGAAGTTCTCTGAGCAGTGATGACGAGCTGCAAGAGTAGCTCATGGTGTCTTGTCAATAATATACAGGAATATTTCTGGCAGGGATAAGGAGGTGATTATTCCCTTGTATAAGGCAATGGTTAGGCCACATCTTGAGTACTGTATACAGGTCTGGAGGCCTCATTTCAAGAAGGATGTAGAGCTGCTGGAACGGGTACAGAGAAGGGCAACAAGATTAGTGAATGGAACAAAGGGTTGCTCTTACAAAGAAAGGCTTAAATTTTGCAAATTACAGAGTCTGGAGACTAGGCACCGGCGAGGTGACCTGATAGAGGTGTACAAGGCTTTGAATGGTTTGAGCATGCTCAATGCCAATGGGATTATTCATCTTGCTCAGAATAATCACCTCAGAGGGCATAAATTCAAATTGAGGAAGGATGGATATCGGATAGATGTGCGGAAATTTGCCTTTGGCCAGCGGATGGTTGGTTGGTGGAACCGACTTCCATCACTTGTTGTTGAAGTTGATAGCCTAAACAAATTTAAAGCTCAACTGGACAGGTATTTCGAACGAACGGGGGGGTAAAATGGGAGTGGTGTGTGTGTTTTTTTTTTTTTTTTTTTTTTGGCTGATGCTGAATAAGCTTGCTTTCTTGCATCATATGCCTCTACTAATGCTAATGCTAATGCTAATGCTAATAAGCCAGGATATCACCAATGGATCGACACTGACGGAATCCGTACTGGCGATCATTGATCAGACGGAAGGTTTCTAGGTAGATTAAGAGTTGGCGGTTAATTGATTTCTCCATTACTTTAGAAAGAGTAGAAGTAATTGCAATGGGACGATAATTGGATGGGAGGGATTTGTCACCCTTTTTAGGAACTGGCTGGATATGAGCAAATTTAAAAGCAGAAGGAAAAACACCTTTGGAATAAGAAAGTGAAAAAAAGCGGCAAAGAATAGGAGTAAGTTCAGGAGCACAGATTTTGAGAACAAGTGCAGAAATACCATCGGGACCTGGGGTTTTCTTAGCATCAAGATTCATCAATATCCTCCTGATATCCTTTTGACGGAAGACCACAGGAAGCATTGAATGGACCGTGTTGCAAATGCTGGGAGGTGTTTTACAAGATCATTAATACATGAGATGGAAGAAAAATAGGATGCTAGAAGATCAGCTTTATCCTTGGTTTAAGTGACAACAGAATCATCTGGTTGGGACACAGGTGGAGGCAGAGATGGGCAAACGTTGCGGCCAGTAGCTTTGGCAAGAGACCAGAATGCTCGGCTACCGTTAGCGCAAGAAGCAAGTTTTCTACTCTTAACCTATTCACACTCTAGTTTGGACTGATTAATGACTGCTTTACAATTTTTGCGAGCTTTGGTGTCGGCAGAAAATAAAACTGAAGAATTAGAAACAAGCCAATTACGATATGCAACATTCTTCTCTTGAATAGCCTTAGCACATTTATTGGAAAACCAAGGTTTAGGTAAAGGACGAGATTTTAAACTGGAGTGTAGGATAAAGGATTCCATTCCTGCAAGAATAATTTCATTGACACGATCTGAGCAAACGTTGATATCAGAAGTTTGGAAACACTAATCCGACCAAGGAAAAGAAGAAAAGACGTCTCGGAGATCATCCCATTCCTAACCTAGTGTTATTTGGCATTATTGTAATGCCAAATAACACTAGTTTAGGAATAGCCATGAGATAAAGGTTCCATTGGAGAAGAGACAATCACCAAGTTGTGATCTGAAGTGCCTAAAGGACCTCTCACTTCGACCGTGTACTTAGAAGGGTTGTTTGTGAGAAAAAGATCAAGCGTGTTGGCTGTATGATGAGGATTGTTCGGTATTCTTGTAGGTAAATGAACAATCTGTGCTAGTTCATTAGTAATTGCAAAAGCCTCAGCATCTTGACCTGCTGGTCGGTGTGACTAGAAAACGGAAGCCAGCTGGAGTTGTGAACATTAAAATCACCAAGGAAAATTACCTCACTGTTAGGAAAGTTGGACTGGAGAAAGTCAAGTTGCAAAGAGAGGACGTGAAAGAGCTCCAAGTAATTAGTGGAGTTGGGAGAACGGTACAGACAACAGATAAAATTGACACAATGAGGCAGAGAGATTTTAAGCCAGAGAAGATCAAAGTGAAGAGATTCCAAATTGCCAAGTCTGACAGGGAATGTCAGAACGGACATATGCACAAGTACCACCTTTGAGGCTAAAGGAATCATACAGTGAATAATTTGGGCATCTGACATGAGCAGTAGTTGAATCAACCGATAACTGAGATTCTGTCAGAAAAAGTACATGGGGTTTGGCAGACTGCAAGTGGAAATGGACATCGTTGAGATTAGAATTGAGACCTCGTAAATTTGTGAAATGAATTAGGAAGTCCTTGGGTGGTTTAGATCTTTTCGCAGATAAACTTGCTCTATTAGTTTGACAATTCATGGTGTATACAATAGTAAGAAAAAGTAGGTGGGCCATGCTGAATGAACTAATGAAATTTTTGGATATGGCGTACACATGGTAAGAATATACCCAGATCCTTGACATAACGTGGCCTCGACAATGCTCCCCGCATGCACACTACTCGGTCGCCTTCCAGTCACTATCTAGCAGAGTAGAGGTAGCAGGATTATACACTAGCTGATCCGGAAGTTTCCTAGAGAGTTACAAATAGGTTCGGTAGAACCTATTGGTAACCTCCTATTGGTAACTCTCTAGGAGAGTTACCAATAGGAAGTATCTCCTAGAGAGTTACTTATAGGAAGTATCTGCTAGAGAGTTACCGCTAGTTATTGGTAACTCTCTAGGAGAGTTACCAGTAACTATCGGCCGGCCTGCGAACACCGTTTTAGAGCTGTACCTTCGAAATGTAAGGAATATTGGACCTCTCCAAGACGTTCTTCATAACCGCAAAAGTCATCAATCATACTGCATTATGGAAGGGATAGGGAATGGTTGACCGAAAGTTAGCTCTTGAGACTAAACATGGGGTTCCACCTTCAAGCCTCCAATAAGCAAAGTGTTGTTATTGCGCCCGTTTATGAGAGGCATCTACCACCTAGTACTGCTTGGTAACATAGAAGGGCGGTGTTCCTCCATGTGGTGTGGGCGCCACACCTGGACCCCTGCTTACGTTGGTTGACACCTGGGTGGTCACCACCATGTACTTGTGCATGGAGGTTATACCCAGGATTACTAACAGTCCCACCATCGTGAAGATTCAAGCAGAAGATTTGGCTGTCACAAACAGTCCGGACTTCGCCGAAATTGGGTCCACTTGACTTGAGTATCCCCCGAATATCAGTTCCATCAGAGTTTTAGTTTCCCAGGTAGCAAGTACAGCTTGTCTAGCATATCTGACAGAATGTCTATGACAACCTCAAGGACCCAACTTAAAAGTGTTAGAAAATTACTGAGAATCGGTGGAAAAACAGCACTGAAATAATAGCAGAAAATAACAGACAATTGCATGGAATTTTTGAAAATAGTATGAAATTTTGAAAAATTGCGGAAAGCTGAATTGTAACAATTACAGAAAACAACTGAAAATGGGTGTGTCGGCCACCCATATAGTATATTAACTCACTTTTAAAGAAATTAGCTGGTACCCTATTTTGAGAGAATAATGCTAAATATCAACTTCATCATCATCAGCCATTTTCAATCCACTGCAGGATGAAGGCCTCTCCAATAACTTTCCAGTTCCTTCTGTTTTGTGCAATGGCCATCCATTTACTAGCGAGGAAGATTTACGGTTAAGATTTACGTGCCTTTATAAATTGCGATAATTATAGCCTTATTTAGATATTTCTGTATGAACTTTTGTAGGAATTCATTAATAATCAGCTTGATTTATTCTGTCAGTGATTCTATAATAATTTTGATGTTATTACTTATTTTTATTAATCTAAAACTCTTTTGAGATATTGGAATGCCAGTGCGTTAAACTAATAGCTTCAAAGTCCTTTACGTTTGTCATATACTTTGGTATATCATTTAGCATTAGCATTAGTAGAGGCAAATGATGCAAGAGAGCAAGCTTATTCAGCATCAGCCAAAAAAAAAAAAAAAAAAAAAAAACACACACAAAAGCTGATACAGTTGTACCCTTTGGCACTAATGACATTAAGAGTAGGAGCCCGGCCGAATTACTTAACAAGTACAGGTCACTGTTGAAAAAAAGCCGGGAAATAGGGTTGAATTTGAAAGTGTCGGCAATTCTGCCCAGACACGATAGGAGGGAGTATATGATGAGAGAACAATAAGAACAGGTGCATGTATACTTGCATGTACACCAATGCTAGGAGTTTGGTAAATAAATTTGATGAATTTGAGGTATTGCTCAAAACATCAAAGGCAGATATTGTTGGGATATCAGAGACGTGGTGTCACACAGATATAAGGAATGCAGAACTGGAATTTGGCGAAGTACAACGTCTACAGAAAGGATAGAAAGGATAGGAAGGGAGGAGAGGTTATGCTATTAGTTAAGAAACACATGAAATCCAAGGAAGTGAAGCCAGTCGACATCGATGGACAGGGCAGTGTCGAGTCAGTTTGGGGTGACATAAGCATAGGGAAATCAAAATTGAGAGTAGGAGTGTGCTATAGGCCTAATGACTCTGATGAGTATAATAAGATACTGTACAGGGAAATAGAGTGGGCCAGTAAATCACAGAGCGTTAAACTAATAGCTTCAAAGTCCTTTACGGTTGTCATATACTTTGGTATTTCATTTAGCATTAGCATTAGTAGAGGCATATGATGCAAGAGAGCAAGCTTATTCAGCATCAGCCAAAAAAAAAAAAAAAAAAAAAAAAACACACAAAAGCTGATACTGGATCTTATAATGGGGGATTTTTATTTCCCAGATATTGACTGGAATTTGTGGGTTGGTCATTTGCACACCAGCAAGGCTTTTGTGGATTTATTGGATGATTGCTTTCTACATCAGTAGTCATTCTTCATGTATTAAGAATCTGCAGATAAATGAACCACTAGGTGGCAGTGATCACAGTGTGTTGAAGTGGGATTTACTCAAGGAGGTAACTACCATCAGAGGAAAAGGGAAGGGTTGTTGTTTTCGTAAAGGCGACTATGATGGTCTGAGACAGTATTTAAATTCTATACAGTGGGACCAACTGATGATGTTACCAACAGCAAACTCAAAATGGGAAGCATTCAAGGAACTAATCTTGGAGGCTACCAGGCTTTACATACCAACTAAGGAATATTGTTCAAGGTTTAGGCCTAAATCGTTGTCAGATGAACTAATGAGACATATGGCAGAGAAGAAAAATGCATGGGATACATACAAATTAATGGGTGACATGGAAGCCTATGATAGATATAAGTTGGTCTGTAACCAAGTCACAAAGGAGATTAGGCAGGCAAAGGCAGACTACGAAAAATCCTTGGCAAAGGATGCAAAGAAAAACAGAAAAGAGTTCTTTACCTATTTAAACTCAAGAAGGAAAGGGATGAATCAGATTTGTCCACTGGATATTGATGGTTCAAGAGTTGAGGATCCTACTCATGTGGCTAACAATCTAAATGAGTATTTTGCCTCTAAATTCACACATGAGGAGTTATTCAGGAAGGAGAATGATGTAGGTAAAGTAAACATTGGCAGTGAGCTAGATGATGTTGTAATAACTGAGAGGAAAGTGGAGGAGAGATTGTTGAGGATAAACATAAGAAAGGCACCCGGGGTAGATGGGATCTATTCAGTTATATTCAACCCCTAGCCCTAATTATGAGAGATTCTTTGGACTCAGGAGAGGCACCCATAGACTGGATATGTGCAAATGTAATCCCAATTCACAAAGGAAGATCAAAGTCTGACACAAGTAATTATAGACCTGTTAGTTTAACTTCTGTTCCAGGAAATTTAATAGAGGCACTGGTGAAAGAAGCACTGCAGGATCATCTAGACAAGATTTCAGTTATAGCTCGGACACAGCATGGTTTTGTTAAGGGAAAGTCTTGCCTGACCGATTTAATTGGATACTATGATGTAGTCACAAAAGAACTGGATGCAGGGAATAACTTTGATATTATATACTTGGATCTTAGAAAGGCTTTTGCTACTGTTGCACATGGAAGACTGCTGCACAAATTGGAGCAGTGTGGCATTGAAGGCAAATTGCTGCAATGGGTAAAGGGATGGTTGAGTGGCAGAAGACAGAGAGTGGTAATCAATGGACATTGCTCAACGTGGACTAATGTTATTTATTATCTGTTTTTTATACACTGGTGTGTAAAACTTAAAGACCAACCCTATTTCTAAATGTTACAACGAAAAATCAAATAAAACAACATGTGGCGATTTGCCTAACTGTGGCCGTTCAGTAGAAAGCTGGTGCACCGGGAAAAATATGAATCGTGATGAGAGGGCTCACGTAAACAGATAAAAGCAGCAGTTCAGCAGTTATGTGCAAATAACCGAATGGTGAGCAGGATTCTTACGGACGTTCCTTTGGTTTCATACAGTGCTACAGTCAACGATATGGCCAGTAGACAACATCTGAATCACTTTACCTGGGTTTGGTAAAATAATTGGGAAGCTGTAGGCAGGTCGAAGTGCTAGGAGTGAGGCTGCAGAGTTCATTATCGCCTATAGCATCGTCTGGCGTGCGTAGTCGGCCTTCAGAACGACAGTTACAGCTGTTGGAAGGACCAGTGGTGGTCATCTACGAAAAATAACGCCCAAAGATGACCGCTCTATACTCCTACAGGCCAAGAGTGACCGACAGCAGACAGCGGGATCCATTGCAAAACAGCTGCACAGGAGCGCAGGACGGACGCAGGATATCGCGGTTTACTGTGGCCAGGAGACTCCACAAAGGTGGATTGTTTGCCCGACGGCCAGTACGCTGTGTCCCTTAAACACCTGCCCTTTGGCGACACCGTTTACATTGGTGCATCGAACACAAGGGCTGAACAACAGCGCAATGGGGTAAGGTACTCTCTACTGTGAGAGTAGATTCAGTCTCAGCAGCGATTATGGACGTGAGCTAATCTGGCGAGAGGTTGGTACACGGTATCACCCTGCAAACATCACTGAAAAGGACTGATATGTCGGTCGAAGTGTTCTCGTCTGGGGAGGCGTTACCTTGGATGAACGTGCACAGCTCCAGATAGTGGAAGGCGGTACTGTAACCGGTACACGCTACTGTACTGAGGTAATCGTTTCCCATGTGCATCTGTTCCGAGGTGTCATTTCCTCCGATTTCGTGTTTATGGATCAAATGACACACCCCATCGCACTGCGGCTGATGATATGCTTTTGGAAAATGAGGACATAGTTCGTATTGATTGGCCTGCCCATTTGGGCCGATCTAAGTCCCATCGCAAAGGCTTCTCTATCGCCTGATAATTTTAATGCATCCCATACATTTTTCTTCTCTACCACGAGTCATCTAACATTCATTCCAACATTAATGCCTTGAATGCTTCCCATTTAGAATTTGCTGTTGGTAATGTCATCAGTTGCTCCCACTGAATACAAGTTTAAAACTTTTTGAGTCCACAGTAGTCACTTTTAAGAAAATAGAAACCCTTCCCTTTACCTTTGATGATAGTTACATCTTTAAGTAAATCCCACATCAATATACTGTGAATCACTCTTATTGGTACTTTTTTTCGTCAGATTTCTTAATGCATGAATAATCACTGCTCATAATTAATCAGCAGTATGACTGATGACTTTTGAGGTCATGATGAACATCATGGTGAGATCCAACCTTCCTTACATTTCGAGAATACAGATCTAAACCGGTGTTCGTAGTCCGGCCACTAGTTAGTACACCGGACCGAAACTATTGGTAACTCTTTAGGAAACTTCCGGATCAGCTACTGTATAATCTTGCTATCTCTACTCTGCCAGACAGTGACTGGAGGGAGTCCGAGTAGTGCATATGCGGGGGGCATTGTCGAGGCCGCGTTATGTTAAGGATCTGGGTATATTCTTACCATGTGTACGCCCTATCCCAAAATTTCATTACTTCATACAGCATGTCCCACTCACTTTTTCTTACTATTGAATACACCATGAATTGTAAAACTAATAGAGCAAGCTTATCTGCGAAAAGATCCAAACCTCCGAAGCACTTCCTAATTAATTTCACAAATATACGTGGTCTCAATTCTAATCTCGACGATGTCCATTTCCATTTGCAGTCTACCAAACCCCATGTACGTTTTCTGACAGAATCTCAGTTATCGGTTGATTCAACTACTGCTCATCTCAGATGCCCAAATTATTCGCTGTATGATTCCTTTTGCCTGAAAGGTGGTACTTGTGCATATGTCTGTTCCGATATTCCCTGTCAGAGAATTGGTAATTTGGATCTTCTCTGGCTTAAAATCTCTATTTCATTGTGTTAAATTCATCTGTTTTCTGTACCCACCTCCCAACTCCACTAATCACTTGGAGCTCTCTGACTTCCTCTCTTTGCAACTTGACTTTCTCCAGTCCAACTTTCCAAACAGTGAGGTAATTTTCCATGGTGATTTTAAGGTTCACAACTCCAGCTGGCTTCCGTTTTCTAGTCACATCGACCCAGCAGGTCGAGATGCTGAGGCTTTTGCAATTACTAATGAACTAGCACAGACTATTCATTTACCTACAAGAATATCAGACAATCCTAACCACACAGCCAACACGCTTGATCTTGTTCTCACAAACAACCCTTCTAAGTGCACATTCAAAGTGAATGGTCCTTTAGCTACTTCAGCTCACAACTTGGTGTTTGGCTCTTCTCCAATGGAGCCTTTGCCTCATGGCTATTCCGAACCTCGTGTTGTTTGGCATTACAAGAATGCAAAATGGGATGACTTGTGAGATTTCCTTTCTTCTTTTCCTTGGTCGGATTACTCTTTAAAAACGTCTGATGTCAACATTTGCTCCGATCGTGACGGTGAAATTATTCTTGTAGAAATGTAATCCTTTGTTCCACACTCCACTCTAAAATCTCGTCCTTTATCTAAACCTTGGTTTTCCAATAAATGTGCTAAGGCTGTTCATGAGAAGAACATTGCATATCGTAATTGGCTTGTTTCGAATTCTTCAGTTTCATTTTCTGCCTACACCAAAATTCGCAAAAATTGTAAAGCAGTTATTAATCAGTCCAAACTAGATTTTGAACAGGCTAAGAGTAGAAATTTTGCTTCATGCCCTAATGGTAGCCAAGCATTCTGGTCTCTTGCCAAAGCCAAAACACTAACTCGAAAGCATCAGCAAATTATTTTTAACCCTTTTTGTTTAAATGTGTCCCATCCATGTAGAAGCAGTCTCTCTTCTTAACAAGCACAGACAACTGTGAGAAAAATTCTTTCCCCATGAGTGTTTCATGATTTATCGATAGCCAAATTGATTGACGAGGTTCTTTTCATAAAATCCATATTAATGTATCTGGACAGAATTGCAGTTACCTTAAAATTCAACCCTCTTTGGTGAATTTGCTCAACACTTTTTTCGCACCTGTTAAGAAAATCAGCAGATCTCATACTCTTAATATCATTAGATGTGACAACAATATCACCCTTTCTGAACTTGAAAGATGATATGTGTTCAACAACTTTTGTCCATTGTATACATACTCTGGTCCTATTCTACCTATCCTTTTTGCACACTATATTTTCTGTTTACCTAACAATGGGGTCACCTTTAATTACTACCCGGAACATTCTGTGATGGGGATCGGAGCTGTTTCCTTGATGCACAAATCAGAGCCTATCATTGAGTTGGGCATCTACCAGCTTGTTGGATTCCCCAGTTTTATTCCTTCCATGACACCTTCAGTTTTCTGTCTCATGTAAGGTATTTAAAGGAAAAATGTAAATCAATTCTAGCAAGATTGCGATTAGTAACCAGAAAGGAGTGGGGGCTGAGAGATCACTCTCTCAGACTAATTGCAATTGTGTCTTTTTGTCTATTATTACCTTTGGTACCGGTGCTTGGGGTTCTATAGCTACTAAGTGTGCTTTGATTAACAGTTGTTATAGGCCCAGCGCGCTGCCCTCCAGATGGTGTCTAAGCATACAGGACTACATCTACTGTGTCTTTACAGGTTCTGTTGGGAAAACTACAGTAGATTATGAGATCCAATACAGTACATGAATTATGTCCGCTCCCCTCGATCTAAATCGATGGGAGCGGGCAGGCCAATTCATAAGAACAATGTCCTCACTTTCCAAAAGCATATCAACAGAGGCAGTGCGATGGGGTGTGGCATTATCATCCATAAACACCAATTCGGGGACAATGGCACGTCGCAAGAGACGCACATGGGAAAGGATACCTCAGTACAGTAGCGTGCACCGGTTACAGTACCTCCTTGCAGTATCTGGAGTTGTGTACGTCCATCTAAGATAAAGCAACCCCACACGAGAACACCTCGACCGCCATATCGATCCCTTTCAGTGATGTTTGCGGGGAGATACCGTGTGCCAATCTCTCGCCAGATTAGTTGACCTCCAGAATCACTGCTGAGACTGAATCTACTCTTATCAGTAAAGCGTATCTTATCGCATTGCGCTACTGTCCATTCCTTGTTTTCGATGAACCATTGTAAACGGTGTCTCCGATGGGCAGGTGTTAAAGGGACACAGCGTACTGGCCGTTGGGAAAACAGTCCACCTTTCTGCAGTCGTCTGGCCACAGTAAACCGCGATATCATGCGTCCTGCGCTCTTGTGCAGCTGGTTTGCAATGGATCCCGCTGTCTGGTGTCGGTCACGCTTGGCCTGTAGTAGTATAGAGCGTTCATGTTTGGGCGTTGTTTTTCGCGAATGACCACCACTGGTCTTTCGAACAGCTGTACCTGTCATTGTGAAGGCCGACCACACACGTGAGACGAGGCTATGGGCCATACCGAACTGTACAGCCACACCCACACCTCGCACTTCGAGCTTCCCAATTATTCGGCCAACCAACCCCGGGTAAATTCCTCCAGATGTTGTCTACTGGCCATTTCGTTGTCTGTAGCACTGTATGAAACCAATGGAACGTCTGTAACAGTCGTGCTCGCCATTCGGTAATTTGCACGTAACTGCTGAACTGCTGCTTTTACCTGTTTATGTGAGTCTTCTCATCACGATTCAAATTTTTGCACGTCCACCAGCTTTCTGCTGAACGGCCACAGTTATGCAAATCGCCAGAGGCTGTTTCGTTTGTTTCTCTAGTTGTAACCTTTAAAATAGTGTTGCACTCCAATGTACTATAATTCCTTCCACAGATCATCCACCCTTTCTTTAAGCTCTCATAAACACCTATCAGAATGCTGAATTCACGCCTAATATCCTCGTGCTGTTTGCACCGAATACACCCAAAGACATCCCCTTGGCTCCTTCATGTTCTGCTCAAGATTACCCGCAAGTACACATTTCGCTAGGCCGTGATTCGTAGGGACACGCTCCTTCAGTTATTCCTTGAGCCACAAACTCCACTATTTATTTGCACTTTAAAATTGAGCTGCTGTGGCCATATTTAAACAATATCAAGATTTAGTTTGAATCGAAAGTAATATCTGCAACCTTTAAAGTTAATGTTTCATATTCGCTTAAAGCACAGGTTGGTGTCTCAGATCGGTGATCTTTGGAACGGTTAATAGTTTTGATTTATATCAATACATTTCCAAAGGTTTTGCAATATTATAAAACAAAATACACCACGATTGACGATGATATAAAATTTATAAATCAATATAAAAGGCCAATGAGTATAATTTTTAAAGATAATAATTTATTGGTATAATTTTTAAAGATAATAATTTATTGGTATAATTTATGAACATATATATTTTTTTATTTATCTAATATGTTTATCCATTGACGTGAACAATCTATTATTTTTTATTAATCTATGCTGTGTCCAGAGATGCATTAAAGGAGTAACTCCCCAATTTTATTTCTTTGACAGTACAGACTGATCAAATTCAGTACTTGCTACAGATTGAGATTACAGCCCACGATAGAAGAGAACGAGGTGATTCAGAATCTGTGCTTTTATATTGAACATAGATCGTATAGAGAAGCTTTGGTAAGCAATCTAAATTTTAACTGCTGTTGAATTTTATTTTAACAAATAAGCAACCGTTACATATATGAAGGCTATCGAGCAATCTATTTGTTCTGTGGTAGGAAACAGTAGTAGACAACTGGACTGGTTCACGTTAACTAGATATGCAGGTGCATAAGACTGTGGGGAACCCGTGTACAGCGTTGATAAGAATTCTTACCATCTGAGCAGGCCCTTCGCTGTCATCTTGTGTGTACACTTCGTGGAATGGAACATATTGTCGCTGTATACCAATGGTCAGGCGCGAAAGTGCAGAGGTGCATCTGCTTTCATGACCGTGGTTCAAGTGGCCGACCACTAAATACGGTGCAATTTCTTATAATCTCTCTGTGTGTTCTTAACTGGCAGTTTCAGGTCTGACCACAGTCAGAGTGTGAAGTAGTGCTCTCCCTCTTGAAAATTGATCATCGAAGATGATATTTAGTGATTTTTGCGACCTACAGTTTCCTTGGAAGACTTCTAGTATCTTTTGGAAGTTGTCAGGTACCTTTTGAGTTAGATAAATACCTCTATTGATCAGTTGAGCGAAGATTTAATTATGACGCCATAAATGGCGGCTTGGAAACGATTGTTATGTTAACATAGTGGTTTGTGGTTTCAGATTGTCTAGGATATATCCCTTGAACTTTGGGATTAGGTTGAAAGGTTTATTATATTGAGATCGTTATCTTTGTTGTTGAGTTGATACTGATTAATACCAATTTTCTTAGTGTTTACATTGCAGAATACTAATCTAGTTATTGTTTTGATCTCTGTTTAAATTACTGGACGTATTAGCTTCTGTACCTGTGATATAATTAGATAGGACAGATTACTGTGTATAATAATACTGAGTTAAATGGAATTTGTTAGATGTGACATGGATAGCAGGAATTCCAGGGTTGGCAAATCTTCAACAGGATCTGAGAGGGGAAGGTATTTCACCATTACTTCCACCAAAGATACCACAGTTGCAAGCTGAGCTACAAAAATTAGGTGAATTTGTATACTCTAGTGGGCATAGTCATGTTTCAACGAGACCGTATGGAGGAACACTTGTTCAAGTGTTACATGATAAAGCAGGTGATCAAGCAACTGATAATACCCAAGGTAGTGATCATGTTAATAAAATTGAGGTTATTCATACCAATGAGAATGTTATATCTACTAATGAGGCTGGTGCAATGACTGATGACATTGAGATTATTTTTTTTTATTATTAAAATCAGTTTATTTCCCAAGAAACCTTGGGTCACCCCGGGACGGCTCTGTGCCAGAAGGGTGTGAATATTTACAGACTAAGGTGCGAGGAACCCAATGTACAATAAACAAGAGTACATGCGTGCTCGACCCGAGACTTTTACAGGAATAAATATACAATAATGTACAAAATATACAGCAATATACAAAATATATGATTCCATGAAGACAAAAAGTCTTTGTTATATACAAATAGGCAAGTTAAAAAAAGAAAAAAAACAGTCTGTCATGTCCAGGAGCAGGTGAGTATTATAAGTTCATAATCTGGTAGCAGTTCTTGAGGATTTCCTTCCTGTAGGGCTTGTCTTCACAGAACCTATCAGGGTGGATCCTAAATTTATTGAAGATCCGAAGACAATTGGCTGGAAACATGTTCCTCAGGGAATCAATGCTTGACAGCGTAAGACGTAGAGGGAGACAGGAGTCGGGGTGCTCCCCTCTTGCCCTCCTAGTGCCAGAGATTAATGTGGATACCGATGGAGCATCAATTTGCCTCGTTATAAGCCGTGCAAGCGTGATGACATTTTTTGTCATGATGATATGTCTCCAGGGAGTGGTGCCCAGATTTACTTGTAGGATCGATTTCGAGATAGGGGTGGCCTACCACCCTGTTCATCCATCTAAGTAACCAGTACTCTAAACTGAGATACTTCTGAAGGTATGAGGCAGGGGCAGATGACGAAATTTCTGAGGCATAGAGAGGAATCGGCGTAATACACCTCAGGATGTGTCGAACAAGCAGCGCTGGCTGATGCACACAAACGAGCTCTTGACGCATTGCCCAAAGAGCAGCGTACGCGTCTGTTTTTTTTACAATGAAATATCAAAAACGCGTAAAAACATTAAGGGTTTTCTTTTTGGTGAGACTAATAAAGTGACGAAAAAGGCTGGCGATATAATAATGGATAAATGGGCAAATCTGGAGATTGTTGCTATTGCATTGATAATCGAGAATGAGAGATTAAAAGCAATCCATGATGAAATTATTAAGAGAACTCAATTATTGGAACAGGTGATATCTACTTCTTCAACATTACCCATGAAAAAAGGTAGAGGTTGATAAGCAGTTGAGTATTTCTTTATATGTACCTGAGGAAATCGAAGTTGACCGGGATAGTGAACAGTTGGTTGGCAAAGTTTCCAGACGTTCATATGCTGATACTGTTAGGGAATCGCAGAAAAAGGTAGGTGAATCTAGAGCAGACGAGAATATTATGATACTTAGAGCTGCAGATAATAGTAACTTGAAAACCAGTTTGGAAGTCAAGAACTCAGTGGAAAATACGTTAAAAACTAAATTTAAGGCGGTTAAAGTAAAATCATTGAGTATGGTTCGGAATAAGGATAGTTTACTTGAGACGGATTCAAAGTCAGATTTAATAAATATTTCATCATCAGGCGACTTGTCTGCAATGAGTATAATTACAGGGGTCCCTAACAGAAATAATCCTGCTATCATCATTTATGATATTCATAAGAATATGAATCAGGGCGAGATTGGTGAAGATCTTTATTGTAAAAATCTTGAGGAGTACGGGTTAACATTTGAGGAGTACGGGTTAACATTTGAGGAGGTTAAAAAGAGAAACACCGTTTAGATTTATGACTAGGTCAAGGAATTCAACTGCGGTCTATTGGGTGATCAGATTTTCTCCTAAGTCATATAAATATATTGCAACATTAGAAAGAATATATTTGTCATTTAATGCGCACAGACACCATCCGTTTACAATTGTGTCAAAATGTTTATTATGTCTTGGTTATGTGCATGAAAATAAGTATGGTTCTCGTACCTCCCTATCTTGTGCTGGGAGTTTACATGTATTTGCGGAGTGTCCGAATAAAGACCAAGAAGCGTGTTGCGTTAAATGTAAGAGGAGGAGACTTGATTTCCATCATTCAGTCCGTGATGTTAGGTGTCCTGAGTATGTAAGAGCTATGGAGTTAGTAAGGACAGCAAATGAATGACACATCATTACATGATTTAAGAAGTAGCACTGGTTCAAGTTATTCGGGAAGTGTTGAAGGAACATTACCTCGGGGAAGTTCTGTTAGAACCAGTATAAGTATTATGTAGATTAATGTACAACGTTCAAGGCTATTGGCAGATGAAATACGTCGATCGACTGAGGAAAATCAAATTGAAATAGCAACACTGCAAGAGCCGTAATGGATGAGGGTGCCTCAGAGCAGTCAGCTAAGATAGTAGGATATTCTTCGCGCTCTAGAGTAATGTACCCTGTTCAAGATGATCCTAAGGCAGGAATAGTCGTTATAAATCAGGATATGGATGTGGTTGTTGTTCGTGGCCTGTGTAATAGTTTTGCAACTTGTGTTATGGTTACGTTAAATTTTTTGACATTTTATTTAATATCAGTTTATTGTGCTCCATCAATGGACTTTAATGATTCAGTGAATTATTTGGAGAATGCATTAAGTTGTTTAAAGTCCAACAATATTATTATTACTGTTGATGCCAATGCAAAATCCCAGTTATGCCATAGCCGAATAACGGATATGCGTGATTTACAACTTGAAGAATTAATTCAGAGTTGCAATATAAGTGTCATTAATACACCTAATCAATTGTCTACTTTTTATGGTCCAATTGGAGAGTCGGATATTGATGTAACCATAATAACCGCGGGACTGAGACGGCAAGTGCGAGACTGGCGAAGATTAACGGACTGGACGTCGAGTGACCATCCGGCTATTTTTGTTTTATATTGACATTTTTCCACAGCCTTCAGTTGTGGAGCCTCGACTTCTTGAACTTATTAGGTTCTCACTATTGGTATTCATTGGTATTCATATATTGGTATTCATTTGGAACAGTTACGGAAGGTGATCATGAGCCCGTTGGTTGGAGAGATTTCATTGAAGTTATATTAAATCAGTTATTGCCAAAGGATGATTCCACACATGACGCACAATTACAATTGGATATTAGATGTGGAAAGACCGTGAATATGGAACAAATACGGCTACAGATCCATTTTTACCTGAAGAATTATTGATAGTTATGAAGTTAAGATTAATAGGTGCCCTGGACTGGATTTATTGGAAAATGCTTTTATTGTGTGGTTTCACGAGCTATTTCCAAATGTGCTACTTCTGATGTATAATAAATGTTTAGTTGAAGGTGCTTTTCCCAGTGATTGGAAAATGGGGTTAATAAAGCTTATCAAGAAACCAGGGAAGCCAGCATTGGACCCTAGATGTACCGTCCCCTCACTGTCTTGGCTAACTTGGGAAAAATACTTGAACGGCTTATGGCATTATGAGTCTCTGAACTGTTGAGATTTAAAAACTTGACATCCTGTAGATAGTATGGCTTCACGACTGGAAAATCTTGTGAAGATGCTTTGATTGATGTCTTAGCGCACATTGAGAACTCTGAAGCTAAATATGAATTAGCTATATATAGATTTTGAAGGCATTAGATTCAGTCTGGTGGGAGGCTGCCTTGGCTGCAGTTGCGGCGTGCAGAACATTCATTTGAGATCTATAATCTTTTCAAAAGTCATTTCTCTGACTGGTGTGTTATAGTTAAATCTAAGTACTTTTATGTTGAAAGACAGATGATACGTGGATGCCCCAGGGCTCGGTGCTGGGGCCTCTCCTCTGGAATTTGGTGTTGCAAGACTGGCTGGGGCGGTCCTATTCGGATTGCAAAATGTGTGCTTTCGCAGATAATTTTAATATAGTGATTGCTGGAAGGCCCAGGGCGATGCTAGAAAAGAAAGCTAACAACATGATGAATGATTTATATTCCTGGTCTCAAACTAACAAACTTACTATAAGTTCTCGGGAAAATAAAATGATTATTTTTAAAACTACATTGGATTTTGGATTTAAATCGTTCCCCACAAATAAAGCTACAAGGATGTCAAATACCGTTAGTAGCTGAGACAAAATATTTGGGAGTACTTATTGATCACAGATTATTGTTCTATTCACACCTAAATTATCTTTGTGAAAAAGTTAGAATTCTGGATTGGTTATTAGAATATCAAAATCCGACTGGGCCTATCATTGAAAACTTTGAAGTTGTATTACCGGGCGGTTTTCCTTCCTATAACCACGTACGCAACAGGAGTCTGGTTTCGGAATACTACAATTATACGGTTTCAGGCCAAGTTGAACTCTATACAGTGAACAATGTTGCTTACTATCATGAAAGTTTGTAGAACGGTTTCAACCGTTGCTTTACTGGTGCTCGCCGGGTGTGTTCCATTGGATTTGTTCTTGGTGTACCGAGAGGTCTTTGTTACTACATAAAGAGACAAATGCCCATTAGGATCTTGCATATAGAGTTAAATGTGAATACTGGTATTAAACAAGAAAAGAACCGATGCTTGAATGAAATATTTAAATTGTGGCAGCACAGGTGGGAAAATGTTGAGGCTGGACGGGTTATCTGGAGTTTTATACCCGAAGTCATATGTTTAAATGGACAGATTACAAAATGGTTTACACCAAGTTTGGAATCCTTGTTTTTAATGACGAAACAGGGGTCACTTAATGCTAAGTTGTTTGTTCTGGGTTTGTCGGAAACTGATTTATGTTATTGTGGTGCTCAGGAATGTTGGGACCATATACTTTATGATTGTGCTAGTGACCTTAAGGATTCAAATTCGAGGATCTGATACTAGGCCAGGCCAGGAAATATTACTTTTTGGCTGATCAAAAGAATTTTGATCTTTTTCAAGAATTCTCAAAAGCAGTGTTCAGCCATAGAAGATCTATAAAGCCAGTTTTACGTACTTAGTGTTTGGCTATATTATGAAGTCTTGATCATCAGAGACGGTGGTTGAGGGTAGTGTTGAGAGTTTATTTTATTTTATTTACTATTATTATTATATTTTTTAAATTATTATTTTTATTTATTATTTTTATTATCCTTATATTATTTCTCATTGATTGGGGATTCCACCTCGTGACGGGTATTGCTACCAAGTACACAGGGTGGTTGTTTGTTATGCCTGTTGGTCGGGGAACTCTCTGACTATCCTACAGGTGTTCAGGATTGCGACTTTCTGGAGTTCCTTGTGGGTGTTGGCTGAGAGACCTATTGCTGCTAGGCTGTTACGTAGGTTCTTTGGACCATACCTGTGGTTGATACGATGATCAAGATGGTCGTAACTTGTTGCATAGGCCACATTGCTTTGATCTCTTGTCTTAGGTTTAAGTAATTTCTGATTCATTCCCCATGGGTTTTCTGCAGGTTGCCACTGTTCAGTACCGCTATGTCAGTGAGATAGGTAGCCTTTTCCTTCTTGTCGGCAAGGGTTATGTCCGGTCTGTTGTGCGGGATGGACTTATCCGTTATTATGGAGCGGTCCCAGTACAGCTTGTGAGTGGGGTTTCTAGTACTGCCTGGGGTTCGTACTTGTAGTATGGTACACTTTCTTTGGTCAACTGGTATTTCCTCGCTAGCTTCTGATGTATTATCCTGGCTATCTGGTCGTGTCTATGAGTGCACTCAGTCTGGGTGATCACTTTGCATCCCGCAGTGATGTGTTGGATCTTTTCTGAGGCCAGGTGGCATCGTCGACATTTGTCATCGGACACTCCGGGTTCCTTGGCGATGTATTTTCTATAGTTCTGGTTTTATCTTGTCTTGGACAGCAAGCACGAATCCTTCAGTTTCGGGGAAGAGCGTCCCGCCCTAGAGCAACAAAGACGTCCTCCATCCTGCTAAAAGGCAAGCTTCATATACGTAGACTGCCACAAATAAAGGTGGGACCTATCACAATAAAACTAGTGATCCAGTTAAAATATTTAGGGGTTATACTGGATGGTAATCTTTCCTTTAAACACCATCTAACTTATATCAGAGCCAAAATTAAAAGATACTCTGGATTGGTGGCTAGGATCGCCAGGCGGGACTGGGGGTTAAACCAACGCACCCTGTCATTGTTTTATAAAACAACCTTTCTACCGATCATCACTTACGCCTCAGCAATATGGTTTTCCAAAACAGCAACTGTAGTAAACCGACATCCTTGATGCAACGCAAAGAACCATCCTATTAACAGTTACACGTGCTTGTAGAACAACCAGTACCCATGCACTGCAGGTCTTGTCTGGGGCTCTCCCCTTGATTTAGAGATCACGCTCAGGGGAATGATCTACCACACAGAGAAAGGAATACCCTGTACATACCATGGCTGTACTGTGGACGTTAATACACCAGGAAAAAATGAAAAGACAAGACTGCAAAAACACCTGATGCAAGTTGGGCAGGAGCGCTGGGCCAACCCAAATAAGGGAAATATCACCAGGAAATACATTCCGAACATCGACAGGATATACCCCGGTCCCCCAACTTGGTTTCAACCTGGCTTATACACCACCTATTTACTGACTGGTCACGGGGCCTTAAAGCCAAGCTGACAGTGCTGGGGTTTGAGGAGGATCCGAGCTGCGGCTGTGGGGAGCATGAGTGCTGGGAGCACATTATGTACGATTGCATCCATTATGAGGACCTCAGGTGCAGACTGATCACTGAAATACACTACCTCCCCAAGAACCTGGAATCACATCTTTTGGATTCACTAGAGGAATATAGGGAGCTAAAGGAATATGCTAAAAACTATTTTCTAGGCGTAAAAACCGATAGCCATCTTCAGAAGAAACAGATAAAAAAAGAGACACAGAACACGCGTGGAGAGGACTCAAGGAGAACCTCCCTCAGGAACCTGCTCACTACTAATCATCTAAAACCAGCGAACGCAAGAATAACCCCATGGAGATGAGGACCTTCCCATGATGAAGTGAACCACAGTCATTGATAACAGATTAACAACGGACCTGACCAGTGTTCATAGCTGAGGACAAATCTGGATACTAAAGGATACCGATGACAGAGAAGACCGACGAAGATAGAGAAACTCCAAGTTGCTGCCTTGACGGAGCCATATTGGCTCAAGGCTCTGCACTCTCTTGTGCAGTGCAATCCTTTTACTCCCACACCCGGCATGGGAGAGGAGGTGACGGCTTGCTGTCTCCTCTCTTCCCTGCGACACCATTCCTTCCATCTGGTGGGGGCATGGGCATGCCTCACTGAATAATTGGGTGACCCTCTACCCTATCGACACTCTTCTTCCTATTTCACCCCCCCTCAGCCTCCACTCTCCCTTTCCATCACTTTCTCTTGCACAGTGTATAGCCCTACACGTCCAAATTTAAAATACAGCAAAAGAACAATTTCGCCCAAACTCTTAGGCACCTCAGAAACATGCCTTCAGCGTCAAACCCCATATTTGCGCTTTAATGTAAGTGAAATAAAATCAGCCGCGGTCGTTCCAATTTTATTTTAGGTCCTAGTCACTAAAATCCCAAGAAAGTAAGTGGCAGGACTTGCCAGAGTACAATTTACTCACTGGTAACACCCGGCTAGCCTCCACGTGGCGAGGTATGGGCAACGTCGGGTCCCATTAGGGGCCTGGCGGCCAATAAGCCGGATAAACAATGAGCACAAAATATTACGCTGCACATGGCCCACACACTTCTAAATCTCTGAATTTGACAGGGTGCTGTCACCGATACATAGAACATTGGCGGAGATGGGAGAAATCCAAGGCGCCGTTAGACCCTCAATATACCAATATACCTCTTGAGCCATGCATTGGAAGAAATTTTATCTATGTTATCGTGATGGAGATCATTGTAGTGTCTGCCAATCAGTGCTTTCTCTGCCCATTTTTCTAGCTTCGTTTGAACCTCCTGGTTGGACGGGGTCTCCTCGCTTAGGTTGAGTGGGGTGTACCGATTGTCTATCTTCCTTATGGCCTGGTGGAGTGCTGCTGTGTATTTCTGGAAGTAATTATTATTATTATTATTATTATTATTATTATAAAATAGACTCTTTTATTGTGAATAATTGAAATTTCCAGAAATCTAGATTTAAGGTAAAATTAAGACATCAGGTATGCTTTTTGAGGAATCACAGATTTACAATTCACCTTTACATTTTATAAATAATCAAAATATTCAAACTCTTATAATTGATAAAAAAACAATTCTTTATGGTAGCTCTAAATATCAGGTCACTAAGAAAAAATTGGTTTAACTTCTTGCAATATATAAATGAAATGAAAGAATATATCTTAGGTATAATTTTAACAGAGCTTAACATAAAAAGTGATGAAATTTCCAATTATAACATACAAGATTATGATAAGGCCTATATATTGAAAGAGTTGAGAAGGGGTGGAGGAATAATAATATACTATAGAACATGCTTTAGGGCAATACAGGTTTACCACTTAACTCAGTCTTGTGAAAACTGCTGTGTCAAATTATTAGGAGAAGACCCAGAAAACACATTCATGATTTTTGTGCTTTTTACAGGCCACCATCAGATTCAATAAACAGCTTCCTAATAGAATTAGAAAACATTATTTTGCAGTGGGACGACATACAAACAGAAAAGACCATACTAGTAGGAGATTTTAGTAGGATAATTTACTAGCCGATGGAACTGATAATGTGATACTACAATACTCTGCAATCTTAAACAATTATGGATTTGAACATACCTTATTTGGAATAACTAGGCAACAAAGGATGGAGGGTAATAGAACAGTCAGCTCTTGTTTGGACCACCTAATTACAAATATCAAGTTGAAGTAATGCAAATTCCTACATACTATTAAATCAACTTTCAGATCACAGAACATGTATACTAATAGCAGATATGTATTCAAAACAACACCCATGTGAAGAAAAAAAATTAACAAATGCTACGAAGAAAAATTATTCATCAACAGTAAACTGAAACAGAACATATAAAATATCTTAATACAAGAGCAAGCATCTTACACAACAAATGTAAATGATTTTTCTTCAAATAAGATAATACAAATTATAAACAATTCGAGGTTTAATACCGAGAGAAAAGTTAATCACACAGCCAACAACACAAACACTGGGAGTAGCAGGATTAAGCTTAGGAAACCTTGGATGACTAAACAGATAGAAGAACTAATGGCACAAAGGGATAAATATTTCAGGAAGTATAGAAATTGTCCATCAAAGAAAGAACATTATCACAATTATAAAACACTCAGAAATAAAGTGACAGGTATGATAAAAAAGCAAAAAAACACTTATTACAATCATCTTTTCATGGATAAGTAGATAACACAAAAGGATAAATGGAGCATTATAAATGACATGTTAAGTACAAGGAAGAAAAAGTCAAGGGGAAACCAAATTAAAACACTTGTAGAACAGATTTCTGGTGCAAACAAACAATATGAGGCTGCAAATAGGTTTGCCAAAGCTGTATTAGATCTCAACAGATATTTAATACATTATTGCCAAAATTCCTTTACTCAACAAGATAGGCTTCCTCAGATAATGAACTCTTGTGTAGTCTTAGCTCCACATTATACTGAGATTCTTAAAATTATAGAACAATTAAAGAACAAGAAATCTTACGGACTGGACTGTATTACAGTAACCGAGGTAAAGAGAAACAAAGAACAGTTCTCTGTTCTCTTGGTAGAGCTAATAGCACGGATGTTAGAGTCGGGAAGCTATCCTACTAATTTACTCTCATTTAAGATAATTCTTATATATAAAAAGGGATCACCAGATGACTTTTGCAACTACAGACCAATAACAATACAGTTAGTTTTAAATAAGATAATAGAAAATTATATATTTTCCCATATAAGCAAATATTTACGTCAATATGGACTGTTAAACAAATCTCTATTCTCATATCAGAAGGGCAAGAGCACACAGACATTATTAGAGAACTTAATAGACTCTCTAAACTTACATTTAAACAACAATTACTTCATATTGATTTTATTTATAGATTTGACCAAAGCATATGACCTAATTGATATCCCAATATTGCAACAGAAATTACTGAAACATGATTTAAGGAGAAGACTCAATCAACTCCTAGCAAATTATTTAACCAAGAGAAAAATAACAGTAGAAGTAGAAAATACAAAGGGGAAATCTTATAATGTAAAGAGAGGAGTACCTCAGGGCACTCATGCTGGGCCAATCATGTTCAACATCTATATAAATGACATATTCGAAGTAATTAAGAACTCCTTTATAAAAATTTATGCAGATGATATAATCTTATATACAATAGGAAAGGATCTAACAAAAATGGCGAATGATTTACAACAGGATGCAATACATTTACAGACTTGGTTGCATGATAATGAATTAGCATTCAGCTTTGAAAAAACTAAATTTTTGGTAATAAGACCTCCTCATCAAACCTTGGACATTCAACCCTCTATCAAATTGCACAAACATGATTGCCTACATGATCAGAATTTCTAGAATTGCGAATGTCTAACTGTGGAAGAAGTCTCAAATCATTTTTACCTTGGGTTATGGATCAACTACAGTCTAAGTTGGATAATGCATATAACAAACTTGTACAAAAAAATGAGATTTTATGTGTACTTTTTCTACTTCATTCAGAACAAGTTAAATCTTAGAACAAAAGTTACCTTATATTATGCATTAGTGGACTCCCAACTCAATTATTTAGTAAATATATGGGCACGAGCAAATAAAACAGAAATAAGGGCAATAGACAACTTAATGAATAGGATTCTGAAACTTTTAATGGGGACAAACTCTTGGAATGACCTGAATAAGAGAAGGCAATTTTTGTTGAAACATAAAATACTGTATCCAGTTCAAAAACTGAAGTTAAATCTATTCTTAAAAAATCTTAACACTATTTTTGAAGAGTCGAATCTGCAAAGAAATGTCTCGCGAAATTTAAGGAACCCAAAAGCAATTACTTTGCCTCACCCTAGGATACTAAATAGATTTGGAGATAGGCACACAATGAATGTAATAAACAACTTGTTGACTAGCATTGATTTCAGGCTCAGGAGAAGTTATCCCATCTCCAAATTAAAATTCCTAATAAGAAAATTCTTGATACTCAATGACACAGTAGATTAGAATTGATATGCAGATAAACTACCTCTGTTTACAGTGTGGAATATACTATGTGTAGTGACTTCATAGACTTTTCTGTAAGATAACAAATTTGTACAAAACTTGTAAAGGAAGAATTACAACTTGTTGTCAAGAAATTTACTTTTCTTAACAAGTTCATTTATTGTAAACGAATTCTCTTGATAAATAAAATTGTATTGTATTGTATTGTATTGTATTATTGCTCTTATATTATTTCTCCCTGATTGGGGGATTCCACTCCGTGACGGGTACTGCTACAGAGTACACAGGGTGGTTGTTGATGTGTCTGGTGTTACTGTTGGTCGAGGAACTCTCTGACTACCCTACAGGTGTTCAGGATTGCGACTTTCTGGAGTTCCTTGTAGGTGTTTTCTGTGAGACCTATTGCTGCTAGGCTACTATGTACAGTCTTCGGCACCATGCCGGTGGTGGACCCGATGATTGGGATGGTCGATAATTCTTGCATATGCCACATCTCCTTGACCTCACGTCTCAGGTTCGTGTACAGTACTTCCTTATTTTTTCCTCATGGGTTTTCTGCAGGTTGCCAGTGTTGGGTACCGCTATGTCAATCAGATAGGTAGTCTTTTCCTTCTTGTCCACAAGGGTTATGTCCAGTCTGTTGTACGGGACGGTCTTATCCGTTATTATGGCGCGGTCCCAGTACTGCTTGTGGGTTCGGGTCTCTAGTACTGCGCCTGGGGTTCGTACTTGTAGTACTTCTCGTACTCGTAATAATAATAATTATTATTATTTATTAATTTATTATTTTTTATTTGTTATTGTTATTATTATTTTATTATTTTATTATTTATGTATATATATATATATATTTGTTTTATTTTTTTTTTTAGATATATATATATTTTATTTATTTTTTTATTTTTTGTGTTCTTAAATTTGACCGAGTTGTCCCTCCAGGGTCTCAAGAGAAAATTCATTTCGTTATTTTTGTCTGTTTATACCGGAAAACCCTATCATCGGGAGATCGAATCCCAAGTATATTGGGAACCCGTTTCAACCCCGTTCATCCTCAAATTTGTACAAAGAATGATCCAAAGGATGTTGCAGCATCGCAGTGAGGATCATTTAAGAAAGACTTTAGTATTAAAAGCTTCAGTATTAAATGAAACCCAAAGGGAACATGTTCTGCGCTAGTAGATACGTTCCCTAATATTTTTCAGGGTAGTTTATATTATGCTAAGAATAAACTAATGTGCATTTATTTAAAATAACTTCCGCAATTAATTTTATTTTCAGGTAATAAGAAATGTTCTGCACTGTGGTCTTTATCCGGAAGATCTCGAACGTTTCATTAGAGACTTAAATTCTGAAATGATAGTAAGCATACTTTTCTTTGATCAGCCAATCATTACTTAAAAATAGGGCAATAGAAACTCGTAAAGATAATTATTGGGAGAAAAAACATGACACAATAGTGACATTAAAAACGCTGATAAATAAGGGACCGGAAAAATAAATAATCATATCTGTATTTCTGAGTGTCAGCAGTATCCAATTTAATACTCTTAACAGCAACATGCAATTTTGAAGGTCAGACAACTAAAGGAGGCTCAGGAGCCAAATTAAGTGACACTTTAACTACACTGCTAGAGAAAATTGACAGAAAAATTTACAAAACGTGCCATGAAGTGGAACAAAATTCGGTATGGTGATGTATCACAGAATAACGATGAAATGAGGACAGGTATAAGGGTCGTTTGTAGTATTCTGAGTGGACAGAAATCATGGGACACCTACCGAGTAACAGGTAAGCCCACCTTTCGCCGGATAAGGGCAGTCACACAACGAAGCACTGAGTTCACTAATTCACTAAAGCGTTCAACAGGTATTTCCATCCATGCTTGTCGCACCGCTGTCCATAATTAATTCGCATTCCTGCGTTGAGGATCCAAAGTTCGAACAGACCTTTCCACAGCATCCCAAAGATGTTCCACTTGGTTCATATCCGTAAACGGAGAGGACATTTCACGATGGTAAAATCTGTGGAATGCTCTTCGAACCATGTTCTAGTCAAGATGGCTCTGTGGGGAAGCGCATTGTAATGGTGGAAGAGTCCATTGCTCTGTTTGTGCACGATGACACTGGACCGTTCAGAGATGCGAGTTGACGTAACAAAGGCCTCAACGTGTGCCAGTTGAACACATCCCAGACCATTACCTACCGTCCACTTGCCTGAACAGTTCCTTGTTGACATGAGGGGTGCATAGTTTCGTGCAGTTTCCTTCAAACACGCACCCTCCCGTCCTCTGGAAATAACTGTAGACAGGACTCATCGGACTAGGGGACCCGTCTCCAAGGTCCACTGCCGACGTCCTTTCGCCCAGTTGAGGCGGTGAGTCCGTCTCGTGGTTTAGCAATGGAACTCTGGTGGGTCGCCGGCTCAAACAATCTATTGCAGCATAACCTAATGATCACCTGAAGATCTTCGTGGAGACGTTTCTGGTACCTCCCTCGTGAAAGTTGGTGGCGATTTTGTGTCACTATTGCTCTGCGGTTGGCTGGAATAATGGGAGATAGACGTCGTCGCCCACCTTCATCCACCACCTTTCTCCGCCCACAGTGCTGTCCACGCCGCGGTGAGATGTTATTCCGGAAATGGCGTATTCACGATACATTTCTGATACTGTCGAAAGGGGACAGTGCAATTTCTGTACCATCGCCGCGATAGAGTGATCCATGCGTTGGCCACCCACTATCATCTCTCTTTCAAAGTCGGTTACCTCATAATTTTTACCCGTACTGACAACGAATTACCATCTACGTGAATGCAGTGTACCTATATTGTTAAAAAGGACATTGTTTTGTTAGGAGACTCCATTGTCAGGGAAACGGGGAATATTTTTTGTAATAAAGATAGGTGGAGCAGAACCAGGGTATGTCTGCCGGGAGCAACTATTGATGATGTCACCAACAGACTGTCAGATTTTAAAGGGGGTAAAGAAAATATTATTATTCATGTGGGGACAAATGATATTAAACGTACACGATCTGACGATTTGTTGGAAAAATACAGGGCCATGCTGAGGAAATGTCGCGAGCTAGGCCACAATGTCTATGTGTCTGCAATTCTGCCCAGACACGATAGGAGGGGCTATATGTTAAGAGCCTTGTGGATTAACTCAAGACTTGAAGGAATCTGCAAGGCTTTAGGGGGGAAATTTCTATCAGCATGGCCCACACTTGTAGGTAGAAGGAATTTGTTTTGTAGAGACGGGATACACTTAAACAAAGGTGGTGCAAAAGTTTTTGCCAGTATTATAAATAAATAAATTTCCTGTTTATACTCCGGGACGACCAAACGGTCAGAGGAGTTCACAAATAGACAGAATACAAGAAACAGCACCGTATTCAGCAGTCACGGGCTTGAACCCCGGTCACTCAAGGCACGTGTACTTATGCACCCGCGCGCCTGACCACTAGGCTACGGCGGCCTACATTTTCAGGATACCTTAAAGGTTCAGGGAAACTGCTAGTTAGCGAGGATGCGGGTAATACTGACACGCGTTTATCTGTTAATATTGGTCAATGTAACTCTTGCACTACCTTAAGAGTTCTTATCTGTTACCCCAACTGGACGTATTATCTAGATGTTCTGGGGGCAAAGACGTTTCACGTGAGCGGGTAGCTAATATCAGGGAAGAGAGCCTAAAAAACTTCAAGGGTTGTGTTAGGGTTGTTAAATATACAAGAACAGTAAATCTTAATTGTTTATACAGTAACGTTAGAAGTGTCGTCAATAAAATGAGCGAATTCGAACTGCTGGTTAAAACAAGTAACGCGGACATAATAGGGCTTACAGAGACGTGGTGCCACCCGGAAATTGGGGATGATGAGTTTCAGTACGGCTTGTATAATGTATTTAGGAAGGACAGGTTAGATAGAACGGGTGGTGGGGTAATGCTTCTTATCAGAAGCAGCTTGAGTGCGACGATAGCTTTCCCGGATTCAGACATTTCACATGCTAGTACAGAGTCTGTATGGTGTGAGATGGTTGGAAACAAAGGTATAATGCGAGTAGGAGTAATCTACAGACCATATGATTGTGAAGATTATGACAAAAGCCTCTACATGCAAATGGAATGGGCAAGTAAGCGTCAATGCCTTATTATGGGTGATTTCAATTTGCCTCTAATTGATTGGAGTAAATGGGAAGGAAACCCGGCATGGGGAACAAAATTTTTAAATCAACTAGATGATTGTTATTTGTATCAACATGTCAGGGAAAGTACTAGAGAAAAGAAAATCCTAGACCTCATCATCACACATGAATCAGATGACATAACAGGGCTGACAGTAGCGGAACCAGCAGCAGGAAGTGATCACGGAGTTCTACGGTGGATGATGACGAGAGAGGTAGCAGAAGTAAAAGGCAAAGGAATGGGTTTGGGTTTTAATTTCAGAAAAGGAAATTACGATGCCTTAAGGTACTACATGGCCTCTATTAACTGGGTAGATATCGCGCAGAGAATGAATACAATTGAACTGTGGTACGCTTTTAAAACATTAATCACAGATGCCTTGAATGTGTATATGCCATTAAAAAATACTCCACGAGGAGTGGTCCAAGTTGGATGAATAGTGAAGTTGGCACATTACTTGAGCAGAAAAAGGTAGCATGGAAAGGTTACAGTTGAAATAAAAAGTACTGAAGCCTATAACAGCTACAAGGTGATCTGTAATAGAGCCACAGAAAAGGTTCGACAGGCAAAGGCAGTTTATGAGAAATCACTAGCAAACGGAGCAAAGAGGGGGGATAAAGAATTCTTCACATATATAAATGCCAATAAGAGGACAAACCAGATCGGACCTTTACGTTAGGGAAAGGGGATAGCAATAAATACACCAGCTGTCGTTGCAGATGAACTCAACAGTTATTTTGCATCGATATTTACAAATGAAAAGTCTTTTGTGGCAATGGGAAATTGTGGGAGCGAAGTTAAAAAATATGTAATTAATGATATTGAAATTTCGCAAGATTATTTAATGAAAAAACTTTCGAGCCTACAGACTAGTAAGGCTCCTGGAGTTGATGGAATATACCCTATAATCTTAAGAGAGGCGGCAAGCGAGTGCATTGAACCATTGAGGCTAATTATGCGAGCATCACTAGACTCTGGGGAGATTCCCTTGGATTGGAAAAGTGCAAATGTATCTCCCATACATAAGGGTGGCTCTAAAAGTGAAGTTGGAAATTATCGACCTGTCAGTCTGACTTCAGTATTAGGGAAAATCATGGAGGCAATGATCAAGGGTGGAATTCAGGATCATTTGGATCGAATTGAAATTCTCAAGGATACTCAGCATGGTTTTGTAAAGGGAAAATCATGTTTAACAAATCTGGATCGCTATTTCGAAAGGGTCACTCACGAGCTGGATTTAGGGAATAATTTCGACATTGTTTATTTAGATTTCAGCAAAGCTTTTGACTCAGTCCCACATGAGCGGTTGCTTTATAAGCTGGAACAGGTTGGAATCACTGGGAATATCCTTAGATGGATAGAAGGATGGCTTCAGGGCAGGAGGCAGAGGGTTGTGATAAATGGCTATTCCTCAGATTGGGTTGATGTCAGAAGTGGGGTTCCCCAAAGATCAGTATTAGGACCACTGTTGTTTTTAATTTTCATAAACGACATTGATGAAGGGATAGAGGGCGTGATGTCTAAATTTGCAGATGACGTTAAAATTGGTAGAGTAGTTAATGATCACTGTCAAGTTGAGCTTCTTCAGAGAGACCTAGATAGACTTCAAGAATGGTCAGAAAAATGGCAGCTATGCTTTAATCCAACAAAGTGTAAGGTATTACACCTGGGAAACACTAATCCCAAAAAAACGTACTCACTTGGTGGAGTTCAACTAAACCCAGTACTGGAGGAAAGTGACTTGGGTGTTACGATACGGTCAGACATGAAAGTCTCTGAGCATTGTAAACAGGTTGCAAGGAAGGCCCATGGTGTCCTATCGATGATCTATCGAACTTTTGCAAGTAGAGATATGGACGTGATAATCCCATTATATAAGGCTTATGCTAGACCACACTTGGAATACTGTGTTCAAGTATGGAGACCGAACCTAAAGAAAGACATCGAGCTTCTTAAAAGGGTGCAAAGAAGGGTAACTCGCCTGGTGATATCGGCAAAAGGGCGTCCTTATGAAGAAAGACTTCGAATATGTGGGTTGCAGAGTTTGGAAACTAAACACCTTAGAGAAGATTTGATTGAGGTGTTTAAGGCTCTGAGTGGCATCAGTAAAATGAATGAGGACGAAATTTGCAAGATTATAAATGATGCTAGAACTAGGGGACATAAATTCAAGTTACGGGGGGAAATGTTTAGATTGGACTGCAGGAAGTTTTATTTTAGCCAGCGAGTTATAAATTACTGGAATAAGGTTGCCTTCATGGGTGGTAGAGGCAGACATTTTGGGGAAATTCAAAGGTCATCTGGATGGTACTTTCGGGTAAGGGAATAGGATTATAGGTTTAATTTCCTTTTTATTTATATTTTATTTATTTATTTATGTTATTTATTAATTATTATTATTCAGTTATTTATTTTATTTATTTATTTTTTTTTATTTTTTTTTTATTTTATTTTTTTTTGTTTTTATCATTGTTTTGTTCGGATTTTTTTTTTTTTTTTTTTTTTTGGCTGGTGCAGCATAAGCCATAGGCTTTCTTGCACCATGTGGCCGTTACTTATACTAATACTAATACTATATACCTGCCAAGCGGTGGGTTCGTCCACTAGTGAGAGGGTTGACAGAATCCCGCTGCCCAGAAGCCAGGTATCCCATGAATTCTGTCCTTCCATTGTAGTTGTATATGAATTAACAAAAATTGACGTTACAGAAGTCGATAAAAGATGCTGAAAAATATGGGCAGATGATATCAGCACACAATATGATCGTCCTCCAACGGCTAAACAGGAGTGACAGCGATGAATAAGGGTGTCTATAAGATTCTGTGGCAAAGAATCTATTCTTCGCTAGCACAAATTTTAATGCATCAAGAGGTGACCAAGCAGTTGGTTGTCAGAATGCAATGCGATGCTCAAGGGTATACCACATATGTTTCATCTGACTTATGCCTGGAAATCGTGCTGGCCACAGCAGTCGTTGGATATCTTCGGCTTCGAGATATCCTTCTTCACGTGGACATGTGATTTTGTAATGGGCGATATCTGGAGCATCAGTTCATCTTCGCCTCGTATCTCTGTGAAGAACAGTACCACTGTAGAAGGGCCAGAAATACCAGTAGTGTATGTTTGCGTGTCTTATGTGCGTGTTCTCTTGTTGTGTCTGGCCTCTTGGCTACCCAGAAGCATCAGTCACCTGGATCGATGATTCTGGGTACTCGTCCACACCACGGGAAGGTGGCCCAGTCCCAATGGAGCTCGCACTCTCAATTAGACACTCTGACCCACCTGATTTGGCCAAAGATGGGCCAGATTCCTCTGGGGGCCACTCCAGAGGAGGTAAAAAAATTCCCCTGGTATGAAAAAAAATAATAATAAAAATAAATAAATAAATAAATAAATAAAAAATCCTATATATATATATATATATATAAACAATAGGGATGAATATAAAAGTTATTAGCCAGATCATTACTATAGCATCTAGACTATAGACTGATGCAATATATAGTACTTATTGTGCTTTTACTATAATAACTATAAATAAATAAAAAAATAATAATAACATAAATTAATAAATAATAATATATAAAACATTATACTTCATATGCGTAGCTCCTATAACAGTTAACATCCTTTAGAGTAGCCAATACCTCATCATCAAACCAGGCTTTGTACAAATAAACAGATGGCTTAAGTTATGCTGCTCCATATTTTTTTTTTTTTTTTTTTTTTTATGTGAACCCCAAACACGAGAGGTATTAGAACCTATAGTACTTAGTACCGTGCTTGGGTTGGAGGTTGAGAAGACGAAAGAAGATATTTGTTGACATTGGACTTGAACTTCTGTAGATTGTAATTTTCAGGAAATACGTAGGAAGGAAGGTTGTTCCAGAAAACGGCAGTTGAATGAATAAATGAGGAAGATGAAAAGTTGGTTCTGTGGGTTTGAAGTTGGACAGTAAATGGATGTTGGCTGGTGGCGGCACGTGTTCGGACTGTTTTGAAAGAGAGAGCGGGAATTATAGAAGCCAATTCAGAAGAACAGTGCCCATGGAAGTATCTGTAAAAGAGGCAAGCAGCAGAAACAGTGCGTCTATGAGAAAGTGAGTGGAGAGACTCTGTTAGAGATGAGTCATTAATTAACCTAACTGCCCTCTTCTGAATGGAATCAAGAAGCCTGAGAGAGGTTTTGGGGGCACCACCCCAAATGTGGGAACAATATTCCATGGCAGGGCGGATTTGCGATTTATACAGAGTGAGCAGCTGTTTGGAAGAAAAGTAACGCCGAGAGCGAAAGAGAAAACCAAGTTTTTTAGATGCAGAGGAAGCAATATTTGTAATGTGCTTGTGCCAAGAGAGATTAGAAGTCAGGGTAATCCCCAAAAGAGATATATCCTTTTGCCTAGAAATTGGAGTGTCACTAAAGATAAGCATAGGAGCAGAAGAATCCTTTTTGCGAGATATAAGACAAGACTGAGTTTTAGAAGGGTTGAAATCAACTAAGTTGTCTTTGCCCCACTGGAGAATTACCTGAAGATCGGCATTTAAGGAATTGGTAGCAGATTTTCGAGAAGTTGAAGCTGATTGAGCAGGACAAGATTTCTCAAAACGGAAAGTTGAATGCAATGTGCTATCATCAGCAAAACTATGGATAGGATTTCCAGTCAATGGAAGAAGGTCATTGATATACAAGAGGAAAAGAGTGGGGGAAAGAACTGAACCTTGGGGGACACCGGCATTAGTGGAGAAGTTAGAAGACAGAGAGCCATCTACCATCACCCTCAGTGAGCGATCAGAGAGAAAACTGGATAACCAATTACTAAAAACAGTTGGCAAACCATAAGATGGAAGCTTGTTTAGAAGACCTTTATGCCAAACACGATCAAAAGCCTTTGAGATGTCAAGAGCAACTACTTGTGTTTCACCGAACCTTTCCATTGTAGTAGTCCATAAATGGGTAACATAAGCCAGGATATCACCAGTGGATCGACACTGGCGGAATCCATACTGGTGATCGTTGATCAGACGGAAGGTTTCTAGGTAGTTTAAGAGTTGGCGGTTAATTGATTTCTCCATTACTTTAGAAAGAGTAGAAGTAATTGCAATGGGACGATAATTGGATGGGAGGGATTTGTCACCCTTTTTAGGAACTGGCTGGATATGAGCAAATTTTCAAGCAGCAGGAGAAACACCTTTGGAATAAGAAAGTGAAAAAAGGCGGCAAAGAATAGGAGTAAGTTCAGGAACACAGATTTTGAGAACAAGTGGAGAAATACCATCAGGACCTGGAGCTTTCTTAGCATCAAGATTCATCAAAATCCTTCTGATATCCTTTTGACGGAAGACCACAGGAGGCATTGAATGGACCGTGTTGGGAATGGTGGGAGGTGTTTTACCAAGTTCATTAATACATGAGCTGGAAGAAAAATGGGATGCTAGAAGGTCAGCTTTATCCTTGGCTGAAGTGACAACAGAACCATCTGGTTTGGACAGAGGTGGAAGCACAGATGGGCAAAAGTTGCGGCCAATAGCTTTGGCAAGAGACCAGAATGCTCGGCTACCATTAGGGCAAGAAGCAAGTTTTCTACTCTTAGCCTGTTCAAACTCTAGTTTGGACTGATTAATAACTGCTTTACAATTGTTGCGAGCTTTGGTGTAGGCAGAAAATGAAACTGAAGAATTAGAAACAAGCCAATTACGATATGCAACATTCTTCTCTTGAACAGCCTTAGCACATTTATTGGAAAACCAAGGTTTAGATAAAGGATGAGATTTTAAAGTGGACTGTGGGATAAAGGATTCCATTCCTGCAAGAATAATTTCACTGACACGATCTGAGCAAACGTTGACATCAGAAGTTTTGAAACAGTAATCCGACCAAGGAAAAGAAGAAAAGAAGTCACGCAGGCCATCCCATTTTGCATTCTTGTAATGCCAAACAACACGAGGTTGGGAATAGCCATGAGATAAAGGTTCCATTGGAGAAGAGACAATCACCAAGTTGTGATCTGAAGTGCCTAAAGGACCTGTCACTTCGACCGTGTACTTAGAAGGGTTGTTTGTGAGAAAAAGATCAAGCGTATTGGCTGTATGATTCGGATTGTCCGGTATTCTTGTAGGTAAATGAACAATCTGTGCTAGGTCATTAGTAATTGCAAAAGCCTCAGCATCTCGACCTGCTGGGTCGGTGTGACTAGAAAATGGAAGCCAGCTGGAGTTGTGAACATTAAAATCACCAAGGAAAATTACCTCACTGTTAGGAAAGTTGGACTGGAGAAAGTCAAGTTGCAACGAGAGGAAGTCAAAGAGCTCCAAGTGATTAGTGGAGTTGGGGGAACGGTAGAGACAACAGATGAATTTGACACAATGAGGTAGAGAGATTTTAAGCCAGAGAAGATCGAAGAGAGGAAATTCCAAATTGCCAAGTCTCTGACAGGGAATATCAGAACGGACATATGCACAAGTACCACATTTGAGGCGAAAGGAATCATACAGCGAATAATTTGGGCATCTGAGATGAGCAGTAGTTGAATCAACCGATAACTGAGATTCTGTCAGAAAAAGTACATGTGGTTTGGCAGACTTCAAGTGGAAATGGACATCGTTGAGATTAGAATTGAGACCACGTATATTTGTGAAATGAATTAGGAAGTCCTTGGGAGGTTTAGATATTTTCGCAGATAAGCTTGTTCTATTAGTTTGACAATTCATGGTGTATTCAATAGTAAGAAAAAGTGGGTGGGACATGCTGTATGAAGTAATGAAATTTTTGGATATGGCGTACATGTGGTAAGAATATACCCAGATCCTTGACATAACGTGGCCTCGACAATGCTCCCCGCATACACACTACTCGGACTCCCTCCAGTCACTATCTGGCAGAGTAGAGGTAGCAAGATTATACACTAGCTGATCCGGAAGCCTCCTAGAGAGTTACCAATAGGTTCGGTCCGGTGTACTAACTAGCGGCCGCCCTGCGAAAACCATCCTGAGTTTAAGCATCCTGAGTTTGCTTGTCAAGTGCAATGTTCTCTATCACAAGCCAGATCAAAGTCAATCCAAATGTATGCAGTTCAGTTCAAGTTCAAAGCCAAAACATTCATGTAAATGGCATCACAAGACATCTACTGTCCCCTAATACACAACGTGCACAAAATGCAACTAGAGAATATTACCTATTAAGTAGCTCTACCAGCCAAAGGAGTAGAATTATTCGTAGCCATATAACTAATTCTTCTTCTTATGAAAACATCAGATGCAAATTGCTGAAGAGCAACATAAGAATTCTTGTCTCCCAGCAGCAAAGTTTCATGCCCATGACAGAGAGAGAGAGAGAGAGAGAGAGAGAGAGAGAGAGAGTAGAAACTGACGAACATCTCTAAAGTCATTATACAGCGGACAATCGAATAAAATGTGGCTCCAATTTTCATTTTCCCCGCATTTACAAGATTACGTCCTAGAAAGACCAAAACGACATTGCTTTTCGTTAAGAGATCGCAAAGAGGAAGGATGTATATAAGTCTAAAGAGAACGAAACAGGTTTCTGTTTACACAAAAGGTCGCCTGAGGGGAAAAAAAGTCCTAGTAACAGAGCCGACAGATGATGTATCCCAGCGAGTCTGCCACAGATTTATTATTTCATTCCACAAACCATTACGAACCAAACCATAAATCCAGTTGATAGTTGGTTTTTTAACCTGTAACGAATACCTCTGTAAGCTACATGGAGGTCCAATGCAATACACCTGCAAGAACCTGCAGTGTAGAAGTTGAAACAGTACGACAAGCTCTTAACGTACATAATAATATTGTACTTTGCATAGTAGCCAACTTCAATCGAAATTTAACAGTTCTAATCCTGTGAAACAATACACCTGCAGCGTAGGTGGCCATAGGAAGGAATACCGCGTTATAATAGATTCTCATGGTCTGAACGATAAATCTTTGCAATAGCACAAGTGAATCTTCTGATCTTTGTTGTTACATTATTTAAACGAGAAACAAAATTAAGCTTTGAGTCGATTGTAATCCCAAGTAATTTTATTTCAGAGACAAGTGGAATCCTGTTATTATTAATCTTCACTAAAAGAGGTCTTTGAGGGTTTAAATGTGATCCAAAGATCATCATTTTAGTCTTAGACGAACTTATTGTCAATTTATTATCCACTGCCCATTGAAATAAATTTTGTAAAACATCATTGGCATTACTTTCGATAGCAGATCTAGATGAACCATGAATTAAGATAGTAAGATCGTCGGCATAAGCGATGATTTTACTACTACTGAAACAATGGGAAATTCAATCCTGTAATACCATATTCCATATAAGCGACCCCAAGATAGGCACCCTCGTGAAACTTCTCTAGACACTTCCTGAAATTTAGATTTCTCTAAAATATGACGATTACTGAAATAGCTCGTGAACAGGTGGTATAGTTGTTGAGACCATCCAGCTGATCGTAACCGTTCGAGAGTACTTTGCCACCATAGAAAGAGTCAAAACGCCCTCCAAATCAATAGAAGTACCTAACGTGTATTTTGATGTTGAGCTCTCAATGCTGCGAACATATTCAACCTGTGCATCTTCACAGGACTTTCCTACACAGAACCCATATTGATTAGAGGACACCATATTTTTCGATTAAAGAAGATGAATTATACGCAGAGTCATTAGACCCTCTACCAACTTCTCAAGATTTGGCAATAGTGCAATAGGCCTGTAAGATCTAGGATTTAATGTCTGGTTTATCTGTTTTTTAATCACTTTTAAAAGTGCAATTTTCCACATATCAGGAAAGAGACCTTCTTGGAGACATTTGTTAAAAAGCAAAAAGCAGCACATTTGAACGCAATTTGAAAAATCTCAAATAAATGTATTTTCAACCAGGTCTATTATCCCTGGGCGTTTCTTAATATTAATCTTTTTAGCAACAGAGGTTAACTCATCAATGGTAAATTCTTCTCTCTGGATATTAGTGGTATAAAGCGAATTTGCAACTGGAATATTTCAATTTACAACAGAATCAGTAGTTAGATGATCGAATGAATACATTAACTGTATTCATTCAATCAGTAGTCTCCAGCAAATCTTCCTTCACAGTCCCGTATACATCTAAAGAGTGAATCTTTTTACGAGCTATTTTATAAATAAGACCCCAAGGATTATCATTACCAGCGCTGTGAACAAACTCCTTCCATGTTTCCCGCTTACGTGTGGCAATAATGTTGTTTGAGTGAAATATATTGAGAGTAAAAATAAGCTACTTAATAATAATAATAAGATTCTTTATTAACATAAATTTTATACAATAATGATTCCGTACACAGAAATCCAGAGGAATCTTACAATTTGTTGTTTATACAAGTGATTTTGTTTTATATAAAAAAAAATATATATATATATATAATAATAATAATAATAATAACTATATAATAATTAATAGATCAAAGCAAAGATGATAATCAGAATGTAAAATGAATGAAGTAGTAATTACAGCGAAAACGGACTACAAGTTGAGCAGAACATGAAATGACATCGGCTAGCTAAGATCGGCACTTACACAAATGTCCTTTACAAACAGCAAGATGGGCCAAGATGCCATCGCGATATGCCTTGTCTATAGTCCACAGGTCAATGTCGACGTTGAGCGAGTTGAGGGTGTCCAGAGTCACATTAGGGAAGTGTCTCCTGAAAATCTGCAACCGCTGGAGCCTTGAGCACAGGGAGGGAGTACTACGGAGATGTCTGCCTGGCAAACGCCAACCCACCGTGTTCCAGATGTTGATGTGATCCTGCTTAGCTGAGCACAGATGAAGGAATGACTTTATTTTTAGCACATGGGCTCTGTGGACTATGGGCGTATATTGCAGGTTGCAGCAGAGAGTAGATTTAGATATTGTGTAGATTTGGTGCGACCACAAGTTGGCCCACTTCAGCACCCAGAATTCGAGGCCCCATAGTTTCCTGAGGCTGGTGGGTGGTGCCGCCGACCAAACTTCCACGGCATAGGAGAGTACAGTACAGAAGTAAGTTGCAAGGTATTGCTTGATTATTTGCTTATTGTGCGTTTTGCACAGATCAATTTTCATTCCCCAGAACGCTCTCAGGGCTTTGGAATACTGAGCTTGGATTTGTTTTTTATAGGTGAGGTTGGCATCAAGGATTACTCCTAGGAACTTGACGCTGTCTATGGGAGTCAGGACCTTTCCTGCCAATTCCGGAAGTAGAGAAGATGCAGTATCAGTAGACGTCATTCGACTTGGCGTAAAGATGAGATAGTTTGACTTCTCTGGATTGACTGACAGGCCAAAAAATTTAGCATACTTATAGAATGTATTTAGGTAGCTGTTTACAGATTCAGAGGCGGTTTGTCTTTCTTGTGCATCACCAACTTGGCGTTTGCATGGAAAGTAGCAAACAATATCATCAGCATACGATAGGAAGGCTGGAATTTGATCCATTAGTAGAACGAATATTGCTGCAAATAACAAGGCTGAGAGACAACCACCTTGTGGGATCCCGACTTCGACGCTTTTAGTGACTGTAATGCCATCACCTTTGAAGTGAAGCATTCTCCTAGATAGCAAATTATTGAGGATCTCGAGCATATTTCCGGATATCCCGTAGAATCTTTCAAGTAAGGCAAGAAGGGGTGTTATCTGGACTGAGTCGAAAGCAGCTTTCATGTCCAGAAAAATGGTGTGAAGATCTTCGTTGTCATTCCAGGCCTGAAGTATTTTCTGTCATAATGACTGTATGCAGGTTACGGTAGATCTATTAGGCATGGCATAATGGGTGTGTTCTGGCCTATGCGCAAAGATTGCGAGTGCTACATCATTATAGATGCACTTCTCGAGGCATTTCAGGAAGGGAGAGGCAATTGATATTGGCCTGAAGTCAGCCGGTCTTTTCGCATGAGGCTTTTTCGGAACTGCCACGACTCTGTATGATAACCAGCTTGAAGGTACCTGTGCAAATTTGAGAACTTTGTTCATCAGAAAGCCAATTCCTACGTCGACGCTAATATTTTGGACGGGCTTGATGTACTTTTTTCCTTAAAGAAGACAGTTGTGAGGACCACCAGGAACATGTTTTTAAACTACTCTTTTCCTTGCTAGCTGATTTGCATGAGGTTTTAAATAATGATTGGCATAATAGGGTAACAATTCCAGTAGATGAAGTCTTGTTCATGGAAATCTGAACAAATGGAGTCGTAAAATAATTCCCAGTTTATGTGATTTATGGAAAATCTTACTGTAGTAAAAATTGATCTCCAGATTTAGAAAAATCAGTAGCAACAAAAAATAGAACCCGATGATCACTTGTTGTGCAATCAGTCATCACCACCCAATCACGAACAACTGCTTTAAAACGAAAATTAGTTAATGTCGCATCAATATTTGATTCTCCAACAGAGCTGGAAAAGGTTGTTACCACTTGAGGTAGGTTTATTACCTTTAAGCTGTTATTAATAATAAATTCCTCCAACATATGACCACGACGATCACTGCCATTACTAAACCAAAGTGCAGATTGATTTAGCATTTACGTCAGAAGTTAAGACATTCTGTGGATCCAAGGACTTTAAAGCTGTTTCTAGGTAATTCAATGCAAAATTAAAATCTTCTGAGGGAGGACAATATAGAGAAATTAGATAAAAATTCAAATTCAAATATGTACCCAAATACAAGTAGCCGTTCTATTACATAAACCATTGATTACAGTGATACCAAGCTGATAATTTAACACCACATTACATGTATTAAGTTCTTCAGAGACAGGTTGAATTATACGGGCAGTGAGTGGAAATCCCGTTACCAGGTTGCATTTTAACATAGTGGACGTATGTTTTTTGTTATGCAGTACCCGTGGTTTCCCACAAATCCGTGTTAAATACTCTGTTAACCTAGCAAAGCCAGTCAGTGTGGGTTATGTGTGAGTAGTGTGTTGTTCGTGTTGTTTGACTGGCCTCTTCGTTACTAGGAGGCGCGATCACCAGGAAGGAGCCTCCCAGCATCCATCCACTGGAACAAGGAGCCGGACCGGGGAGTAAAAGACATCTGGCGGGTCGTCCACACTCTTGCAGGAGCGAGAGTGGGGAAGGCCAAGGAAAGAGCAGAGAAGAGACAAGAAAGTGGAAGACAGACAAGATAGCGAGGATTACAGAGCGTAGGCATCCTCCAAGGCGAAAAGGAGCAGGAAGAGTGCTAGGTGCAGTTGTGGGAGTCCTGGAGAAGGACTGTTGGTAGGAAGAAGAGAATAGGTAAAGTTCAAATTAAAGAGTCCAGGATCGTCACAATGGGGAATCACGGAGCGGCATCGACAGGACTGGGCGCCATTTGCAGTTTCATGTCTGGAAGTTTCCGGTGCTGGATATCAGTTGCTGTCTAAAGGAGGTTATCCAGGTGTAGTGTTCGGGAGTTGCAGGTGATGCCAGCGACGACGAAAGACCTCGTTGGCATAACTGGTCAGTGCCGGAAGGCATCATTAGATTCCAATAACTTGGTTTCTGGCCAAAGTGATGTAGTGTGGAGGTCTAGGAGTAGTTGGATTCTTAGATCTAAATATACGTTGCATGAATGCATCACGTGATCCCAGTCCTCCGGTTGTTCAGAGGTACAGAGGGCATCCTCGACTAGGCCGAACTCTAGAAGGCGTCTCTTGAAGGACCCGTGGCCAGTTAATAGGAAGGAAGCATAGACGTTAGGGATGAACCAAGTGGAACGTTGTTTGTTGATGTAGGTTACCTCAGGAAGGAAACGTTTAGCAGTTGCACCAGTTGTGGAGTTATTCCAGAGGGTTTGCCATAGGTTTATCAATTCTAGCCACACAAGTTTATGTTCCTGTTTGATGTCAGTATCGGTAGGGGTTTGAATAGTGAGGAATTCAGCTTCCTTATTCTTCTTAATGGCATGAGAGAGTCCGATAAAAGCGACATGGAGGTCCAAGGGAAAGCGGCCTGCTAGTAGCTGTAGTAGTTGTAGTGCAGCAGTTGATGTCATTCTACATGCGCTGGTCATTTGTAGTAGCATAAGTCTTTGAATTTGCTGAATTTTACGTTGAGCATGCACTAAAGTCATTCGGTGGTACCATCTGCAGCTCCATATGTGACAATTGGTATAAATACTGCTGAGTATAGAAATCGTTGGGTTAGTCCTTTAAGACTCCAGTCCTTGCGGATAAAGCGTGCAAACATAGTGATGTAATTTTTTATCTTTTCTTTGATAGCTTGGAAATGGGGGATGAAAGTTCTCCTGTCGTCCAAAATTACTCCTAGCTACTTCACCGATCGGTAGTTTTTCAGTGGGCGGCTATTAAAACGTATGGTAGGAGGTCTGGAGAAGTCCAGTTTGCCTTTTAATAGGAGAGTTTTGCTCTTCTCAGTGGAGATTGAATTTATTTTCTGTGGCCCATACGGACAGAGCAGAGAGAACAACCGTAGCCCGGGTTTCTATGGTGGAGCGGGTGGGGCCCTCTATGATGATAACCATGTCGTCGGCGTAAGAAAGCTGAGTAGTGTGTGGGTAGTCCCACAGGAGCCAGTCGGCGAGTATCATATTCCAGACAGCTGGACCCAGGATGGAGTTTTGGGGACAGCCTCGGATTAGATGTCGGGTGATGCAGTGCTATTTTGTTTTGATGCTAACCTTGCGGTTAGAGAAGTAGCTTTTGAAGCTGTGGTAGAAATTCCAGGTACAGTTAAAGACTCTGGCCCTCTGAAGAACGCCCGGCCACAACACTGTGTGAAAAGCTCCTTTGAAGTCAATGAAGATTGCCAGTACATAAGTTGCATCCGACTGTTCTTCAACTTTGAGGATTTTAGTATTAGTATTAATATTTAGTATTAGTAATGGCCGTATGGCGCAAGAAAGCCTATGGCTAATGCTGCACCAGCCAAAAAATAAAAAAATAAATAATAAAATACCGAACAAAACAATGATAAAAACAAAAAAAATAAATAAATAATAATAATTAATAAAAAAAAAAGGAAATGAAACATATCATCCTATGCGCTTCCCTGACCCGATGGTACTGTCCAGATGACCTTTGAATTTCCCCAAACTGTCAGCCTCTACCACCCATGTAGGCAACTTATTCCAGTAATTTATAACTCGCTGGCTAAAATAAAACTTCCAGCAATCTATACCTTTCCCCCCGTAACTTGCATTTACGTCCCCTAGTTCTAGCATCATTTATAATCTTGAAAATTTCGTCCTCATTCGTTTTACTGATGCCTCTCAGAGCCTTAAACACCTCAATCAAATCTCCTCTAAGGTGTCTAGTTTCCAAACTCTGCAACCCACATATTCGAAGTCTTTCTTCATAAGGACGCCCTTAGATAGAGCATCAATTGTGGAGCACAATTTGTTTGAATCCAAATTGAAGCGAGGATGCCAAACCACTGGCTTCATATCGGGGTTGGAAGCGGGATGGCAGCAGTATATCAAAAACCTTGCCGAGAATGGGAAGCAGCGCAATCGGGCTATATGCCTTGGAAGTACCTGTGGGATACTCAGGTAAGAGCCTCAGGTTAGCATGCTTCCAACGTGATGGAAAGTTACCCTCATTCAGACAGGTGTTGAAGAGCTGAAGACGTATCATTGGAGCTATGGCGACGAGACGTTGTACAGTCTCGCATTCAATAAAATCCAGACCAGGAGCTTTACCTTTTTTGATTTTTTTTAATTGCTGCATCGACTTTCTCCTCTGTGAATGGTTCCTCCATAATGTCTGGCTGGAAGCTGGAATTTTGTACTGCTGTCTTCCTGTGGATGTCAATGTCAGAGTTGGAGTTGTCCTGATATATGAGTTCATCCAGAATCCGGTTGATTGTATCTTAGCATTAGCATTAGCATTAGTAGAGTCATATGATGCAAGAAAGCAAGTTTATTCAGCATCAGCCAAAAAAAAAAAAAAAAAAAACACACCACTCCCATTTCATCCCTCCTGTCCAGTTGTGCCTAAAATTTATTTAGGCTATCAACTTCAATAACAAGTGATGGAAGTTGGTTCCAACAACCAAACACCCGCTGGCCAAAGACAAATTTCCGCACAGCTATCCGCCATCTGTCCTTCCTCAATTTGAATTTATGCCCTCTGAGGTGATTATCCTGAGCAAGAGGAAAAATCCCATTGGCATTGAGCTACACCACCATCAGATCACCTCGCCGGTGCCTAGTCTCCAGACTCTGTAATTTGAAAAACTTAAGCCTTTCTTCGTAAGAGCAACACTTTGTTCCATTCGCTAATCTTGTTGCCCTTCTCTGTACCCGTTCCAGCAGCTCTACATCCTTCTTGAAATGAGGCCACCAGACCTGTATACAGTACTCAAGTTGTGGCCTGACCATTGCCTTATAAAAGGGAATACTCACCTCCTTATCCCTGCTAGAAAAATTCCTGTATATCATTGACAAGACACCAGGAGCTACTCTTGCAGCTCGTCTGCACTGCTCAGAGAACTTCATATCTGCCTGCACAATTACCCCCAGGTCCTTTTCATTCTCCACCACTGTCAGTATTGTACCGCAGAGTTGATACGTTGCTCTGGGGTTACTGTTTCCCATATGTAGTACTTTACATTTGTCAATGTTAAACTTCATTTGCCACCTCTCAGCCCATCTGTTCAACCTTTCCAGATCCTGTCAGCATAGCGTCAGTAGTGTCCTTAACAACCCTGCCAACCTTTGTATCATCTGAAAACTTGGACATTAAACTTGATATACCATCATATATATCATTCATAAACACCGAAAACAACAACGGACCCAACACTGAACCCTGAGGATCTCCACTAATAACATTAGTCCACGTTGAGCAGTGTCCATTGATTACCACTCTCTGTCAGCTGCCACTCAACCATCCCCTTATCCATAACAGCAGTTTGCCTCCAATGCCACACTGCTCCAATTTGTGCAGCAGGCTTCCATGTGCAACAGTATCAAAAGCCTTTCTAAGATCCAAATATATAATATCAAAGTTATTCCCTGCATCCAGTTCTTTTGTGACTACATCATAGTATCCAATCAAATTGGTCAGGAAAGACCTGCCCTTAAGAAAAACCATGTTGCATCTGAGCTATAACTGAATTCTTGTCTAGATGATCCAGCAGTGCTTCTTTAACCAGTGCCTCCATTAATTTTCCTGGAACAGAAGTTAAACTAACAGGTCTATAATTACTTGTGTCAGCTTTTGATCCTCCTTTGTGAATTGGGGTTACATTTGCACATCTCCAGACTATGGGTACATCTCCTGAGTCCAAAGAAACTCTCATAATTATGGCTAAGGGTTTGCTTACTTCCCTTGCTGCCTCCTTTAATACAAATGGATAGATCCCATCCACCACAGGTGCCTTTTTTATGTTTATCCTCAACAATCTCTTCTCCACTTTCCCCTCAGTTATTACAAAATCATCTAGCTCATTGCCAGTGTTTACTTTAGCTACGTCATTCTCCTTCCTGAATAACTCCTCATGTGTGAATGTAGATGCAAATACCCGTTTAGATTGTTAGCCACCTGAGCAGGATCCTCAACTGTTGAGCCATCAATATCCAGTGGACCAATCTGATTCATCCCTTTCCTTATTGAGTTTAAATAGATAAAGAACTCTTTTCTGTTTTTCTTTGCATGCTTTGCCAAGGATTTTTGGAAGTCTGCCTTTGCCTGCCTAATTCCTTTGTGACTTGGTTACAGACCAATTTATATCTGTCATAGGCTTCCATGTCACCCATTAATTTGCATGTATCCCATGCATTTTTCTTCTCTGCCACATGTCTCATTAGTTCATCTGACAACAATTTAGGCCTAAACTTTCAACAATATTCCTTAGTTGGTATGTAAAGCCTGGTAGCTTCCAAGATTAGTTCCTTGAATGCTTCCCATTTTGGGTTTGCTGTTGGTAACATCATCAGTTGGTCCCACTGTATAGAATTTAAATACTGTCTCAGACCATCATAGTCGCCTTTACGAAAACAAAAATCCTTCCCTTTACCTCTGATGGTAGTTACCTCCTTGAGTAAATCCCACTTCAACACACTGTGATCACTGCCACCTAGTGGTTCATTAATCTGCAGATTCTTAATGCATGAAGAATCACTGCTGATAACCAAATCAAGAGTATTCTTCCCTCTTGTTGCCTCCCGAACATGCTGATGTAGAAAACAATCATCCAATAAATCCACAAAAGCCCTGCTATTGTGTGAGTAACCAGCCCCCAAATTCCAGTCAATATCTGGGAAATTAAAATCTCCCATTATAAGACTCTCTGATTTACTGGCCCACTCTATTTCCCTGTACAGTATCTTATTATACTCATCAGATTCATTACGCCTATAGCACACTTCTACTCTCAATTTTGATTTCCCTATGCTTATGTCTCACCAAACTGACTCGACACTGCCCTGTCCACCGTTGTCGCTGGCTTCGCTTCCTTGGATTTTATGTGTTTCTTAACTAATAACATAACCCCTCCTCCCTTCCTGTCCTATCTATCCTTTCTGTAGACGTTGTACTCCCCACATTCCAGTTCCGCATTCCTTATATCTGTGTAACAACACGTCTTTGATATCCCAACAATATCTGCCTTTGATGTTTTGAGTAATACCACAAATTCATCAAATTTATTTACCAAACTCCTAGCATTGGTGCACACGCAAGTATACATGCACCTCGTTCTATTCTTAGCTACCCTAACACAACCCTTGTGTTTACTTGTACCGCAATGACTCCCAGCAGTCTCTGAAATATCCTGCCTCTTGTTTTCCAGGCTTCTGCTCATTCCAATAGAAGCAGTTCAAGAATCACTTTCACCTTTGCCAGTGGCTACTGTTAATCTATTAGTCCTTGTATCCCCCCCATCTAGCAGTTTTCCGACCCACCTACCACTGCCTCGACAGCATCAGCAAATATTCTTGCACCCTTTATATTTAAGTGTATCGCATCCCTGTAGAAGCAGTCTCTTCTGTTAACAAGTACAGACCAGGCTGAAAAAAATTCTATCCCTTGAGCCTTGCACAATCCCTCCAGGACCAAGTCTTCCCAGTGTGTAGTCTCAGATGGGTCATAAGAGCGGACAGAGTGTTTGACATCCGTGGATCCCAGCTTATTCCTAACGAGTTTGTGGACTAAACCCCACGGATTCCGGTTCCCCTCAGTCTCGACAACGGAACGCCAGGAGCTTTGCTTGGCATGGTAAATTTTGTTAGTGTATTCACGGCGGACTGCTTTGAATCGGTCTCTATACTGTTCTACGATGTGAGCAGGTTCAGTCCTTCTCTTGCGTTGGCACTCTTTGTGAGCGCGCTTCAGAGAATTCCGCAGGATGGTGAGTTCCTGCGACCACCATGGTACAGATCTTGGGTTCCTAGAACATTTTTTCATGGAAGCCTCTGAAGCTTTGAGGAGCAGACTCTGCACAAAGTCTGTTTCCTGCGCACTGTTCATTGATTTGTAGAAGTTGCTAGCCGGGTCATGAAGAACATCTTGAATTACATTGTTAAACTGGTCCCAGTTCGCTGTTTTAGTAGAGAATCTTACAATATCCTGGTTAGGCACTTGAAGTGAGAGGGCAGAATCGGTGACACTGTAAGTGATGAGGCGATGGTCGCTAGTAGTGGCCGTGTCATTCACCTGCCAATGAAGGAGTCTATTGCGAAGAGAAGAAGTAGTCAGTGAGATGTCCAGGTTAGACTCTCCAGTTCCTGAAGAGTACGTGGTTGGTTGTCCTGGTCTGTTGATGATTTCAAGGCCGCGTGAGGCAATGAATTCATCTAACATGTCTCCTCTTGCATCGGTACAGGTGTTGAACCATCTGCTGCTATGATGACATCAGTGTTCTCTAGAAGGTGAAGAGCTTGTTTCAGTCGAGCTATGTGCGGGAGAATATCTGTATCAAATTGGAAAGATGCTGTTAGGACCGCAATACGGCTGAAGCTGCCTTCTATTGTAGCCCCCGCTAGGTGGGGAGTGCAGATTGATTCTGTTTGTGTTACTACTAGGTCTGGATTGCGGACGATGTCAGCAGCGAGGCACAATTGGTTTGTCGTCTGGATTTTCCTGAAAGCCAGGGGGTAACCAGAGACCGTTCCACGGACGCAGTATGATTCCTGAAGGAGAAGAATATCTAGATTCAACTCGTCCATAAGAGGACGAAGCTGTGTTGCCACTGAGATGGATTTTTGGCCATTGATCTGAGCTATACGAAGTCTGGGAGAGGGGGGGGGGGTTGAGCATCCTATTTTCCATAGTTAGTCTTATTGCGTACTATATCTGCTGCTCTTCTATATACAAGGCACGCTCCATCCCGTACAGAGTGATCGTAGGGTTTGTTAATTGCTTTGTAATTTGAGCATTTAGGAGGCGAGGCTTTGTTGGGACAGTCCTTGTAGAGATGCCCTTCCTCAGCACAATGTCCACATATTGGTGGTTTTTTAAGACACTTAGCAGAGGTGTGCCCATAACCAAGACATTTGTAGCATTTCAGGACTGGTACAATATCTCTGAATCTGTGGGATGACCAGCCCAGAAAAATTCTATCCTGGCTGTGTACGATCTCCTTATCCTCGGGGACACTTCTATAACCCAATTAAGTCGACCACGAGTCCGTGCATTGGTGGAAAATTGAATTTTCATCTCCTTAATGGCTTCTTCTTTGCTCATGGGTTCAAAGAGATTTCTGTTATATACTTCTTCCAGTAGGTCAACTTTCTGGATTGAGCCATCTACATCAAACACAATTAAACTTGGTTCCCTGAGTTTAGGGTTTTCAAAGGTAAGAGTTAGATCTTCAGCTGTGCCGCAAGACTTGATCTGTTTTTGATCTGACTTAGTGGCTGCTTCCAATATTATCCCTTTGTCGCGAATTTTGCGAATGCTTTTGATTTGGAGATTGTCCAATTTTGGTTTTACCTTCTTCAGGGTGGTGTCCTTCACTCCATCGCTATCTGGGATGTCGCACCCTTCTCTAGCTTTTATAATCAGCACATGCTTCTTCTGTGTGGTGGGGTTCTGAGTTTGTTTGAGAGTGGCATCATAAGACAGCTGGTGCCGAGTATCTTCATCAGAAGCTTGGTTGGAAGGTAGCCCGGTATTCAGAGCTGCTATAGTTGGATTTTTAGTTACTTTAGATAGAGTTTTATTAGTTTGTTGGAGTTGGGCATTGGTGGCCTTCAGCTGTTCATTTTCTATAGTGACTTCACATAACTTCTACTCTAAAGAGCCCCAGCAGCGCGAAATTTGTAATGATACGGCCCTGGTGACGTTGCTGTTTTTGCTAGGGAAGCAGTATTCCATTTTGTGCCTCAGTTTGTGTATAATTTTCAGGTTGGGAAAATCTTTGCTGAATAATTTTGGCATTTCATCCCATTCCTCTTCATCCTCCCATTGTTTAGGGGGAGTGAACCTGATGCTTCAGGTCTTTTGAGAACCTTTTTCTTGAGGGTAGGAAGTCTCTTCGTGGATGCTGCGGGACCACAACCACTGTTCACCCCATTACAATCAGCATCGTCGCCGCCGGGAGAGTTGTCCGCGGCAGGTATGCCGTGTTCATTTGCCGCGGAAGCCTGTTGTTTCGTGGTCCGAATTTTGTTTCTAGTCATCGCGATCGAGGAGGGAACCCCCTCCGAGTTTTCCTCCCCCGAGGACTGGTGCGGTTGCCAGCAGGAACGCAGAGAAGCTCTACGATGTGCATTTACTTTTCCAGCCATTATGCCAAATCAAGCATTAATTGGGGAAGGACAGTCAGTTTACTATTCTGCAGTAGAGATGTAGGAAGAACAATAGCGTTTAAGTCTATTGGGTTAACTACAGGTGGTCGCGGGCGGGCAACTACTGCCGAAGGCAATATAGCGACCAAAAAGCTACCTTCACACCAGTGACCTTCAGCCGGTCGAGGCAATGGCAGTAGTTTGCTTCGGCTTTAACAAAATTGTTCAAATACAAATTAAAATTAAAAGTTACTTATCTGCAATAAGTCCAGTGCCTCCATGAGTCGTATGATTGGAAAGAATTTGATGTCCACTATAAGATGATATCTATCATGTTGGGTAATAACCTAGATTTTTTACTAAATTTAAGTTACTTTAGAGAGCACAATTTACCATCAACTTGTACTACCGGCCACCTGGCGGTCCTGACCGTTGCACTTTAATATTATTATTATTTTAGGGTTTCCCGTAATTAAATACATTAACCCGTAATCGTGTCTGTAAATTGCGTGTGTTTGTGGGGGGGGGGGATGTGAAATGTTATAATCTTTTCTTCCTTATGTATATATACCTTTATTATTATTAATTATATTTATTTCTGTAATAATAAATCTCGTTAACCTTCCAGACCCATCTCTTTTAACTTTGCCCAATTAAATTTCCCCTTTAAATAATCCCCTTCCACATTAACACCTGACTTGTATACTGCACAGAAGATCACAGATTCTGGGGGAATAATAGTTCGTGTATGTCTCCTCTGGACTGGCTGAGTATTCAGAATGACTCATTACATATGATAAACATATACAATTTTGTTTATTTCACAGTATATACATTAAAGGATTATATCATACAACATCAATTAGTATAATGTTAATTACTGGCATTATATGTGAGCTAAGATGTAAAATTAATCACAACTCATATATTATGTCTCTTCGTGTCTTTCTGCCATTTCTCCTTCTGGTTTAGGTTACATTTCATAACATTCCTTTACTTTCTAACAGATAAACTTCCCAACTGGAATTACAGCAGTGAGCTTAACACCTCTAGGGATATTGTCCTAGATTTATAAATCCCCGCTATAATCTTTCTTTAATTTATCCCTTCCACAATAATTCAATCTTAATATCTTGTAACGTTCCATGTACATAGAACACCTTTACATCTTAACTTAGAACATACTAGTCTCGAGTATATGTATCTAAATCTTCCTTGCTTTAAATTATCCTTGAGATAGTATTAGTATTTAGTATTAGTAACGGCCACATGGTGAAAGAAAGCCTATGGGTTATGCTGCACCAGCCAAAAAGAAAAAAAAAAAAAAATCCGAACAAAACAATGATAAAAACAAAAAAAAATAAATAAATAAATAAATAAAATAAATAACTAAATAATAATAATTAATAAATAAAAAAATATATAATAAAAAGGAAATTAAACCTATCATCCTATGCGCTTCCCTTACCCGAAAGTACTATCCAGATGACTTTTGAATTTCCCCACACTGTCGGCCTCTACCACACATGAAGGCAACTTATTCCAGTAATTTATAACTCGCTGGCTAAAATAAAACTTCCCGCAGTCCAATCTAAACATTTCCCCCCGTAACTTGAATTTATGTCCCCTATATCTAGCATCATTTATAATCTTGAAAATTTCGTCCTCATTCATCTTACTGATGCCTCTTAGAGCCTTAAACACCTCAATCAAATCTCCCCTAAGGTGTCTAGTTTCCAAACTCTGCAACCCACATATTCGAAGTCTTTCTTCATAAGGACGCCCTTTTGCCGATCTCACCAGGCGAGTTACCCTTCTTTGCACCCTTTCAAGAAGCTCGATGTCTTTCTTTAAGTGCGGTCTCCATACTTGAACACAGTATTCCAAGTGTGGTCTAACATAAGCCTTATATAATGGGATTATCACGTCCCTATCTCTACTTGCAAAAGTTCGATAGATCATCGATAGGACACCATGGGCCTTCCTTGCAACCTGTTTACAATGCTCAGAGAATTTCATGTCTGACCGTATCGTAACACCCAAGTCCCTTTCCTCCAGTACTGGGTTTAGTTGAACTCCACCAAGTGAATACGTTATTTTGGGATTACTGTTTCTCAGGTGTAATACCTTACACTTTGTTGGATTAAAGCACAGCTGCCATTTTTCTGACCATTCTTGAAGTCTATCTAGGTCTCTCTGAAGAAGCTCAGCTTGACAGTGATCATTAACTACTCTACGAATTTTAACGTCATCTGCAAATTTAGACATCACGCCCTCTATCCCTTCATCAATGTCGTTTATGAAAATTGAAAACAACAGTGGTCCTAATACAGATCCTTGGGGAACCCCAGTTCTTACATCAACCCAATCTGAGGAATAGCCATTTATCACAACCCTCTGCCTCCTGCCCTGAAGCCATCCTTCTATCCATCTAAGGATTTTCCCAGTGATTCCAACCTGTTCCAGCTTATAAAGCAACCGCTCATGTGGGACTGAGTCAAAAGCTTTGCTGAAATCTAAATAAAGAATGTCGAAATTATTCCCTAAATCCAGCTCGTGAGTGACCCTTTCGAAATAGCGAACCAGAGTTATTAAACATGATTTTCCCTTTACAAAACCATGCTGAGTATCCTTAAGAATTTTAATTCGATCCAAATGATCCTGAATTCCACCCTTGATCATTGCCTCCATGATTTTCCCTACTACTGAAGTCAGACTGACAGGTCGATAATTTCCAACTTCACTTTTAGAGCCACCCTTGTGTATGGGAGATACATTTGCACTTTTCCAATCCAAGGGAATCTCCCCAGAGTCTAGTGATGCTCGCATAATTAGCCGATGAAATACATACATCTATATCTTATGAACCCTTTCCTTCCTTTTATGCTAAAAATACAAAATCTACTATCAACTAAATAAAGACATTTCCTAAAGTTCTTCCCCTCAAAGCTAGCTTAAAATTATTATCTCGTACTTAAATAACAACTTAGGGAATCACTCTTTACACAACCTTTTCTCAGTTCAGAGGCGACCATCATCATCAGCATAGGGCATCATCAGGCTCCAACTGGAATTAATCATCGGCTAAGGAACTGCTGCTCATCTAAGGGATTTCTTACGTTCAGGAACTCGCTCTTCTCTCCATACGGCTATTAAATGAGTTGCTCCGGCCTGCGTTTTGGGCGTCTGATCAGCTCGACGATACTGGGGTGCATAATAGAATTATCAGGACTCTCCTTACAGCTTTATCAAGAAGCCTGGTTATGTAGCTCTTCCTTATCTTTCTATACCGAGACTTTTCAATCTTTTTACTCAGCTCCAGCATATGTGTTTCCATCTTTCATTGGTTATCCCCTTCCTATTTCAACAACTCTTAAACAGCAACTCCCACAACTCATTTCTCTGTCCGCTACTTTCTGTCGATTCTCCCGGCACTTCTCGGGATTTCTTTCCAGCCGCACATCACTCAGGCACCTCCACGGGAACTCTCAAAAATTTCCAAACTGCCAAAACTCATACCTCTCCCACGAAAACTCCCTTTCCCTGTCTTGCATCTCCTTTTTGTTTCAGCCGCTCATTCTATTTTCATCCAATCGTCGTTCGTTCTTCATCATCTAATTATTCTCATTCGTTCTCTCCCACTCCTTCCGTTTTTCTTCGCCCTTCCCTCTCCTGGGATAACTTCCTGTTCACGAAATTTCCAGAAACTACGATGAACTGCCGGGCGTCTAGAAATTTCTAGATATCCTCTTGTGATCTTTCCGAGGCACTTATCCCTTTTAGTCCATTCTGTTTTTTCTCTGCCGCTCCATGAAATTAAAAGGAGTCAGTCTGTTTCATCCAGCGGCTAGCCAATGCCACATAGTGTATATCGCATCCAGGGTTTCCTTCACCCTCTTAGTCCTTAAAAATCTTCCTCTCCACAAGGGGGAGTCGGTTCCCTTGCTCTTTCTTCCAAAGAGCTGCCCACTTTCAGTTATAGCGACTTAAACTGCCATTAAGATGCTCCCATTATACTAGTACAGTATTCCAGTGCTCCCATTGTCTTGTGTACCGTCCTGCTACCCCCCGTTGTTACGTTAATCCTCCCCTACTTAATTGTATGATACAGAGCGGTCGCAATCTAAGCTGACAATCATCCCATGTAAATAATATTATTTAATATTATTTAAATATATTTTCTTCTTATGTTATATTATTTATTCCATAGGATGAGTGTAAGAACTGGGTTCTTACATGTTCACTGGTCGATTTGCCTGTTTTGCTGGACGAAAAAACCCCAGTTTCTGAGGGGAAAAACCTTGCTATCTACGCCTGAGATCGACTAACTCAGCCACGGAGTGAAAGTTGCACTTTAACATGTAGACATGTAGACATGTATAGTATCTTATGTAGGACGGCACCTGAATGAAAGTTCAACTCCGTCTTTGTACACTGTGATGGTTACAGAAAGCACTGTAACAGGCCAGAAATGTGTGTAACGTTATGTTCGTGCAGTGTGTGTGTGTGTGTGTGTGTGTGTGTGTGTGTGTGTGTGTGTGTGTGTGTGTGTGTGTTGTGTTGTTTAGTTGTTTCTGGCCGTTTTGTCACCAGGCAGGCGATCACCTGGAAGGCCTGCCCAGTGTCCGTCTACACCACGGGGAGGTAGGCCACAACTGCGCAAGAACCATGGCCAACCTCAACAGTCACGTACTGAATGTCCAAAGAGGGTTTGGAGCCATTCAAAAGAACCCCGCGCGCGCCAGCAAGCCGGCAACAGCGCGCGCACGCACACACACACACACACACACACACACACACACACACACACACACACACACACACACACACACACACACACACACACACACACTCCCAGGAGACAGGACAGAGCAGAAGACGAAGAAATAATAATGAGAATAGCATAAAGTAAAAAAAAAAAAAAAAAAAAAAAAATATATATATATATATATATATATAAAAAATATATATATATATATAAAAATATATAAATATATATATATATAAATATAGATATATAAAATAAAAAAAAAAATAGGAAATTAAATCTTTGTCCATTTCTTGCCCACGTCTTTATGCAGTGCAACAGTATAAGACTCTTGAACTGGAATAATATTAATAACATTTTGCTCAGCAGAGCAGTATTGAATTTCGTCCGATACTGCTCTAGAACGCTGACCACTAATTTGCATAATCCTAATACCAGCAAGCAAAGACGCAGGAGAATCAGCAAGAACATCATTATCTCCAATAACAGCTCCATCTCCGGGAATAAAACTTGTATTGGTATTATTATAACTATTATTCATTGGCGGTCATTAATCGTGCCGTCTATAATGCCCGTAAGTACTCAGGACATGTACCATCCCTTACCGAGTGCTGATATTCCTTCCTACGTCTCTTACAGTTGATACAACTAGGTGGCTCTTCCTCAAATGGGCACTCATTAATTACGTGCCCACTTCGAGCACAATATCCACAAGACGGGGACTCATGCGAACAATATTGGGTAGTATGTCCATACACAAGACAGATAACATTTAGTGACTATCGTATAAGGACGGTGCTTATGAGAACTCCAAGTCAAAAACAACCTGTCCAGGGAGGACACATATTTATACATTTTAGGTGAGAAGCTAACAACCCAATGAACTAGCGATGACGACTTGGCCTGAGTAGTAAAACGAAAAACTGTTTGTTGCTTCACTTCTTCCAATGTGAAACCGTAATCTAACAAGTTCTTGTTATAGAGATTATCCACAATATCGTCCTTTGAAAGATCCCGTGGGACATCATAAATTACGACTGATGGATTACCTTTACGAGGAACGCCAGTGATCACTCCAGCTTCGGAAAACGCCGCCGTGGAAGTCAAGCAATCCAAATAAGATTTCGTAGTTGTTTCCACAACCACTCCTCGTAATCGAGGAGTCGTTGTGGAAACAGCTATGAAGAAACAAGTTCTGATGTTTTCACATCAGAACTTGTTTTCAAGTCACTAGTATCTGAAGCTCTAATTATTAGAACATTATTAGATGATTTAGTAATATCACTAGAAGAAACACCCTTCTCAATAGTACCCCTCACAGTATCAGTATACGTACGCACAGGCTCTTGTCTATGTAACCTATCCGTCGGAAACTCGTCTATATCTACATGTGACTTTGGTAAGAGGACCGCCCTTCATCCTGTTCAATGTGTTTACCAGAGACCAGAGATGAAGTTTGTAACACTGTTTGTAGCAATTGGGCTCTTTTATCAATTTCCTCATTAATGGCTTTTAATCTCTCATTTTCTATCAATAGTGCAGTTGTCAGTCTCCAAATTACACCATTTGTCCATAATGATATCCCTTAGTTTTTTAGTCACCTTATTAACCTATCCGAAAAGAAAAACTTGTGATATCTTTTCGCATTTTAGAAATGACCACATATACAGAGGACGCATCTTGAATATTATCACACTCATCAGTTATTGTACTTCCATAATTTTCACATTCATCAGTCATTGTACTTGAATCAGTATTCAAAATAGGGGTGGGAATAAATCCCCTCCACTTCAATTAACTCACCACCTGTGCTCTGCTCTCGTACTAAATGAGCCGCGGGTCTTAACTGTTCGTGACCAATACTTTTAGAATATACGAACTCACCTAACCTTCGTATATCGCCATGAGAATGAGGAATGTTAGGTGGGAGTAGGGGTGATGTATCTTCTCCCTACCCGCTGGATCTGTCTAAAGATCGTTCACCGTTATTATTTATATCTTCCATAATTCTTTGATATTAAAATCTCCCAAATAGTTTAATATTAGTAGTATTAAACAAGCAACGTCCAAATGTATTAGTAAAAACAACTACAGTTTTTCAACTTATTCAGCTGCAATGACCGATGGTACAATGCCATTGTACATTGTCACTTCTGTAAATTTGATTGTTCGCAGTACAAAACTGGGAACGCTGCAATCTCAATATTATTATGAGATTAATCTAACAAAGGTTACCCGAGTGCCATCACTCTATGACAATGCTTCTCAACTTTCCGAGCTAATGAGTTCCAATATGACATCCAAATATGTTTCATCAGAGGGTTTTTAGTGTCAAACGGCACCAGGGATTTCCCCATCTCCGCCTGCTATACACTGTTTGTTTGTTTTTGTTAGTTGTTGGCGCATCGGCTTCTGTAGCCATAATGCACCTTCCAAAGTTTTTGCATTTTCTACTTTGATCCAAGCCCGAGGCGGGATTCGAACTCGCGACCTTTGGGTTGCCAGGCAGGCGCTTTACCCACCCAGCTAGCCTGGTCGGCGCTATAAATTGTGGGTGTGAAAGAGAACATTGTTAAAAAGTGTATGGTTTAAAAGTGTATGGAATTTGTACATGTGTAGTGTCGTGTACCGTTGTTCCTCTGGTCATTTGGTCGTTGAGGCCGTAATGGGACCCAACCTTGTCCACACTCTGTCCCGTGGAGGCAGATCAGTATTATAGTTATTTACTCTGGCAGGTCCTGCCACCTAATTTCCTGAGATTTTAGTGGCAAAGACCTAAAAAATAAAGGGGGGGGAGGAGAATAAATAGGGTTAGCCGAGGTAATTAAAAATTGTGTTAATTAAGTTCTTGAGTGTGGGGTACGATTATTGGGGTTGTTTTCAACGCTAGTGATGTAAATTTTTAAGAGAGAACAGGGGAGAGACTGAAGGCTGGGGGGAAACAGACAGAAATATGGGGTCAAGAGAGAATAAATCTGGTGGGCCCATGCCCCACCAGAGGGAAGGTGGGATCAGGGAGGGAGGAGCCAAAGAGACTGTCAGCTCCCCCCGCTATGAGGAAAGGGGAAGAGGGGACCATGCAAGGGACCATGGTTTTGAGAGCCAAGATGGCCTTGAACATCAAAGCTGTGGCAAATCGTCTTAGGAATTTCCGTTCAGTGAGTCCAGTCCGGTCTAAGAAATGCCACTCATGGGAACGGTGTCCCATCTTCCAGTTTGTCCTAATTATGGTCTGAGTCTGGTCGCACTTGGGATGCATATCCCGTCCAATTATCACTTAAAATGTAGAGGGTCCGTTCAGTGAGTCTGGTCCGGTTTTGGTGGTCTCTTGGGACTGATGTCCTGTTTCTTGTGGTGACGATGACGTAGTGATTGGTTGGGTTGCACTTTTGTTGTTGCAGCCTGGTTCTTCCAGGGTGTGCGATTTTCCTTGCGGAAAGTTGACCAGTGCTCGAGGTGGATACAGTAAGTTGGGATCAGTAGGTGGCGGAAGTGTCCCGCGTCTAGTAAACATCTTTTGGGCAAATTTCGAAAAGGCTCTGTAGGAGATTTCGTCCTCCAGTAGATAATGCTCCTGATTTGTAGGTATAAAATGAAGTTGGGTGACAAGTAAACCACGGAGATCTAACAACTCACACTCGTACATAAGATGGTGCTAGGATTCCAGGGAGTCGCAGACACATCTTGGATCATCAATAATTCCCAATAGATTTAGTTCGCAGCGATTGCTCCCTGTCGTGTGAGGAGGTAGGTTGTATATAAGCCTGGGGAGAACTAAATATCCTTCATCATTCATTATTTATTTAAACATACATTTTTATACAGTCTCAAGATATAAGAATTATCAAAGATATTAAATACGTTGAGATATATATAAGAACTGACAATACATGTTGGGGTAAACAAGATCACATTTGCATTATACTATTCAGATCACATGTAAACATTACACTGATGATAAGCAAAAAATTTCGGGATAATATTTTTTGCTCCAGTCAGAAAAATAATTCGGGAACAACACATGCATAATATTAGCATTAAGAGTGGAAAATGATGCAAAAAAGGAAATTAAAAAGCATCAGGCAAAACGTCCTTTGTACATCACCTATCCATCTTCTTCAATAATTTGTTTTGTTTTTCCTTGAATTTATGCAAACTGCCTATTTCCTCAAGAATAGATGGAAGTTTCTTCCAGCAATCAACCGCTGCTGGTAGAAGCAAATTGTCGCACTTCTCTGCTCTAATCAACTTTCCCCAATTTGAATTTATGCTTCTCATGTGTGTAGTCAGCAAGAGAAAGAATCCCATCAGCATTCATCTTTCAGAATCTTCAAAACCTTATCAATGAATGCTTCAGAATTGAAGACTAGCTTGATAAGACCAGCTTTTTATTCCCTTCACCAATCTCGTTGCCCTTCTCTCTCTACAACAGCAGAACTATGTGTATCCCTTCTTAAACCAGGCCTTCTCCACAGCTGTAAGCAGAAATTAAAATGCAGCCACCCCATTGCCTTGAACAACTTTCTATCAGAAAGTAAAATTGACAACTTCTTAAATAGCATAGTTTTCGTAAAGGAAAACAAAGTCAATGTTCCCCAGAGGATCTACAGGCATTAGCGCCTCGGTAGAAAAAAGGAGTCCTCACATTTTAACCAAAAACTGAAAATAATTAAACTCAATATTCACAATTAGAAAAATTCTGTTTGCTCCGAGCAGAAGAATGAAACGCTTCATTCTTCTGCTCGCAGCAAACGCTTCCAGAAAGAAAGCAACTACAATATCTGGACTAGAACCAGTAACTTAACCAGACTTGTTCTCAGAAGAAAAGGCAATGTGAAGTGATAATCGGAAAAATAAAATTTTCCTCATATCCCTCATAACAACAAATTCTGTACAAGAACCAAATTAATCAATAGTTATTGCGTAAAATTCTATACAAGAATTACGAGATCTATTCTGTGACTTGCCCACATTTTTAAAGAAAATTAATATTCCATTGCCCGAATAATCGATGCACAGCAAGAATAATTATAAACGTTCAGAGGGAAACAGTGATGCTGGGCAAGAACTGTTATAAGAAAAAGTGTACGTCTGTCAGTAAGCGCCCCGGAGTATTTTCGGAAAACAATCAATCCATATTCAAGGAGCCAAAATACTGTAAACCCATTCTGATCCCTGAACTTGAATGTGGACTGATCACTTTTCTCAATAGTTCACCTGACATTCGTTTAGGTAATATTATCAGAGTGATGGAATCTAGAATATTCACAGCAGTCTCTTAAAAATTATCACCTATTTCTGCTGTGTTTTTGTATAAAAAATTCAAAGAATTTTCACAGTAATTCTGTGCATGTAATTGAGAGGATTACACTGTTCGTCTGCAGCTGAGCTGGAGATGGAGCTACGCTAAAAAGAATCCTGAGAACATTGAGATCTATTCAAAGAAATGGTGGGTTTCCAGTTGCACAAAACAGTGAGTTTCCACAGAATGAATATACTTCTCAGAAAAGATCTGGAGTGATCTTGAAAGTGGCGTGCAGATGCTATCAAAGTGTTTATGATGACGAACACTTTGACTTTTTGGAAGAATTAATAGTTAATTTAGTAGAAGAAGATTGTCCATCTAAATTAAGACATAATAGTTTCCTTTTCAGAACATTTTACCGATAATGTACGTTGTTTCTGTTCAATACAATTTTTTTTCTTCCTCTATATATATAATTCTATACATCAATGGGCTTACGCTTCTTCTTGGATAAGTTTGTTTGTAAATTGCCAGCAGCATGAGCCTGATCATCAAAAAATATTAAACGGTATTGTTTGGAACAGATTAACATTGCAAATCTCTTTTGTTAGATTAATAACTTAAACCACTTCCCTTTCCAACGATATCTATGTTTACACTTATAAAGCATTGTATTTTATAAATTTTCAAGATTGCGTTATGGCCAACATCGCATTTTATTGGTATAAGCGGATTTGTGTTATTTTAGATTTTTTAAAAATTAAATCCGCTCTTTCATTTTGTTTTCCAGGAATGTGTTCCAAAGTCCATTAAAGCACGTTGCCAGAGACAGTGTGAGTATTAATTAATTTGAAATAATATAATTTGACTTTGAGAAAATGATTCATTTTCTTGAAATACTCTTAAATCAAATCAAATGTTTCGAAAGATGTACTACATCAATTTTGTCGTACACTAAACATCCCCTCTTGGGATTTCTATTGGCTTGGCCCTCGTAAGTAGTACAGTGATTACGATTCCTAACCGTCGGCAACTTTAGGAAAAGGTTGGGTTTGAGTACCTTTATGACGACAAGAATTTTAATTAGCTTTTTTCTCCCTCACAGTGATCGAGTCAGTCAAGCTGAGACAACAGATGAAGGTTTTTCACTGGGAAACTCCTTTTCATCGACTAAACCATCCACCAATACATTACCCACAATTGACAAACAGAATTCACTATGTAATCAAATAATCGCTTTGACTACTACATTCGATCAAAGTTCTGTATACGATAACGGGTCTTCAATGAGATTATGCTCAAAAGCCATCGAATTGGACGAATGAGTGCGAAATCAGCATTGGATAAGAAAGCAGTGGCCACTTAGTGGCAATTGTTGTTTTGTGTGCCCAATAAACAAGGAAGCTAAAGCCCTGAATCTTCCACATTTGGAACAGATTCATGGAACATATTACGTGTATTCTTCGATCGCGTTGTCTGTTTCCTTGACAAAAATGTCCCGCTTCCTCTACTGAAACCAATTTTCCCTTTATGCATTAAGCCTGTTTATCAGCCTCATTTGAGGCTGATAAACTCGCCCATGAATTAAAAAAAAAATGAATTCTAAGAAACCTGGCGAATCACTTAAATTATTATTGTTAAAAAATAACAAAATAAACATAGTTTTTAGTCGGTTTGAGGAAAATATTTATGAAAACAAATATTGATTTAAATCTGAAATCAGCGTGCCTAATAAATATTTTATATTTATTTCAAAAACAGGTTCCATAGATTGCTCTCCAATTTATCTGAAAAAATTTCCAAACGAGTAATGGACCACGTAACCATGGAAACGGATCTTTGAGTTTTCGTTTTTTTTTTTTTTTTCAATTTTTATCTTTAAATGTCTTGTTTTTTGAATAGTGAAGAGAGGCACCAAAAGGTTATTGATCAATGTAGCATCGCTGATTAAAATGCACAATAAAAAAAAAGCACAATGAGAGATTTTATTTCATTTCAATCAATACACCCATCTATATTGTACAGCAATTGAAGAAGAAAATACACGATAATACAGTTTTCAACAAATAAAGACAAATAACGTACAGCAGAATAATAATAAAACGAAAAACAAAAGTATTTAATATTAGTAATTAGTATTAGTATTAGTATTAGTAACGGCCACATGGTGAAAGAAAGCCTATTGGCTTATGCTGCACCAGCCAAAAAAAAAAAAAAAAAAAAAAAAATCCGAACAAAACAATGATAAAAACAAAAAAAAAAAAAAATCCGAACAAAACAATGATAAAAACAAAAAAAATAAATAAATAAATAAATAAATAAAATAAATAACTAAATAATAATAATTAATAAATAAAAAAATATATAATAAAAAGGAAATTAAACCTATCAACATATGCGCTTCCCTTACCCGAAAGTACTATCCAGATGACCTTTGAATTTCCACAAACTGCAAGCGTCTACAACCCATGAAGGCAACTTATTCCAGTAATTTATAACTCGCTGGCTAAAATAAAACTTCCTGCAGTCCAATCTAAACATTTCCCCCCGTAACTTGAATTTATGTCCCCTAGTTCTAGCATCATTTATAATCTTGAAAATTTTGTCCTCATTCATTTTACTGATGCCTCTCAGAGCCTTAAACACCTCAATCAAATCTCCCCTAAGGTGTCTAGTTTCCAAACTCTGCAACCCACATATTCGAAGTCTTTCTTCATAAGGACGCCCTTTTGCCGATCTCACCAGGCGAGTTACCCTTCTTTGCACCCATTCAAGAAGCTCGATGTCTTTCTTTAGGTGCGGTCTCTATACTTGAACACAGTATTCCAAGTGTGGCCTAACATAAGCCTTATATAATGGTATTATCACGTCCCTATCTCTACTTGCAAAAGTTCGATAGATCATCGATAGGACACCATGGGCCTTCCCTGCAACCTGTTTACAATGCTCAGAGAATTTCATGTCTGACCGTATCGTAACACCCAAATCCCTTTCCTCCAAGTCCCTACTGGGTTTAGTTGAACTCCACCAAGTGAATACGTTATTTTGGGATTACTGTTTCCCAGGTGTAATACCCTACACTTTGTTGGATTAAAGCATAGCTGCCATTTTTCTGACCATTCCTGAAGTCTATCTAGGTCTCTCTGAAGAATCTCAGCTTGACAGTGATCATTAACTACTCTACCAATTATAACATCATCTGCAAATTTAGACATCACGCCCTGTATCCCTTTATCGATGTCGTTTATGAAAATTGAAAACAACAGTGGTCCTAATACTGATCCTTAGCGAACCCCATTTCTTATATCTACCCAATCTGAGGAATAGCCATTTATCACAACCCTCTGTCTCCTGTCCTGAAGCCATCCTGCTATCCATCTAAGGATTTTCCCAGTGATTCCAACCTGTTCCAGCTTATAAAACAACCGATCATGTGGGAATGAGTCAAAATCTTTGCTGAAACCTAAATCCAGCTCATGAGTGACCCTTTCGAAATAGCGAACCAGATTTGTTAAACAAGATTTTCCCTTTAGAAAACCATGCTGAGTATACTTGAGAATTTCAATTCGATCCAAATGATCCTGAATTCCACACTTGATCATTGCCTCCATGATTTTCCCTACTACTGAAGTCAGACTGACAGGTCGATAATTTCCGACTTCACTTTTAGAGCCACCATTATGTATGGGAGATACATTTGCACTTTTCCAATCCAAGGGAATCTCCCCAGAGTCTAGTGATGCTCGCATAATTAGCCTCAATGGTTCAATGCACTCGCTTGCCGCCTCTCTTAAGATTATAGGGTATATTCCATCAACTTTGGTCCTTGAGGTTGTCACAGACAATCTCTCAGATATGCCAGACAAGCTGTTCTTGCTACCTGGAAGTCTAAAACGCTGATGGAACTGATATTCTGGTGACACTTAAGTCAAGTGGACTTAATTTCGGCGATGTCCGGACGGTCTATGACAGCCAAATCCTCTGCTTGCACCTTCACGATGGTGGGACTGTTAGTAATCCTAGGTATAACCTCCATGCACAAGTACATGGTGGGAGACCACCTAGGTGTGAACCAACGTAACCAGGGGTCGACGTGTGGCGTCCACACCACATGGAGGAACGCCGCCCCTCTATGTTACCAGGCAGTACTAGGTGGTAGATGACTTTCATCAACCGGTGAAATACCACCACTTTGCTTATTGAATGCTTGAAGTGGTGGAACCCATGTTTAGTCTCTAGAGCTAAGTTCCGGCCAACCCTTCCCTATCTCTTCCATCATGCAGTATGATTGATGACTTTTGAGGTTATGATGAACGTCGTGGCGAGATCCAATATTCCTTACATTTCGAGGGTACAGCTCTAAAACGGTGTTTGCAGGCCGGCCGCTAGATAGTACACCGGACCAAACCTATTGGTAACTCTCTAGGAGGCTTCCGGATCAGCTAGTGTATAATCTTGCTACCTCTACTCTGCCAGATAGTGACTGGAGGGAGTCCGAGTAGTGTGTAAGCGGGGAGCATTGTCGAGGCCACGTTATGTCAAGGATCTGGGTATATTCTTACCACATGTACGCCATATCCAAAAATTTCATTACTTCACACAGCATGTCCCACTCACTTTTTCTTACTATTGAATACACCATGAATTGTCAAAATAATAGAGCAAGCTTATCTGCGAAAAGATCTAAACCTCCCAAGGACTTCCTAATTCATTTCACAAATATACGTGGTCTTAATTCCAATCTCAACGATGTCCATTTCCACTTGCAGTCTTCCAAACCCCCAGGCACTTTTTCTGACTGAATATCAGTTATCAGTTGATTCAACTACTTCTCATCTCAGATGTCCAAATTATTTGCTGTATGATTCCTTTCGCCTCAAAGCTGGTACTTGTGCATATGTCCGTTCTGGTATTCCCTGTCAGAGACTTGGCAATCTGGAATCTCCTCTCTTCGATCTTCTCTGGCTTAAAATCTCTCTACCTCATTGTGTCAAATTCATCTGTTGTTTCTACCGTTCTCCCAACTTCACTAATCATTTGGAGCTCTTTGACTTTCTCCAGTCCAACTTTCCTAACAGAGAGGTAATTTTCCTTGGTGATTTTAATGTTCACAACAGCAGCTTGCTTCCGTTTTCTAGTCACACCGACCCAGCAGGTCGAGATGCTGAGGCTTTTGCAATTACTAATGACCTAGCACAGATTGTTCATTTACCTACAAGAATACCGGACAATCCTAATCATACAGCCAATACGCTTGATCTTTTTCTCACAAACAACCCTTCTAAGTACAAGGTTGAAGTGAGAGGTCCTTTAGGCACTTCAGATCACAACTTGGTGATTGTCTCTTCTCCAATGGAACCTTAATCTCATGGCTATTCACAACCTCGTATTGTTTGGCATTACAAGAATGCAAAATGGGATGACCTGCGAGACTTCTTTTCTTCTTTTCCTTGGTCTGATTACTGTTTCAAAACTTCTGATGTCAACGTTTGCTCAGATCGTGTCAGTGAAATTATTCTTACAGGAATGGAATCCTTTATCCCACACTCCACTTTAAAATCTCGTCCTTTATTTAAACCTTCATTTTCCAATTAATGTGCTAAGGCTGTCCAAGAGAAGAATGTTGCATATCGTAATTGGCTTGTTTCTAATTCTTCAGTTTCATTTACTGCCTACAACAAGCTCGCAACAATTGTAAAGCAGTTATTAATCAGTCCAAACTAGAGTTTGAACAGGCTGAGTAGAAAACTTGCTTCTTGCCCTAATGGTAGCCGAGCATTCTGGTCTCTTGCCAAAGCTATTGGCCGCAACTTTTGCCCATCTCTGCTCCCACCTCTGTCCAAACCAGATGGTTCTGTTGTCACTTCAGCCAAAGATAAATCTGACCTGCTAGCATCCCATTTTTCTTCCAGCTCATGTATTAATGATCTTGGTAAAACACCTCCCACCATTCCTAACACGCTCCATTCAATGCCTCCTGTGGTCTTCCGTCAAAAGGATATCAGAAGGATTTTGATGAATCTTGATGGTAAGAAACTTCCAGGTCCTGATGGTATTTCTCCACTTGTTCTCAAAACCTGTGCTTCTGAACTTACTCCTATTCTTTGCCGCCTTTTTTTCACTTTCTTATTCCAAAGGTGTTTTTCCTTCTGTTTGGAAATTTGCTCATATCCAGCCAGTTCCTAAAAAGGGTGACAAATCCCTCCCATGCAATTATCGTCCCATTGCAATTACTTCTACTCTTTCTAAAGTAATGGAGAAATCAATTAACCGCCAACTCTTAAACTACCTAGAAACCTTCCGTCTGATCAACGATCGCCAGTATGGATTCCGTCAGTGTCGATCCCCTGGTGATATTCTGGCTTATGTTACCCATTTATGGACTAATTCAATGGAAAAGTTCGGTAAAACACAAATAGTTGCTCTTGACATCTCAAAGGCTTTTGATCGTGTTTGGCATAAAGGTCTTCTAAACAAGCTTCCATCTTATGGTTTGCCAACTGTTTTTAGTAATTGGTTATCCAGTTTTCTCTCTGATCGCTCACTGAGGGTGATGGTAGATGGCTCTCTGTCTTCTAACTTCTCCACTAATGCCGGTGTCCCCCAAGGTTCAGTTCTTTCCCCCACTCTTTTCCTCTTGTATATTAATGACCTTCTTCAATTGACTGGAAATCCTATCCATAGTTTTGCCGATGATAGCACATTGCATTCAACTTTCAATTTTGAGAAACCTTGTCCTGCTCAATCAGCTTCAAGTTCTCGAATATCCGCTACCAATTCCTTAAATGCCGATCTTCAGGTATTTCTCCAGTGGGGCAAAGACAACTTAGTTGATTTCAACCCTTCTAAAACTCAGTCTTGTCTTATATCTCGCAAAAAGGATTCTTCTGCTCCTATGCTTATCTTTAGTGACACTCCGATTTCTAGGCAAAATGATATATCTCTTTTGACGATTACCCTGACTTCTAATCTCTCTTGGCACAAGCACATTACAAATATTGCTTCCTCTGCATCTAAAAAACTTGGTTTTCTCTTTCGCTCTCGGCGTTACTTTTCTTCCAAACAGCTGCTCACTCTGTATAAATCGCAAATCCGCCCTGCCATGGAATATTGTTCCCACATCTGGGGTGGTGCCCCCAAAACCTCTCTCAGGCTTCTTGATTCCATTCAGAAGAGGGCAGTTAGGTGAATTAATGATTCATCTCTAACAGAGTCTCTCCACTCGCTTTCTCATAGACGCACTGTTTCTGCTGCTTGCCTCTTTTACAAATACTGCCATGGGCACTGTTCTTCTGAATTGGCTTCTATAATTCCTGCTCTCTCTTTCAAAACAGTCCGAACACGTGCCGCCACCAGCCAGCATCCATTTACTCTCAACTTCAAACCCACAGAACCAACTTTTCATCTTCCTCATTTATTCATTCAACTGCCGTTTTCTGGAACAAACTTCCTTCATACGTATTTTCTGAAAATTACAATCTACAGAAGTTCAAGTCCAGTGTCAACAAATATCTTGTTTCATCTTCTCAACCTCCAACCCAAACACGGTACTAAGTACTATAAGTTCTAATACCTCTCGTGTTTGGGGTTCACATAAAAAAAAAAAAAAAAACTGCAGGAGCCTTACTGGTCTGTAGGCTTGAAAGTTTTTTCATTAAATAATCTTGCGAAATTTCAATATCATTAATTACATATTTTTTGACTTGGCTCCCACAATTTCCCATTGCCACAAAAGGCTTTTCATTTGTAAATATCGATGCAAAATAACTGTTGAGTTCATCTGCAATGGCAGTTGGTGTATTTATTACTATCCCCTTTCCCTTACGTAAAGGTCCGATCTGGTTTGTCCTGCTCTTTTTGGCATTTATATATGTGAAGAATTCTTTATCCGCCCTCTTTGCTCTGTTTGCTAGTGATTTCTCATAAATTGCCTTTGCCTGTCCAACCTTTTCTGTGGTTCTATTACAGATCACCTTGTAGCTGTTATAGGCTTCAGTACTTTTTATTTGGTGCCCATAGTAATGGGCAAATGGTCAATGGAATTTCAATTTTTGCAGATGCTCAATGTTTTTCTTGACTTCTGTCCAGCAAAAATGAGACTGTCAATGGTTAAAAGGTGATAGAGATCCACTTCCACATACACATCAATTCAAACAATCCGTTTATTTGCGTGAGGACTACAAGTAAGGGCGTTACAAAGTGGTTTTTCCCCCGATGTGATTTCCTCCTTGAGTACCAAACATTAAGAATTAAAGTAAGTAACATCATAACTTAACTTGAGTGGAAGTTACATCATTTTTTGCTTTTAAATCGTTGTTTACCACTATGTAGTCATATAATATTACTTTCTCTATGCTTACATTATGTGTCTGTCTAGTCTTTAATTTTGAACAATATTACCAATCTTAGTTTTAAAACTCGAGAAATTGTAAATTTCTCTCTACTCCAGTTACCCAAAACCTTTGTGGGGCGGTTGAGAATCACAGAGACATTACCACTCCTATGTGTGTGGGGTCCCTGTAAATATGAATCCTGTGAGAGCTACAGTCGCAAGTTGGAAAATTCTTGTTATTGGGTGAGAGGGAAAATTGAGAACCACAAAATACTGAAGAGCAGGATTGTCACAGTAGTAACTTTGAAAGGACTTATGATCTGGAAACGTAAATTTTCTTCTTTTGCACTAAAAGATTATCTAAACTGTACATCTTGTACTGTACATCGAAAATCTGATTGATACGCACTTCATGTTAAAGGAGAAAAAACTCTGCTCTCTGACTTTACACCACCAATAATAATCATCGATTTTAGAATCAAATCTGTTCAGTGACGAATGTGCAAAGCTTTTGTCAAATAAGACGGGTTTTCATACTTTGTAGTTTTTTTTTTTTTTTTCATGAGCATTGTATTTAACTGATAGTTAAATTAAACGAAGAAAACTATCAAAAATCGTGTTTCGTTATGAAATTACTATTCAATTTCGAGTTCGTCATCTGGCTGCATTAAATTCTTTTTAGTTGAGTCAAACTAAATGATAACATTTTTCGTAACCCTGAAGCCAAACTGTAGAATTTTTATACGTAATATAGTAATAGAGGCATGTGATGCAAGAAAGCAAGAATATGCAGCATCAACAAAAAAAAAAAGTAATAATAATTTCACACATTCTTTCCCTTTAAACGTTTGTACAATTCCTCCGTGAATTTTTTTAAGCTATCAACTTCCACAATGACAGATGGAAGTTTGTTCGAGCAATTAACCACTCGCTGGCTAAAGGCAAATTTCCGCACATCTATTCTACAACTGTCTTTCCTCAATTTGAATTCATGCCCTTCAAGTTCCTAATCTGAGCAAGCGGAACAATCCCATAAGAATTCAGCGTGTTCAACCCATTTCAGGCCTTATACACCTCAATCACATCACCTCACAAGTGCCTAGTAGCAAGTTCGTGAAAGTAGTAAGTTCAGCTTGGAACTAATACTGTCAGTCAGTTATTTTGCGTTTTCAACCCTAGTGGCAAAGAGGATCGGGATTGGATGTATGCCCTGACGCTCTTAACATGAAAATAAGTTCACACAATTGTTGAATTTGATATTCGTTTTAGTAGCTAAAAAACCCATACCACCGCTAATTATGTGCTTTTATCGTTAAACTGAAGTTATTTTAATTGATAAACGGAATTGTGCTTTTAATTGTCAAATTGAACAAAATACTCTTTGGCCATGCCAAAGTAAATTTAAAATAAATTGGAATCAATATCGCTCGTTGTAGTAGAAATAATTACAAAAATTGCGAGGTGCACGGGGAAAATTAACTATGATTTCCTTTAATCACCAGCTTACATCATTCTGTCGCGTTCCTTAACCCCACCTAAATACGTTTCAAGTTGCGTCTTCAAGTTACAACTTTCAACTATACCTCCAATTCGCAAGTTTAATTTTTGAACAGACACGTAACCCTGACAACTTCTAAATGCTAGGGCACTTTTCACGTTAAACATTTGTCTGTCCAACTGCTTTGAACATAAAAATTATGTTTTTAGTCGTTTGCATGCTTCAAATAAAGTGAAACTCCCACATATAATGGAATGTACTGCCCTAGTGTCAATAGACTGTATTGTGAATAAATAATGTGAATGTATAGTTGTATGTACAATCCTAGTGAATTCAGTGGTCAAATGACACAAGTGAGTCCAAAGCTGAGATGTCTTTTTTAAATGAACACTAAAAACGAACGTGTGTTTTTTTGTTTTGGGAAAAATGATCGCGTTAACATTAGCATTAGTATTAGTAAAGGCAAGTGATGCAAGAAAGCAAGCTTGGATAGCATCAGCCAAAAAAAAAAAAAAAGCCCTTTTCATTTCATCCATCCATTCGCTCCAAATGTTTGTCCAGTTGTGCCTTGAAACTATTTAATGACAGATGGAAGTTTGTTCCAGCAACCAACCATCTGCTGGCTAAACGAAAAGTTCCGCACATCTATCCTACAATTGTCTTTCCTCAACTGGAATTTATGCCCTCTCAGGCGATTTTCTGAGCAAGACAAAGAATCCCATTAACATCGAGCATGCTCAAACTATTCAAGACTTTATGCCCCTCATTCCGATCACTTCCTAGCCACCAGAGATTGTAATTTTCAAAATGTAAGCCTATTTTCGTAAGAGCACCCCCTTTGTTCCATTCACTAATCTTGTTGCCCTTTGCTGTGTGCTCGTTCGAGCAGCTCAACATCCTTCTTAAAATGAGACCTCAAGGCCTGTATACAGTACTCAAGGTATGTCCTGACCATCGGCTTATACAAGGGATAATTACTTGCTTATTTCTACTAAAAAAATTCATGTATATCTTTGAACATACACCAGGAGCTACTCTTGCAGACCGTCACCACAGCTCAGAAAATTTCATATCTGCATGCACAATTACTCCCAGGTCGTTTTCATTCTCTACCACTGTCACTGTGGTACCACTGAGTTGATACGTTACTCTGGGGTTACTGCTGCCCATGGGCAGTATTTTACATTTGTCAATAATAAACTTCAGTTGCCACCTCTCAGCAAACCTGCTTAAGATTTCTATATCCTGTTGCAGCAGCGTTCTGTCATTAGTGTCATTACCAACCCTGCCGACCATCGTATCTTCTGCAAACCTGTACATTAAGCCTGCTATACCATCATCAATATCGTTAATAAATAAATAAAAAAAAAATAATGGACTCAACGCTGGGGAACCCCCACTAATAACATTAGTCCAGGAAGAGCAATATCCATTGATTACCACTCTCTTTTGCTCCCACTCATCCATCTCTTTATCCATAGCAGCAATTTGCTTCCAATGCCACCCTGCTCCAATTTATGCAGCAGTCTTCCATCTGCAACAGAATCAAAAGCCTTTCTAAGATCCAAATTATTCTTTGCATCCAGTTCCTTTGTGACAACATCATGGTATCCAATTAAATCGGTCAGGCAAGACTTCCTCTTAACAAACCCATGCTGTGTCCGAGCTATAACTGAAGTCTTGTCTAGATGATCCTGCAGTGCTTCTTTAACCAGTGTATCAATTAATTCCCCGTAACAGAAGTTAAATTAACTGGTCTGTAATTACTTGTGTCGCCTTTGATCCTCCTTTTTGAATCGAGGTCATATTTGCACCTCTCCCGTCCATTCGTACCTCCCCTGAGTTCAAGGAACCTCTCATAATTATGACTAAAGTTTTGCTTACTTCCTTTGCCGCTTCCCTTAGTATAACTGGGTAGATCCCATCCACCCCAGGTACCTTCCTTATGTTTATCTTCTTCCGTTTATCTTCTCCAGTTATTACACGATTCTCTAGCTTACTGCCAGAGTTTAATTCACCTCTGGCATTCTGCTCCCTGAATAACTTCTCTTGTGTGAATGAGATATATTGAAATTTAATGTCCACACAGAATACCTCCGGAAGCGATTTAACACCTTACGCTGGAGAGCGAAACAACACTGACTTCATTCCAACGATGCCGCAACCACTACCAGATATCTTCAAGCCACTGTTTATCCAGTTATTTTATACGCTGCTGAGATTTCGGCATCTGCGTCGCCTTCACTTCAAAAACCGGTGTTCTCGTGTGAATACTGGACCCTGAAATGGGCCACAAATAAGGATCGCCGATCCCCTCAATTGAGAACAACTGACATGGCTGAGCAGCTAAATGTACCCAGGCTTCCGAGGTTAATTGACAACAGGAGTTTAATGACCTCAGTAAAAATGTACACAGGACTGACAAACACCCCAAACATCTGGGATTCTGTCAGTGGCACAATCCTCCGCCATCCTTGAGGTCAGAGCCCACCCTAATCCCCAAACACAACCGGTTGAAACTGTGTAGTCGGTTCCTACCTGCCCAGGCACTACCCAAAATTCAGGCACTGCTCCGTCTTGGAGTCGACCTACAAAAAATGGCTACCGACTACAAATACCGTCACATGCTCCTCGAGTGGATTACATCGGTGGAACTGGGATAATTCCTCCATATCACGTTCAAGTCCTCATATTTTCATTATTATAATTTCATTATTACATGTTTAATTTTATTTCCATGTAACGGTAAATTTTTTTGCCAATTAATCTCATTTATAATGTAAAACTCCTGGCCATGTCGCCGTGATGAGTATTATTGTTTCTAGTACATGTTCTGTACTTATCAGCAATAATAAAGAATTTATTTATATATTTATGCAAAATACTCGTTTAGATTGTTAGCCACCTGAGCAGGATCATCAACAGTTGAACCATCAATATCCAGTGGACCAATCTGATTCATCCCTTTCCTTCTAGAATTTATATAAATAAAGAATTCTTTGCTGTTTTTCCTTTCATCCTTTGCCAAAGATTTCTCGTAATCTGCCTTTGCCTGCCTAATCTCCTTTGTGACTTGGTTACAGAGCAGTTTATATCTATCATAGGCTTCCATGTCACCCATTAATTTGTATGTATCCCATCCATTTTTCTTCTCTCCCCCATGTGTCATTAGTACATCTGACATCCATATAGACTTAAACCTTGAATAATATTTCTTAGTTGGTATATAGAGCCTAGTAGCTTCCAAGATTAATTCTTTGAACGCGTCCCATTTTGCATTTGCTGTTGGTGACATCATCAGTTGGACCCACCGTATAGAATTTAAATACTGTCTGAGACCTCCGTAGCATCTTTTACGAAATCAAAAAACCTTCCCTTTATCCCTGATGGTAGTTACCTCTTTAAGTAAATCCCACTTGAGCACATTGTGATCACTGCCACCTAGTGATTTTTTTACCCTCATATTCTTAATGCATGATGAATCACTGATAATAATCAGATCAAGAGAGTTATTCCCTCTCTGGTTGCCCTTCGAATATGTTGCTGTAGAAAACAATCATCCAATAAATCCACAAAAGCCTTGCTAGTGTGAGATTGACCAACCCACAAATTGGGAAATTAAAATCTCCCATTATAAGACTCTCTGATTTACACTACCACTCTATTTCCCTGAACAGTTTCTTATTATACTCACCAGAGTTATTATGCCTATAGAACACTCTTACTCTCAATTTTGATCTCCCAATGCTTATGTCACACCAAACTGACTCGACACTACTCTGTCCAGCGATGTCGTATAGCTGTCTTTTCTTGAATTCCCGGGGGGGGCTCATATCTGGTGATTATGGGCTTGACACACCCAGGGTCCTGAGATGAATAGCATCATTTTTCTCTTTCTTCGTGATTTTCTTCTACTTCTGACTCTCTTTCTCTCTCAGGGTAACTCGGGAACTTTTTTTTTCCTGCTGCAGCATAAGCTTCAGGCTACCTTGCACCCCATCGCTAATAATAATAAAAATAATAACAATAATAGCACAACCTCTCCTCCCTTCCTATCCTGTCTATCTTTCCTGTACACATTGTACTCCCCAAATTCCAGTTCTGCATTCCTTATATCTGTGTGACACCATGTCTCTGATATCCGAACAATATCTGCCTTTGATGTTTTGAGCAATACCTCAAATTCATCAAATTTATTTACCAAACTCCTAGCATTGGTGTACACGCAAGTATACATCCACCTGTTCCTATTCTTAGCTACCATAACACAACCCATGTGTTTACTTGAACCGCAATGACTCCCAGCAGTCTCTGAAAAACCCTGCATCTTGTTTTTCAGGCTTCTGCTCATTTCAATAGAAGCAGTGCAAGAATCTCTTTCACCTCTGCGAGTGGCTACTGTTAAACTATTAGAATTTTTTGTTCTTTGAGGTTGTCACAGACATTCTCTTAGATCTACCAGACAAGCTCTACTTGCTAGCTGGGAGTCTAATACGGTGATTGAACTGTTATGCGGGTGTTATTCAAATCACGTGGGCCCAATTTCGGCGAGGTCCGGACGTTCTATGACAACCAAATCCTCTACTTGCGCCTGCACGATGGCCGCACTGTTAGTAATCCTGGGTATAACCTGTATGCACAAGCATATGGGTGACCACCCAGGTGTGAACCAACGTAAGCAGTGGTCGTGGTGTGAGGCCTAAACCACATGAAGGAATGGCGCCCCTCTGTGTTACTAGGCTATATTAGGTGGTCGCTGTTTGTTTTTTGGTTTTTAGGAGCATTAGCAACTAATTCCATATTGCTCCTGGGATATACGGTGGTCATTCTCTGACCTTTCCGCATCCATCGTATTTGAAGGTCACGGGCTCCAATCCTGATCTAATCAAGGAGCGTGTGCTACGCACTACTGCCCCTGCCCACCCGGATACGGAGGCGCCAATATTAGGTGGTAGATGACTCTCATCAACGGTGCAATACCATATTGCTTATTGGAGGTTTGAAGTGGTGGAACCCATGTTTAGTCTCTAGAACTAAGTTCCGGTAAATCCTTCCCCATCTCATCCATCGTGCAGTAGGACTGATAACTTTCGAGATTACGGTGAACACCATGGCGAGATCCAACATTCCTTACATTTCGAGGGTACAGCTCTTAAACGGTGTTCGTAGGCCGGCCGGTAGTTAGTACACTGGATCGAACTTATTGGTAACTCTAGAGGTGGCTTCAGGATCAGCTAGTGTATAATCTTGCCACCACTACTCTGCCAGATAGTGACTGGAGGGAGACGAGTAGTGTGTACGCGGTGGGGGGAGCATTGTCGAGGCCACGTTATGTCAAGGAGCTGGGTATATTTTTACCATGTGTACGTCATATCCAAAAACTTCATTACTTCACACAGTATGCCCCCACTTTTTCTTACTATTGAATACACCATGAATTATCACACTAATAGAGCAAGCTTATCTGCGAAAAGATCTAAACCTACCAAACACTTCCTAGTTCATTTCACAAATATACGTGGTCTCAATTGTATTCTCAATGTTATCCATTTCCACTTGCAGTCTACCAAACCCCCACGCACTTTTTCTGACAAAATCTCAGTTATCGGTTGATTCAACTACTGCTCCTCTCATTTGCCCAAATAATTCGCTGTATGATTCCTTTCGCCTGAAAGGTGGTACTCTCTTTGCAACTTGAATTTTTCCAGTCCAACTTTCTTAACAGTGAGGAAATTTTCCATGGTGATTTTAATCTTCACAATTCCAGCTGGTTTCCGTTTTCTAGTCACACTGACCCAGCAGGTCGAGATGCTGAAGCTTTTGCAATTACTTATGACATTGCACAGATCGTTCATTTACCTACAAGAATACCCGAGAATCCTAACCATATAGTCAACACACTTGACCTTTTTTCTAACAAACAACCCTTCTAAGTACACGGTTGAAGTAAGTGGTCCTTTAGGCACCTCAGATCTCAACTTAGTGATTGCCTCTTCTCCAATGGAGCATTTATCTCATGGCTATTCCCAACCTCGTGTTGTTTGGCATTACAATAAGGCAAAATGGGATGACCTGCGAGATTTTTTTTCTTCTTTTCCTTGGTTGGATTACTGTTTCCAAACTTCTGATGTCAACGTTTGCTCAGATGATGTCAGTGAAATTATTCTTGTAGAAATGAATCCTTTATTCCACACTCCCCACCAAAATCTCGTCTTTTATCTAAACCTTAGTTTTTCAATAAATGTGCTAAGGCTGTTCATGTGATGAACGTTGCATGTCGTAATTGGCCTTGTTTACAATTCTTTCGTATCATTTTCTGCCTACACCAAAACTCGAAACAATTGTAAAGCAGTTATTAAACAGTCTAATCTAGATTTTGAACAGGCTAAGAGTAGAAAACTTGCTTCTTTCCCTAATGGTAGCCGAACATTCTGGACAATATCTGCCGAGCAATATCTGCCAAAGATATTGGCCGCAACTTTTGCCCATCTCTGCTCCCACCTCTGTCCAAACCAGATGGTTCTGTTGTCACTTCAGCCAAGGATAAAGCAGACCTGGTAGCATCCAAATTTTCTTCCAACTCATGTACTAAAGATCTTGTAAAACACCTTCCACCATTCCCACCACACTCCATTCTATGCCTGCTGTGGTGTTCCGTCAAAAGGATATCAGAAAGATTTTGATAAATCTTGATGCTAAGAAAGCTCCAGTGCTATTTCTCCACTTGTTCTCAAAACCTGTGCTCCTTAATTTACTCCTGTTCTTTGCCGCCTTTTTTCACTTTCTTATTCCAAAGGTGATTTTCCTTCTATTTGGAAATTTGCGAACATCCAGCCAATTCCTAAAAAGAGTGATAAATCCCTCCAATCCAATTATCGTCCCATTGAAATAACTTCTACACTTTCTAAAGTAATGGGGAAATCAATTAACCGCCAACTCTTAAGCTACCTAGAAACCTTCCGTCTGATCAATGATCTCCAGTATGGATTCCGCCAGTATCGATCCACTGGTGATATTCTGGCTTATGTTACCCATTTATGGACTAATTCAATGGAAACGTTCGGTAAAACACAGGCAGTTGCTCTTGACAGCTCAAAGGCTTTTGATCGTGTTTGGCATAAAAATGTTCTAAACAAGTTTCCATCTTATGGTTTGCCAACAGTTTTTAGTAATTTGTTATCCAGTTTTCTCTCTGATCGCTCACTGAGAGTGATGGTAGATGGCTCGCTGTCTTCTAATTTTTCCCTTAATGCTGGTGTCCCACAAGGTTCAGTTCTTTCCCCCCTCTCTTTGGTCTTGTATATTAATTACCTTCTTCCATCGACTGGAAATCCTATCATTAGTTTTGCCGATAATAGCACATTTCATTCCACTTTCCATTTTGAGAAACCTTACTCTGCTCAATCAGCATGAACTTCTCGAATATCCGGTACTAATTTCTTAAATGCCGAACTCCAGGTAATTTTCCAGTGGGGCAAAGACAACTCAGTTGATTTCAATCCTTCTAAAACCCAGTCTTGTCTTATATCTCGCAAAAAGGATTCTTCTGCTCCTATGCTTATCTTTAGTGACACTGCGATTTCTAGGCAAAATGATATATCTCTTTTGGGGATTACCCTGACTTCTAATCTCTATTGCCACAAGCACATTACAAATATTGCTTTTTGCTGCATCTAAATAACTTGGTTTTCTCTTTCGCTGTCGCTTTTACTTTTCTACAAATCGCGAATTATACTTTTCTTCCATTTGCGATTTATACAGTTCACTCTGTATAAATCGAAAATCCGCCCTGCCAGGGAATATTGTTCCCACATTAGCATTAGCATTAGCATTAGTAGAGGCATTTGATGCAAGAAAGCAAGCTTATCCAGCATCAGCTAAAAAAAAAAAAACAACTTCCACTTCACCCCTCTGTTCGTTCGAAATACCTATCCAGCTGAGCGTTAAACCTATTTAGGCTATCAACCTCCACCACAAGGGATGGAAGTCTGTTCCACAAACCAACCACCCACTGGCTAAAGGCAAATTTCCGCACATCTATCCTACATCTGTGTTTCCTCAATTTGAATTTATGCCCTCTCAGGTGATTATTCTGAGCGAGAGGAGGAATCTCATCAGCATTGAGCATGCTCAAACCATTTAAGGCTTTCTACAACTCTATCAGATCACCTCGCTGGTGCCTAGTCTCCAGACACTGTAATTTGCAAAATTTAAACCTTTCTTCGTAAGAGCACTCCTTTGTTCCATTCACTAATTTTGTTGCCCTTCTCTGTACTCGTGCCAGCAGCTCTATATCCTTCTGGAAATGTGGCCTTCAGACTTGTATACAGTACTCTAGGTGTGGCCTCACCATTCCCTTATACAAGGGAATAATCACCTCCTTATCCTTGCTAGAAAAATTCGTATATATCATTGACAATACACCATTAGCTACTTTTGCAGCCCGTCTACACTACTCAGAGAACTTCATATCTGCCTGCACAACCACCCCCAGGTCCCTTTCATTCTCTACCACTGTCAGTGTAGTACCACAGAGTTGATACGTTGCTCTGGGGTTGCAGTTTCCCATGCGCAGTATTTTACATTTGTCAATGTTAAACTTCATTTGCCAGCTCTGAACCCATCTGCTCAACCTTTCCAGATCCTCTTGCAGCGGCATAGTGTCAGTAGTGTCCTTGACAACCCTGCCTACCTTTGTATCGTATGCAAACTTGGACATTAAGCTTGATATACCATCATCAATATCATTTATAAATATTGAAAACAATAATAGACACAACACTGAGCCCTGAGGGACTCCACTAATAACATTAGTCCTCGACAAGCAGTGTCCATTGATTACCACTCGGTCTTCCTCCCTCAACCACCCCTTTATCCATAGCAGCAATTTCCCTCCAATGTCACACTGCTCCAATTTGTGCAGCAGCCTTCCATGTGCAACAGTATCAAAAGCCATTCTAAGATCCAAGTATATAATATCAAAATTATTCCCTGCACCCAGTTCTTTTGGGACTGCATCATAGTATCCAATCAAATTGGTCAGGCAAGACTTCCCCTTAACAAAACCATGCTGTGTCCTAGCTATAACTGAAGTCTTGTCTTAATGATCCTGAAGTGCTTCTTTAACCAGTGCCTCCATTAATTTTCCTGGAACAGAAGTTAAACTCACAGGTCTATAATTAATTTTGTCAGCCTTTGATCCTCCTTTGTGAATTGGGGTCACATTTGCACATCTCGAGTCTGTCGATACCTCCCCTGAGTCCAAGGAAGCTTTCATAATTATGGCTAAGGGGTTGCTTACTTCCTCTGCTGCCTCCTTTAATATAACTGGATAGATCCCATCCACCCCGGGTGCCTTTCTTGTGTTTATCTTCAACAGTTTCTCCTCCACTTTACTCCCAGTTATTACAAGATTCTCTAGCTTACTGCTAGAGTTGTATACACCTCTGGTATTCACCTAGCTGAATAACTCCTCATGTGTGAATGTCGATGCAAAATATTCATTTAGTTTGTTAGCTACCTGAGGAGGATCATCAACAGTTGACCCATCGGTATAAAGTGGAACAATCTGATTCATCCCCTTCCTTCTAGAGTTTACATAAGTAACGAACTCTTTGTTGTTGTCTTTGCATCCCTTGCCAAATATTTCTCGTAATCTGCCTTCGCTTGCCTAACCTCCTTTGTAACTTGGTTACAGATCAATTTGTATCTATGATAGGCTTCTGTGTCATGTGTTAATTTGTATGTATCCCATGCATGTTTCTTCTCTGCCATATGCCTCATTAGTTCATCTGACATCCATTTAGGCCTAAACATTGAACAATATTTCTTAGTTGGTATGTAAAGCCTAGTAGCATCCAATATAAGTTCTTTGAATGCTTCCCATTTTGAGTTTGCTGTTGGTAACATCATCAGTTTGTCCCACTGTATAGAATTTAAATACTGTCTCAGACCATCATAGTCGCCTTTACGAAAACAAAAACCCTCCCTTTACCACTGATGGTAGTTACCTCCTTGAGTAAATCCCACTTCAACACACTGTGATCACTGCCACCTAGTGGTTCATTTATCTGTAGATTCTTAATGCATGAAGAATCACTACTGATAATCAGATCAAGAGTATTGCTCCCTCTTGTTGCCTCACGAACATGCTGATGTAGAAAACAGTCATCCAATAAATCCACAAAAGCCTTGCTAGTGTGCGAGTGACCAAACCACAAATTCCAGTCAATATCTGGGAAATTAAAATCCCCCATTATAAGACTCTCTGATTTACTGGCCCACTCCATTTCCCTTTACAGTTTCGTATTATCCTCATCAGAGTCATTAGGCCTATAGCACACTCCTACTCTCAATTTTGATTTCCCTATGCTTATGTCACACCAAACTGACTCGACACTGCCCTGTCCAGCGATGTCGACTGGCTTCACTTCCTTGGATTTTATGTATTTCTTAACTAATAGCATAACCCCTCCTCTCTTCCTGTCCTATCTATCCTTTCTATACACATTGTATTTTCCAAATTCCAGTACTGCATCCCTTATAACTGTGTGACACCACGTCTCTGATATCCCAACAATATCTGCCTTTGATGTTTTGAGCAATACCTCAAACTCATCAAATTTATTTACCAAACTCCTAGCATTGGTGTACACGCAAGTATACATGCACCTGTTCTTATTCTTAGCTGCCCTAACCCAACCCATGTGTTTACTTGTTCCGCGATGACTCCCAGCAGTCTCTGAAATATCCCGCACCTTGTTTTCCAAGCTACTGCTCATTCCAATAGAAGCGGTGCAAGGATCTCTTTCATCTCTGCCAGTGGCTAATGTTAATCTATTAGTCTTTGTCTCCCGCCAAGCTAGCAGTTTTTCGACCCACCTAACACTGCCTTGATAGCATCAGCAAATATTCTTGCACCCTTTCTATTTAAGTGTATCCCATCCCTGTAGAAGCAATCTCTCCTGTTAACAAGTACAGTCCAGTTTGAAAAAAAATTCTATCCCTTGAGCCTTGCACAATCTTTCCAGGGCCGAATTGATGGACAAGGCTCTCATCATGTACTCCCTCCTATCGTGTCTGGGCAGAATTGCAGACACTTTCAAATTCAGCCCTATTTCATGGCTTTTTGTCAACAGTGACCTGTACTTGTTAACTAATTCTGCCGGTCTCCTACTCTTGATATCATTAGTGCCAACGCGTACAACTATATCACCTTTTGTGCCCTTAAAAGATGATATCCGCTCTACAACGTCATCAACTTTTGCCTCTGGCAGACATACACTGGTCCTATTCCACCTACCCTTTTTACAAAGCATGTTGCCCGTTTCCCTGACAATAGAGTCACCAACAACTACTAGTTCCTTTGGGACCAGCGCATTCTGCCTTGGGGGTTGCCGCTGTGTTGCGTAATGACCAAGTGCAAGCTCTGGCTTTGATGTGGGCAGCTGAGAGCTTGATGGGTCCCTGAATTTAGTTCCTTCGAGGGCATCCACCCTGTCCTTCAAGGTCTCATATAGGCTCATAAGAACGCTGAGTTGTTGCCTGATTTCGATACACTCCTTGCATCGCGCACACACAAAGACATCCCCCCTGGCAATATCATGTCCCGTCCTGAATGCTCCACAAACATCATACAAGCCGTGCTTCAGAAGACAACTGCCCCCTCAGTTCTCCTCTCAGCCACAGCACTTCCATTAGCTTAAGCCTTTTGTTTTGCTGCCCTGGTCTGAGTCATGATTGCTATTAGTTTAAATAAAATTTCAATTTCAGTTTATAACCCTAAACTTATCTCCCAACACAGTTATAACGGGATATATATTTTTCGGTGTCAAGTATTAATTATCTCCGAGTTCCCTTTATATAACTTCCGTATCAGTTATGTATTAATTAATTATGTTACGTTTGTAATCTAAGTCTTTATATGTATTTAGTTAAAAGTACAATTTAAATGCCAACGAAGTTCAACAAATTTAATAGATTTTACCGATCACTGGCAATATTATAACCTATACTATACTAACACTATCTAGGTTCGGTATATAACCTATGGTATGACAAAAGCGGGAAGTTACGAACGGTAAATCTATGGACACTTAAGTATTAATTAACTTTGAAATCTCGCTGTCTCAATTCAGAATAAACTAACGATCCTGACTAGGTCTATAAGCTACTAATAGAAAATAATTTGATGTAAAAATATTCAAAAAGCGGCTAAATATGGCTAAAAAACTTCTCGTTCAGCGGAGTTGCAACTTTTAACACGCGGATACCCTTACTGATATTTTTATGCAATTACAAGGCTAAGTAAAGAATAAATACACCAACTTAATCAGAAAATCACCAAATAATGCTCTACTACTAAATTTAAATCAAACGTTTTAGAAAAACAATAATTTCAATTCAATAGATAAGAAAAATCCACTTAGCGGCTTTGAACACGTCTGGCCCCTACTAGCCTCGTCAGCAGATTACTCTTGAGGGTGACAAATCCCTCCCATCCAATTATCGTCCCATTGCAATTACTTCTATTCTTTCTAAAGTAATGGAGAAATCAATTAACCGCCAACTCTTAAACTACCTGGAAACCTTCCGTCTGATCAATGATCGCCAATATGGATTCCTCCAGTATTGGTTCACTGGTGATGTTCTGGCTTATGTTACCCATTTATGGACTAATTCAATGGAAAAGTTCGGTGAAACACAGGCAGTTGCTCTTGACAGCTCAAAGGCTTTTGATCGTGTTTGGCATAAAAGTCTTCTAAACAAGCTTCCATCTTATGGTTTGCCAACTGTTTTTAGTAATTGGTTATCCAGTTTTTTCTCTGATCGCTTACTGAGGGTGATGGTAGATGGTTCTCTATCTTCTAATTTTTCCCTTAATGCTAGTGTCCCACAAGGTTCAGTTCTTTCCCCCACTCTTTGGTCTTGTATATTAATGACCTTCTTCCATTGACTGGAAATCGTACCCTTAGTTTTGCCGATGATAGCACATTTCATTCCACTTTCCAATTTGAGAAACCTTATTCTGCTCAATCAGCTTGAACTTCTCGAATATCCGGTACTAATTTCTTAAATGCCCAACTCCAGGTAATTTTCCAGTGGGGAATACAACTCAGTTGATTTCAACCCTTCTAAAACTCAGTCTTGTCTTCTATCTCGCAAAAAGGATTCTTCTGTTCCTATGCTTATCTTTAGTGACACTCAGATTTCTAGGCAAGATGATATATCTCTTTTGGGGATTACCCTGACTTCTAATTTCTCTTGCCACAAGCACATTACAAATATTGTTTCCTCTGCATCTAAAAAACTTGGTTTTCTCTTTCGCTGTCGCCTTTACTTTTCTTCCAATTGCGATTTATATAGTTCACTCTGTATAAATCGCAAATCCGCCCTGCCATGGAATATTGTTCCCACATCTGGGATGGTGCCCCCAAAACCTTTCTCAGGCTTCTTGATTCCATTTAGAAGAGGGCAATTAAGTTAATTAATGACTTATCTCTAACAGTGTTGCCTTTTCATGTTCGGAACAACAGAACAATATTAGTATCCAACATGCTCTTTCACAGGGAGGGGAGGTTTGAGTAGCACAATTTTTGGTAGATGGGGTACATGGTAACACCGTTTACGCGTTTTACAGCTGTTATTATCATGTATGCAAGATACCCTTCTATAAAGGCTTCTATAATTCCCGCTCTCTCTTTCAAAACAGTCCGAACACGTGTCGCCACCAGCCAACATCCATTTACTGTCCAACTTCAAACCCACAGAACCAACTTTTCACCTTCCTCATTTATTCATTCAGCTGCCGTTTTCTGGAACAACCTTCCTTCATTCGTATTTCCTGAAAATTACAATCTACAGAAGTTCAAGTCCAATGTCAACAAATATCTTCTTCCTTCTTCTCAACCTCCAACCCAAGCACTGTACTAAGTACTGTCGGTTCTAATACCTCTCGTGTTTGGGGTTCACATAAAAAAAAAAAAAATGTTTCAGGCCTAGCACTCTACAGACAGAAACAAGATGATGGAATGATGAAGGTATGATCCATGATGGTTTCTTAAAAACTCAAGGGTACAAAGTAGTTTCCATATAGGAAGGCTAGTTTGATGATCAACAGAAACAATTATACTGTCATGAAAGAAGTTGTTGCAGGTTTAATAATGAACAGACTGATTACAGCACATATCTCTCTCAGAGGTAATAGAGTGGACTGTTTTAAACTCTACAACCCGGTGGATGATGACGAAGAAATTCGTTATGTAGATTTCTGTTCATTATATCCGTGCCTCTGGAAATATGGAGTATGTCGTCGCGGGCATCCTGAATTATCATCCTTTGTGACTTTGATTATCATCCCCAAGCATATTTTGGAATAATCCATGCTCAGGTGCTCTCACAAGAGAAGCTATTTTTGCATGTCTTCCCAATAATCTCGATTGTAAAACTTATTTTCCTGCACTGCAGGGCCTGCATGGAGGAAATGTTGCTCAATTATCACCAAGCGGACAGAAGCGTATCAGAAATTTGGTGTATGGTAGTGGAAGAGAAAGGGAGAAGTTGATAAGAGCAAAGGAATTTCATTGATTATCTTTCTGAAAGTGGACCTATGTTCTGGGACCTTCTAAAAGCAGTTTTCAACCGTTGTCAATTAACTCAGTCTGTATTTTACTGTTAGCATCAACGAAATCTTATAGACTTTTGTAGTACAGAAACTTGCGAACTAAATTCGAAGCAGAAACTTTCATATCGGTAATTGGTACTTTGCAACTTAAGCCACAGTTATTGTTTATATTCTATTTGTAAATGCACCCGTGGGAAGTATTTTTGTATTTGTGCTTTGAACACAGTATAAATATCTCGTTGTGAACATTTATATGTAAATAGCGTGAAAACATTCTGAAAATACTTTTGCATTTCATTTTATTCTCGTGTTGTATATTTTTTTGCTATATTATTGAATAACTGTGCGATCGTGCATTTTCCCTTTTCTTCAATTGCTGTACGCAGTAGATGGGTGTATTTGATTGAAATAAAACAAAATTGCTCATTGTACATTTAATCGTACATGCTTCTTCCACAGTGCCACATTGATCAGTAACATTTTGGTGCCTCTTTTCTATTAAAAAATAAGAAATTTAATGATAAAAATTTTAATAAAAATATCAATTCTCCACGACCACTTTCCATGGTATCGTCGACGGCGAAGCTTCGCATTGACCATAACAGCAGCCTTCAAAACCTATTTTGGAAATATAAAAACTTATTAGGCACACTTATTTCAGACTTCGAATAAATATTTGTTATCGTACCACAAACTGAATAAAAACTGTTTATTTTGTTAATTTTGTTAATTTTCTTAATAATAATAATAATTTATTTATTTATTACGTTAAAAAAATATTTATTTATTTATTACGTTAAAAAATATTTATTTATTTATTACGTTAAAAAATATTTAAGTGAAAGGAGCGGTTCTTTCACTTAAATATTTTATTAATTTACGATGTAAATTTTCTTCTAATTTAGGTCTCGTATGAAAGTTTCATCGTTTTTTCTTTATGCACTCAGCCAGGGATTTTCGTTTCTAAGACCGGGAGTAATTTGCAATCATATTTGCGTAACACTTTACTTATTGTAACTCTCTCTCTCTCTCTCCAATCTCCTTTATATTATATCTTGGTGGAATCGTTCACAATGTTTCCTTCCTTACGGAAGAACCAAATATTTACAGAAATAAAGTTCAATTGGGAATTCACGCCATTTCGATTTTAATTATCATTAACTTTAATTTGATACGATTTGCGGTCACTTTGGACACTATTATAAGCCTCTCTGCTATCCTAGCTACCACGATGATCACGATTAACCCCGGGGGCTCACATCTGGTGAGTATGGGCTTGGCACACCTAGGGTCCTAAGCTGGATATCATCATTCTTCTCTTTCTTGGTGATTCCCTACTGCTTTTGACTCTCTTTCTCTCTCAGGATAACTCGGGGAAATTTTTTTGCTGGTGCAACATAAGCCTCAGACTTCCTTGCACCATGTAGCTAATAATAATAATAATAATAATAACCATTCTGTCAAACCTTCTTTAAAAACATTCCGTATATCGAATATTGTCATCACGGAAGCAATTTTTATGGGCGATTTTTTACTTTAGTGGTGAGTTTATCAGCCTGGAGTGAGAGAAAATGGGTCCAGTCCAGGAAATGGAACTTTTTGTCAAGGAAACAGACAAATTAATTATAGACTACACCAAATATGACACGAAATACGGAAGGTTCATGAGCTTTAGTTTCTTCCTTGTTGCGTAAAACACGCGCACAACAACAACAACAACAACAACAGTTGCCACTGAGTGGCCACTGCTTTCTTGGCCAGTGCTGATTTCTTGCTCATCCGTCCAATTCATACAAGAAACATGGCTTTTGAGCATAATATCATTGGGGACCCGTTTTCATATAGAGAACTTTGATTGAGAGTAGTGGACTAAGTGATTGTTCGACATTTGTTTTGTTTCAAATCCACGATGACCACAATTAGGTATGAATTCTGTTTGTGAATTGCTTGTAATCTGTTGACGGATGATTGAGTCAATGAAAAGGAGTTTCCGAGTGAAACACTTTTACCTGTTGTCTCAGATTAACTGACTCGATCACTATAGGCAAAAAAAGCTAATTAAAATTCCTGTCGTCATTAAGTTTCCGACGGTTAGGAATCGTAACCACTGTACTACTAACGAGGGTCAAGCTAATGGAAAGTCCAAGAGGGAACGATAAGCATACGAGAAATAAATGCATGACCACATTTGATATTAGAGTTTAAAAAAAATAATAATTACTTTCTCAAAGAGAAATAATATTATTGCAAACTAATCAATACTCACATTCTTCCTGGCAAATTTCTTCATAATCTTCTGGGACACATTTCTGGAGAACAAAATTAAAGAGCGGATTCAAGAAAAAAAATTAAAAAAAAAACAAAAATCGACTTATACCAATAAAATAGATATTACAAGAAAAGAAGGGTGTTAAGTTACTCATCTCAGAAAAGAGATTTTCAATTTAAGCTGATCCGAATGATGCTGTTTAATATTTTTCGATGTTGTGGCCCGTGCTACTTGCAATTTTCAAATAAAACAGATCCAAGGGTAAACCTATTTCTGTATAGATTTATATATATAAAGGAAGAAAAATACTTTTGGAATAAAGAGAAACTACGCCTACTATAATAAATTTTCCGAACAGGAAACTATTATGTCTTACTTTAAATGGGCAATCTCGTTCTTCTAAATTAATGATAAACTCTATTGTCTCATCTTTACTTAACTTCCTCAAAAATCAAAGTCAAAGTGTTTGTCATGATGAGCACTTTGATAACATCTGTACGCGACTTTCGTGATCAGTCGATACCTATTCTGAGAAGAATGTTCATTCTGTGGAAACTCATTCTTGTGTGCAATTGGAAGCTCATAATTTCTTTGAATAGATCTCAGTTTCCTCAGAAATTCCTTTTAGCACAGCGCCATCTCCACTTCGGCTGCTGGAGAACAGTGGAACCGTCTTGAAACACGCACACAGAATCAAGGTGAATATTCCCTGGATTTTTCTATACAAATACACAGCAGAAAAAAATAATAATCTTTACGAGACTGCTGTGAATATTCTAGATCCATCACTCTCGTAATACGACCCGAATGGATGTCAGATGAACTATTGAGAAAAGTGGTCACGCCACATTTAATTTGTAGGATCAGAATGGATTTATTTTGGCTTGGCTGCTTGAAAATGGATTGGCTGTCCTTCGAAAATCATCTCAAGAGCGCACTGAGATGAGACGCACAGTTTTTCTCATAGCAGTTCTTCCCAGCATCAAGAGAAACCCTTATAATGTTTAATCAGCAAATCATAGAATTTAGCAGGATTAACAGACTGTCCCGACATCATCTTCAAATATGGGACTGCCTTAAAACAAGAAACCCTTTGTCACCTAACTAAAACAAATCAAGCTATACCTGACGATTTTTAGAACTACATGGTAAATGAATCTGGTATTATCTCTGAGGTCAAACTCCTAAAACAAAATTTGCATCATTTTGTTGTTACTGGCAACTCTTCAGAAGTGGTCTCTTCGACCAATTCGACAAACTGACAATTTTAAAACCTTTCACGCTGAAATATGAGAAGATAATATCGGATATAAATAACAACACCACGCGTCTACCGATTTTATTTTTATTTTATTTTATTTTATTTTTAACATATAATATACACAACAGGCATTCACCCAGTTAAAGTGTATAACAGAACAAGGTTGTACAAAACATAAAAATAGATGGTAGACTAATATACTTTGTACAATGGAAACGGGAAAAGTTCAATTCACAAAAATAAAAAAGATATTCATGACGTTAAGTCCAGCTCCATGAAGACTGGCAGAAAGCAATATGCTGCAGTAGACATCATCACACACACACACACGAATTAAGGAGGACATCTTTAACCCAGAACTCATCCGTCAATCGGTCAACGTACTCCAAATAGTTCTGTGAAATTGTTTCTTGTTCACAGCCATGTCCAATTCAAACTTGTTCATGAGTGCCAATGTTCTTTTGAAGAAAGAGTTCCTGGATATCTCTAATCTGGAGTTACCGATGTGGAAAGTAGTCTTCTTTCTAGTAGCCACCACTGGAACGTGAAGGTCAATATGGCACAGAAGATCCGGCAGGTAAGTTGATCCAGCGAAGATGTGGTACAACAGTTTTAAATCAAGAACAGTTCGCCGAGTTTCCAGAGATTGAAGCTTGAAGTAGGAACAGAGATTCCGGTAGAAGATTCTGTGGTAAAACATGGGGTTACGTCTGGAAAGATAGTGGATAAATTTCATCTGGAGCGATTCTATTTGCTGTATCAAATATGCATAGTGTGGGTTCCATATAGGAGAAGCAAACTCCACTATAGGGAGTATAGTTGTCTTAAATAGGAGCACAGAGAACTGAGGATCTTGAAATCTGCACGTCTGCCGTTTAATGAAGCCAATCTGTTTTTTCGCTTGGCTTAATATATTCCTAACGTGTTTTTCAAACCCACATGTAGCGGTAAAAGTAACTCCCAGATCTTTAACTTCGTCAACTCTGGAAATCGGCATCTCCTTGATGTAATATTCATTAACTAAAGTCTTAGTTTTCCTCGTAGCGGCAAAGGAAATAGAGCTGCACTTCATAGTATTAACCTCCAAACCATTCAAAGCAACCCAATCAGCAAAAGAGTTGAGCGCAGTCTGAAGGTTAACTGCATCATCTTGACTGCTGATAGGTGAATATAGCTTCACATCATCGGCAAACATTAGTATCTTGATACCACCTCTCTCAACAAATTGCGGTAGATCGTTGATAAAGATGGTGAATAAAAGTGGACCAAGAGATGATCCCTGAGGTACTCCTCTCGATGGAAAAAATTCCCTTGAGACTTCCTGTCCGATGATCACTGTATGTTTTCGATATGAGATATGACTCATGAACCAGGATAATAAAGGGTCAAGTATTCCATAGTGGCTTAGTTTTTGAGCAAGTTGATTATGCGGGACACTGTCAAAAGCCTTAGTAAGGTCTGTGTAGATCACATCAACCTGTCCTCCGCGATCGACGGTGTCTAGAACCTGTTGCCAGATGGTGAGAAGATTAGTGGTAGTTGATCGGCCCCTGGTGAAGCCATGTTGGCAGTCGCAGATGAAGTGATTAAAGTATTCCATTAATCGGTGGTGAATGATAGTGTCCAGAATTTTTGCCAGCGAGTTCATAAGGCAGATGGGACGGTAATTCTCTAGTGAGTGGTTTGCACTTCTCTTTGGGATAGGAATAACATTAACAGTTTTGAAGTGAGTGGGGTAGATACCAGACTTAACGGAAAGATTGAATATATGCAATAATATATATTTAAGTTGTGGAAAGCATTTCTTCCACAAGATAAGTGGAATCTTATCTGGGCCTGCAGAAAAATCTTTTGTTAGTTTCCGAAGCGCTTGAATGATATCGCCTGTGTCCACCGAGAGATTATTCAGTGTATCATCCTTAATGACTTGAAATTGATAAGCTGAAGCAGCAGTAGCTGCTGTTTTCTCTGAAAAGGAGGAGAAAAAGGTCGCAAAAAGATCTGCTTTAGTTTGTCACAGGTTATAGGCTTGCCATCGGAATCAATGATCCTGGTTCCTGTTGAGCAGTTATTAGAATTCTTTAGCATGTTCCAGAACGGCTTTAGGTCTCCATTTACTGTGAAACTGTGTTGAATTGATTGCGTATAACGAGCGTACTGATTTCTGATCATCCTTTTAACGTTACTTCTGTGTTCCTTGAACAGTGCCATATATGCTTCATCATGTGTCGTCCAAAAGAGTTTTCTGCACTGTTCTTTGGCTCGTATAATCGCAATTATGTCTGTCGTGATCCAATGAGGGAATCTATTCCTGTAATTTTTACTGAGAGGTACGAACTCTTGAATGATTGAGGAGATTGTGCTAATAAGATGATCGGTGACTGCGTCAAGATCATTAATCCGTGGGAAGGAGAACCAATCAATGCAATCGAGCTCACGCCCTAATAGTTGCCAGTCTGTTCTCCTAAAGTTCAGCTTGGCTGGAACAGGAGTAGTGCATCTATTCTTCTGCGATATGTTTATTTGACAGCTTAGAGCCTTGTGATCAGACGGCAGAAATGAAACTGCTTCTAAAATACGGATCTGCTTGGATGCAAAAACGAGATCCAGCATCGTGTAAGGACCCGTCCTTACATTAATTAATAAAAATTGTTAAATATTATGAGAATTTTAACTGTAGTACGAATAGTGGCTTTCTGGTACAAACAACATGGATTAAGAAACACTGGAATTCAAAAATACCTTCCAGTCACTCTCTGTTTAGTAGTAGCTTGTTTGTATGGAAGTTCTTTGACAAGTCAGTGAAAGTAATATACCATGACAAATCCCCCATTAAGACAGAGGCAGATGCACCATAGAAAGGGCCTAGAGTGCTTAAGCTGACCCTCTTAAAGATTTCACGGTGAAACGCTATTAGAGGTAGGCGATTTCACCAGGTGTGCCCGCGTGAGGTCACGGGAGGAGCTGTGACGCTTCTCAGTTGACCTGAACTTCCGCTTCTCTTTCTGGATTGTTCTGGTATGTTCGAGGTCCACGGAAGTTGGGGCACAAAGAGTAAAGAAGACCCGCCCACGGAAGAGGAGAGGAGACAAATGAGAACACAGGAAAAAGGATGTGCAGATCTCCTATTGGCCAGGAAGAAAGTAGAGGGAATTTTGAGAGGGAGATTCTGAAAAAGTTTTCGAGCACTCTGGAAAAGTTTTCGTGAGAGTCGGAAGAAGTTTTCGGAGCGGTCTGGAGGATGATTTGAAGGAGTTGAAGAAGGATACAAAGCACAGCAGCAGTCTAGTTGGGTGATAGCTGCAGACCTGAGGTAGATGGAAGCAGTGATAGAAATTCTGCATATCCCGACAGCCAGTAGGAATGTTCACCTGTAAACATGGAAGCCATAGTGAGGAAGAATCACACCCTGAGAATTATATAGGCAAAGTCAGTCGAATGAGTGGTCGAACCATTGACCTACTCGAAAACCCCTCTATCCACGAAGAAGAAATGCTGACCGGTAAAGAGTATGCGACACTGATTGATTCCAGCCGTACAGTATCCGGTAGGGAAACACCGTAATCACCGAGATCCCCAAATGAGCGCCCCCGCATTCCAGTACCTGAATGGCCGATATGATAGGAAGCCGAGCAGGGAGGGAAGTTCCAGGCCAAACACGTAAGTGCTAGAGAGTTTACCGAAATAGGTGTACTTAATTTATTAAGGAGAGGACTTTAGGAGGAATATGTGTAGATACAGTTAAGGAGGGAGATTTAAGTAATGAATATATGTATAAAAGTGTAGTGTATTTAAGACGTACGTAGCCCATAATTTGAAGTGAAGCTCCTCATATAATTGCTTGTGGGAAGGAGAGGGTATAGTAGATAACTGAGAATTGTTTAATGTTGGGAAAGGTTTTTATAATATGTATGAAATTGAAGGTTGAAATTTAATTTTATTATGAGTTGATTTGTGGAGAGTATTTCTGATTTGAGTAGGGGCTAATTAATAAGTGATATATAAAGGTATAGAGGATCAACTGTTCTGAAGGGTAATGGTTAATTGAATTGATTGATATTTCCTGTTGACCTGATTGAATAAATGAAATTTTCTTACAAATTGAGACACGAACTCTGAAAGTTTTTGTGAGCCAGTTCATTGGCTGGTAGTTGTTGGTTTATTATACAGACTGTTCAGAAGAAGAGTGGGAAGAATCTATGTAAAGTGTATGACACGACCTATTGAAGTCCCTGTAAAGAACATGAAGAGACACCATGACATAATGAATATTAATGTGTATTAGAATAGGATATCAGATGATGAAACAATTGAGTTTGAACAAGATATTTACACATATAAAGGTTAATGAAATAACAAGTCACCAGCTAAATATAGTTTGAATAGCTGCTGTTGCTAGTTTCTGTATGAGATGTTAATAAACATTGTTTTATTTTACATTCATGTGTTGGAGTCTGTCATTCCGAAACTCAGCCAATCCTGTGGAGAAATACTTAAATAATTAAGGTCCCCTACGAGTCAGGTAATCTTCTGAGAACAAACAAGTCAGATGCTAAGTGGGAGGATTGGACTACGGGGATATACATATAAAAAGGGGATAAATTATAATAATTAAAATATAAAGAAAATTAGGGCAATCAAGAAAAACAATAATACACCAAACCCCCACAACAGCACCCAACAAGACCCCCACAATCGCCTTGCCTCTAGTACAAGTATTGTTATACTGCTTGAGGCCCAGTTCTGACGTGATGTCATATAGCAGCTTAGTTGTAGCGGTTGACTTCTCGATGCCTAGTGGAGAGTGTTGAGTATTGAAGTCTCCAAACAAGTACACCTCATCCGACTGGTGAAAAAACGTTTCAAACTCACAGAGTGCTTGCGACAGCCTCTCCATAAGAAGAAGATCGACCGGAGGCGGAAGGTAGATAGCTGCAATGAGAACAGTTTTATTATGAACCTTCAGCTGACTAAAGATTCCTTCAATGTTTTGGAAAGTCCTGTGCATTGTAACTGCAAATTGGTTTGAGATGATAATCGCGACACCACCTCCCCTAGATCCCCTGTCTCTTCTGAGGACAGTATAGCCCACTGCTGCCACTTCCGAATCCAGAATCCCATCGTGTAGCCAAGTTTCTGTGAAGATATATATATCAAACTCCAGAGAGCAAAGCGAGATTCTAAGTTTGTCAATTTTATTCACTAAGCTCCTACAGTTCTGATAATATATGTGAAGAGATTGCTGACAGGGATCATCAGCTCTCCCTGTATATACAGAATCAGTAGAGGCCTGGAATAGAAGAGAACAAGAGTTGTTTGTGCACCGTGATTGCTAACTATCATTCTTCTCCACATTATTTGTACTCTTATTGTAGATTTTGAATGGCCTAATTATTAATCCGGGAGGCCAATACAGGGAATCCAGTAGTTTTCTTTCATCCAATGTATTGCAGGTCACCAGGAAAGAAGCGTAAGATGGATGTTTAGTTTTAAGTGCACGAACTTCAGCTACCATTCCGATTTCATTTCTGATAAATTCATGTAGAACTTCCACTTTTGTGTGTGGACTGAGCCGGGAAATAAATAACTTGGATTTGCGAGGTACTACAGTGAGATTGTATTTTCCTTTGAATAGGCGATCCTCACATTGAGAAGGTGCGTGTGCCGAAGAGAGATAATTGGCTGCACGATAATGGGCTGATGAGGTGTTGCTATCAATTCGTTCCTTATCATTCTCGTAAGTTCTTTCACCAGTTTTTTTGTTATCGTTCCCGTGAGTTCTTCTACTGGATTTTTTGTTATTATTCTCGTTAGTACTTTTACCGGTTTCGATGTTTCTGTCCTCTAATCTGCCTACATCGAAATCCACCTGCAGTGCCTTATCCTTTGGAACTTTAGACAGCTCAGACTCTGATCTCTTGTTACCGATAGGTATGAGATTACTGATGTTGGCTTCGCCTACAGAGCCAGTTTGTTGTGGTTTCCTCTGTTTTCCTGCTTTTGCCTGAACATCAGATATTTTCTTCCCTTTGCTGAGGGTACTAACGTTTTCAGCAGATCTATCGATCTTGTTTGAGGAGGTCTGCGGTCTATGATCAGTTGATTGCTTAGCTGGCTGATTCCGTTTTTCTACATCGCAAAAATCTCCTCCTGAAGCCAGTGTGGAGTGGCTGTCAGCATGATTGCGTGCGCAATGAGGACAGATTGCAATTAAGCTGGATTGGGCATAGTTTTTATAGAATCGGATAAGCTCAGTTGAATTAAGTAAGTTCGTCAATTTAGCTGGGTCATCAAGATTCCTTAGTTCGATTTTGTTAAATATATCTAGGAGGATAAGTTTGATCTCCTTATTTTCCCTGTGCAGTACCGTGATATAGTCTTTCAGCTCTTGTAATTGAGCTTTAATAAGAACGTTTCCTTGCTCAGGTTTAGTAACAAAATCTGAATAAACTTCGCCATTGCACTTTCTTTGAGTTTCAAGTATTTTTTTCTCAGATTCCAGGAACTGAGTGCTATAATCGAGGTTGTTTGTCAGTGGCTTCCCATTATGTGACCCCTGTTTTGTCAACTCCAGAAGTTCCTTTAGTTTATTAGCCATAAGATCGGCTCTATTTAAATGATCTTTCTGGAAGTTGCGGAACTCATTTGTGAGTTGTTTCACAGCTGTGGAAATCTGTGTTAATCCTTCGTCACTGCTCGCGCTCCGCGTGCCATTCCATGTTAACGACGGAGGGCATGTTAACTCGGCATCATCTAAAGAGTCATCATTTACTGAGTCCTTAGACTGATCGCCACCCTTACATAACTCACATTTCCAGAATTTTTTTACTTTTTTAGCGAGTTTTTTCAGATTCGCGTAGGGAGAACAGGATCCGCAATAATGGGCATGACAGGATGTACATTGAAGTGCATAGTCCACTTGGATGCTACAACTTGTGCAGATTAACAATTTCTCCATAGTCTTGTGGAAAAGAAAACAGAACAGAATATGCCAAGCAGCCCTTCCGATATACGCTTCGTAGTGACAGTCAGTAATTAGGCGTGACCTGTAGCTTGTCCAACATAGCTCTAGGGCTTGAAACGTTTGAAAACATAACACAGTGTATGTAGGCCGGAAGACGCTAACTGCTGACCTTGACCAGCCAGTTGAATGCAGAAGAGAGCTCTTTGTCTGTATTACTGAAATTCAAAATATGAATAAAATTACCTGAAGTCGTCCAAGAGAATCCCTGTAAGTTGCCCAGAGTAGTCACAGCGAGTAGGTGAAACACTTTAACTCCAAGAAATGGAAACTCCTTAAGTTAGATACAGAAGAGAGCTCTTTGTCTGTATTACTGAAATTCAAAATATGAATAAAATTACCTGAAGTCGTCCAAGAGAATCCCTGTAAGTTGCCCAGAGTAGTCACAGCGAGTAGGTGAAACACTTTAACTCCAAGAAATGGAAACTCCTTAAGTTAGATACTTGTTAAAAGCACACTTTTTGAAGAGCACAAATTAATACACCTGTATGCAGACGCGCACGCGCAATTTTAGTAATGAGATAAAGTGAATTACTGTTTAGGTGTGTCCCATGTTTTTCACTAAAATATGTTTTTTTTTCTTTTTTAAATCTGTTTTCTTTGACAGATTTTGCTACGACTGTCTCTGTGATTTTGATTGCAGACTTAATTTTTTTTTTTTTTTGGAATCCATCTGGGCTGCTGTCATAGCAGCAGGAAACGCTAATTTAGGAATATACTTTTCTTTTCCTTCTTGTGCTAATCATGTATAAGTTCAAGGGTGCTGATCTGTTTTAGTCACACACGGTAGCTATCCTCGAAATGGTTTTTTGGCCTTTGAGAGGGTGTTTGGAATTTCCGTATAGTTCCTATGGAACGTTAGTGGCATCTGCTGATAAAATTTATAAAGTTTACTAGATATTACTTAAAAGTTTGTATTTTGGAAACCGATTCCCTGTGCAGTTTTATAATTTTTCTTCTGTCAGAGGACTGGAACCACGTGATGCACACTTGTCCGATCTATCTTGACCACAGCAACCAGCTTCTTCTGGCCCACAATGCACCGACAATCCATTCAGAGGCTAGGGTATTGGAATCAGAAGAAGCCACAAAGCATTCTCGACCTATGCCACCGCGATCTTCAACAGACGGCGCTATCACTCACAACCACCAACTGGCACACGTATGACTACCGCAGCTCATCTGTCGACTAGCTTCCCCACTGCCAATCACACCAGAAATTAAATAACTTGTCAGCCATAAGGATATACCAAACCCAGTAATGATTCTCTACTTCACAGGGTGCATCATTACAATCACGTCACCAAATTTCTATTATGTGGCCACTCGAGAGCTGCCTCTTTTTTTTTTTTTTTTGTTCTCTTCCTGTCCATCCACAGTAACTTCATCTTCCCCTTCAATGCTCCACCATGTTCTCTGCTGCTCCTAGAAGACTTCACCAGGTGATTCTCAACTTCCCTTGACACAGATGCCATCAGAGATTCTTGCTGACGCCGACACTTCTCTCTGCAGGAAATAAATCAATGGGATTCCTGCCTTCACCTCTTATCCGTGAAGCTCCTTTGCTGACGCCGTCTCTCCATCGGCGTGGGATTAGATGCTTTCGGGCTTTTTTGTTGGCCTTGGGCGGGATTTTAACCACCCTCAATGAATCCTCATCGAAGCGGTTCTGCTGACGCTGGTCAACTGAAAGGCGTGGGATCATCTGGCCGATTGGCCCTCTGGGATAGCTTTCTGCTATGTCTACCCTTGCTTCCTTCCTCTTTTCTTACCTTTCCTGTCCAGCTCACTCCGTTTTGGCCTCTCTCCTCTCTAGCTTTCCAAGTAGGGAGTGAGCCCATCAGGCGTTCCTTCTACCTTTTTGGCCCGGCTCCTCGTGCCGGTGGACGGATGCGGAAAGGCTCCTTCCATGGTGATCGTGCCTCCCAGTAAATAAGAAGCCAGTCAAACAACACACTACTCACACATAACCCACACTGACTGGCCTTGCAATGTTGTATACATCACAGAGTACTCAACGCGGATTTATGGGGAACCACAGGAACCGCTTGACAAAAAAACTATGTCCACTAATTATTCTTCTGTGCATTGAGCAATGGAATATTGACTTTCTTTAGAAATAGGAGCAAGTCAGAGAATTGATATCGTTGTTCTTGTATGGAATGTTACACAAGAACTGTGTGTTAACTCGGTTCTTGTATAAATTTCTTGTTATAAGGGAAAACTTAATTTTTCCGATTTTCACTTGACATTGCTTTTTCTTCTAAGAAAAATTCTGGTTGAGTTATTAGTTCCAGTCCGGATATTGTAGTCGTTTTTTTTTTCTGGATCTTTCGTTTTTTTTCTGTAACATGAGTGTTTCTTTCTTTTGCTTAGGGAAAATTGGATTTTTCTACTTGTGATTATTGGGTTTAATTAATTTTTCTGTTTTTGGTTAAAAAGTGAGGATTCCTTTTTTCTACTGAGGCCCTATGACTGCAGAACCTCTCAGGAACATTTGGCCTTGTCGTCCTTTGCTAAAACTGTTTTAAGAATCTTATTTAGGAATCTCTCAGTTTTACTTTCTCATAGAAAGTTGTTCAAGCCAATGGAGAGGATGCATTTTGATTTCTGCAAACAGATCTGGAGGAGGCCTGATTTAAGGAGGAACGTAGATCTGCTATTTCAGACAAAGGTAACGAGATTGGTGGACGGAATAAACGGGTGGTGTTATCAAGAGACTCTTCAGTTGTGAAGCCAGTCTTCCCTGATAAGTCTTTGAAGATTGGGCAAGCTCAGTGCTGATGGGATTCTTTCTTTTCAGACTACACACGTGAGGAGATATAAAAGCAAATTGGGGAAGGATGATTGCGCAGAAATGTGCGGTAATTTGCCTTCGAACAGCGGGTGGTTGATTGCTGGAAGAAACTTCCATCTGTCGTTGTGGAAATAGGCATTTTGAATAAATTCAAGGAAAAACCAAACAAATTATTGGAGGGAATGGACAGGTGATGTGGTAAGAAATTTTTGAATGATGATTTCTTGCATCATACTCCACTACTAATACTTATATTAAACTTGTGTTGGTCCCGAATTGTTTTTCTCGCTGGGACAAGATTTCTTGTCCCAGCATTTCTTGCTGGGACAAGAAATCTTATCCCGAAATATTTTGCTTATCAACAGTCTAATGTTTATCAGTGAGAAGTTGTTTTTGAGCTAATGGCTCCATGTTGTTTAATTTTACGCTTCAGGTAGCAATAACAGTGCGAGCCTATATTTCATTTCTGCTTCTAATAAGGATGTCCATGGTTCCTTGAAATTTTCTTCCTTTATTCAGACAGTATAATTATGGATGCTGTGTTTCTAAGCAATGAGATGATTCTGCGTCTGTGTGCGTCTCTTGTAGGTCCTGTATGGTATTTCGTGTAATGAAGGGCTAAAAGCTGAATTTTCAATTTCAAAGAAGAATATTTTACTGACTTAGTGAAATTAAGCATGTTTCTTTAGGTTGTGAGAACTTTCCTTAGATTCGATACAGTATTGATTTTTCTTTTAGACAAATATTTCCCTTTTTTTAATTTCATTAGAAATTAGATTAGAGCCCCCACTGAGTTTATCACTTAAACAAGAAAATACAATTGTTTTTTTTTTTCTTTGGAAATGGACTGGTAGTCAAGGAGTCTTCTTTTACTAATGAAGTGTATTTCTTATCTTGCAAAATTAAAACGGACTGTTTTGGGACTGAGATACACTGCTCGACAAAATTACCAGAATAAATATTTCATATTGTGAACAATGTCGCCGAAGGCGAATGTTTGATATAACAGGCTTCCTGGCATGCAAATTCTGAGTATCCAATAGAAATTCATCTCTAATCTTACAGAGCCGCACATTATACAAATTATTCATGCCTATAAATACACGAGTTGCGACTCATCACTTCATTCCCATTTTTTTTGGGAATGAAGTGACAAAATAATGATCAACGGCCGCACCCCTCATACGGTACTCCTTCCTTTTGGTAGGGATATCGTAACGCCGCAGAGTTACCGAGAACTGGCCCTCTAACCCTATGTTCGACGTTTTAGGGTTGTGATTAGGCCAGATTTTCATTTCATGGACGAGGAGGCCAGTACACCCAGGGTTCAAGCGCTGGAGGAATATCTTCAAACCGAAGATGTGTGAACATGTGTTGTGTCTTACTCAAGGCGACCCCTAAACGTTAGTTCATCTACCCCCTGGTTCTCTGTGATGATATACAAAACTCGGTATAATGGCCAGAAATTAGTGTAGTGTTGTTTGCGTAGTGTGTTTTTGTGGTGTTCAACTGTTTCTGGTCGCTTTGCTACCAGGAAACAGCGATCACCAGGAAGGCTGCTTCCCAGCACCCGTCCATGCCACGAAATGCCGGCCCAACTACCCTCGTAATAAGCTAAATGTAATATTTCCAGCACCCATAGGAATAAGCGCAGTCCTATGGGGTGGAGCAGTCTCCTATAATCACGTACGGTGGTGAATACCACAGAGAATCATGCGTCCACTGGAGAAAGTGCAATAGCATTGGATGCCAGCGGTTCCCTTACCCAGGAAGCTCAAATCTGGGTACAAGCAGTTTAAAATCCCTTCTCTGATAAACTGGAGACCAGCGAATCCTGTCCCCTAAGCACAAAAAAAAAAAATAAAAATAAAAATAAAAAACAAAATAAATATCAATAATTTAAAAAAGGAAAAAACTCTTCCCAAGGGACTAGCATAATTAACAATTTTAGGGAAAAAATGTTAATTTAATGGAAAACATTGCTACGTTTAAAAAAAATAATAATAAATAAATAAAAAATAAATATTTATTTATTTATTATATATATGACTGGCGTCAAAATAGTCGTTTCTTGACCATTTGGACGCCATTCCTGGTACACTTCAACTACGGCGTCTCTCGAACACCCCACCAGTTCAGCCGTTTGGGAAATCGAGGCACCAGCTCGTCGATCACCTTTCCTTTATCATCTGTCCTTTATCAAAGTCCGATAAATCCTTTTCCCCATCGGAATTTTACTACCTACTGAACCATTGACACCTTATCTATGCTACATAGGTCGACTAACTCCGCACTCTCGTACCTCACGTGGTCAACGGGTCACATTCGGTTTTCATAGCGGTGGTCATAATTTAATGATCACTCAGTGTAGAATTCTCAGGGATTCTTACTCAAATTTTTTTCACTTTCTTTTGGAAAGATTCTGGATGTGTGGTAAGAATGACAATTTTTCATCAAAACTGACACCAAGATGCTTATGAGTGGTAACAAGTGGCAGAGATACTCCATTCAACTTGACAACCAGAGGTCTATTAGGATCTAGTTTTCCGTGAAATATCATCATCTTGGTTTTAGATGGTGACACCCTTAATTTATTTTTCAAAGTCCAATCCAGCAAATTATCGGGTACAGAGTTAGCGTGTTGGAGGGAGAAGACAGACAATCTTCAAGGACGAGGTTCCACACAAGAGGGCTAAGAATGGAATCCTGGGGACACCCTCGAGAAACAGCTTTGGATATCGAGTGATATTTGGTTTGAATGTAGACAGTACGTTCAGCAAAGTAACGTTTGAACAAAGGAAGAGATGTCTAGAACAGCGAGCGATTCTAAGGCGCCGTAACACACTCTCCCACGAAACATTGTCGAAAGCGCCTTCAAAATCAATAAAACCTGCCAGTGCATATTTGTCATTAGAGCTATCAATTAACTTTTTCAATTCAAAAAGCGCATATTCACAACTACAACCAGGCTTCAATCCATACTGAAGAGAGGAAGATGGATTACTTTCAAAAAGAAGTTGATTACATCTGTATGCCATGAGGTTTTCTAGTAACTTGCCTAAGTGGGATAATAAAGCGATACGCCTGTATAATTTGGGATCACTTTGTGGTTTACCTGGGTTTGGGATTAATATGGGAAGATGGAGGTCAGTATAAAGTAGAAGGACATAATTTCATTAATAGCTTGTATACAGGTAGCATGCTGTGAGCAGAGAGAAGTGACGGTGACATTTCTATTGAATACAGTAATAAATATTTTTGAATCTTGATGAGGGGATTTTATTATTCTCGTGGATGAAAGATAGCCTGTAATTTTACCGTGATAGTGATACGGTTCCTGTAAACAAACAATGTCTGGAGAAATGATATCTGCAAGTCTTCGAATTTCATCAGTTACTGTCTTAGATCTATGGGCAGTGTTATGATTATTAGGACTGGATGGGTATAGTTTTTGTCTTACTGTTCCACAGCTCTTTTTTTTTTATTATTCTGCATTGTGCTCGTTCGTTGCAAGAGTGCCCCGAATGAGCAAGTCGGTACTTCATTTCTGGAAGAGTTAGACTCGGGTCCGCATGATAAACAACAGAAGCGTTTGGTAACTATCATAAAGGCCTTAAATTTATGAGACATTAAACCTGTAAATATCCTGTCGAGAGTGGAGATTTGGGAAAAAATAATTAGGGAAAGAGCAAGCACTCAGTTTGATGTACGCTTAGACCTTGTTTTAGTTTTGAATTTAAATACAATCTCTTTTCTTACCTGGTCAGGTGCAATCCCAAGATGTTCAATGAGTGCTGTGGCCCGCATGATCAACAGCGCTAAACCCGATAGAACATGTGTAGGACCCCCTTGTAGGTCGCATTTCACGCTGATAGCCAACTCCTCGGTCAGTCCTTGATAAAATAAGATCTGTGAAACTGGAACAATGGATCTTTTTCACAGATTTTTATAGACACCCTTATATTGAGCATGGTTCACCGTTATGAGTTCTGTTAATCCGTTGGAGGGGGATCACACGGTGCCCATATTTTTGAGCAAAAAAAAAAAAAAAAATTCAAATTATTATTATATTAGGGCTACCCATAATTTCTTTACATATTCCCGTTTATTTATTATGTCTGTGAAATGCATGTGTTCTCTGGTCGATTTGCCTGTTTGCTGAACGAAAACACCCCAGTTTCTGGGGAAAAAAATCTTGCCGTCTACGCCGGAGACCGAACAACTCAGCCACGGAGTGAAAAAATCCCATTAAATTCCTCGCGTCATTGACAGCATTCGAACCGGGGAGTTTTCCACCCGATGTGGGTAGGACGGTGACAATACCACTGTGCCACTCACGCAGACGGCCAGTAGACAACATCTGAATGAGTTTACCGGGGTTGAATAATTTCAACCGCCGTAGCCTAGTGGTCAGGCGCGCGGGTGCATAAGTACACGTGTCTTGAATGACCAGGGTTCAAGCCCGTGACTACTGAATACGGTGCTGTTTCTTGTAATCTGTATATCTTGCGAACTCCTCTGACCGTTTGGTCGTCCCGGAGTATAAACAGAAAATTTATTTATTTTTATTTAATTGGGAAGCTTGAGGAAAGTCGTAGTGCGAGGAGTGCGGCTGCAGAGGTTGGTATCGCCGATAGCTTCGTCTCACGTGTGTGATCGGCCTTCAGACCGACAGGTACAGCTGTTCGAAAGACCAATGGTGGTCGTCAACGAAAAACAACGCCCAATAATGACCGCTATTTACTCCTACAGGCTAAGAGGAACCGACATCAGACAGCGGGATCCAATGCAAACCAGCTGCACAGGAGGCAGGATGGATATCGCGGTTTACTGTGGCCAGGCGACTGCACAAAGGTAGGCTGTTTACCCGACGGCCAGTACGAAAAATCCCTCTGGTCGATTTTCCTGCTTGCTGGACGAAAAACCCCAGTTTCTGTGGGGGGGAAACCTTGCTATCTTTGCCTGAGACTGACTAACTCAGCGACGGAGTGAAAAATGCCCATTAAAATTCTTCGCGTCATCGACAGCATTCGAACCCGGGCCTTTTCCACCCGGTGCGGGTAGGGCGGTGACGATACCACTGTGCTACGCGCGCAGATCCTTTTTTGCATAGTATATTCCCCGTCTCCCTGACAACAGAGTCACCGACAATAACTGGTTTCTGTGGACCATCGCATTCTGCCTTGGAGATTGCCGCTGTGTTGTTGCCTGATGCACAGGAGTGAGCCCTGGCGTTGATTTGGACAGCTGAGAGCTTGATGGGTCCCTCATATTCCTTTCTTCGAGGGCATTTACCCTACACCTCAAACTCTCATAGATGCCCATCAGAACTCTCAGTTGGCGCCTAATTTCTTCACAATCTGCACTTAGCACACACACAAAGATATCCTCCTTGGCTTGATCATGTCCTGTTCTAGACAGGTCTGTAAACATTTCACATTTCGCGCATTGTTTTAGACATGGAGGAATCGCTCCCTTTGGTTCTTCCTCGTGCCACAGTTCTGGTTATTCTGTGAACGCTGCTTTGCTGCTGTAGTCTGGGTCGTGATTCCGTTAAGTATAATTAAATTAACGATGAAATTTAATAAGATTAATAAATTTTATTGATATTAATATACTAATCCATCAGATTTCTTAAACGGTGCTACGTCTTTCACTATCTAGTTTTACGTTAACCTTACGCTATTCCGTAACGTATAACAATGGCAGCAAGTTACCAATGTAAAATCTACGGACACTAAGTATTAACTTTCTCGTTTCAGAGAACACGTACAAAACACGTTTGACGTGTTTTGAACTTTTTCTGTTAATTTTTTTCGCTCAGTGTAGTTAACCTGCCACGTAATTTGTATCCTGAGCCTCCTTTGGTTGTTGGAACTTCAAAATTGCATTCTGCTGTTAGAGTATTAAGATGGTCCATTTCCTGCTGTTGACACTCACAAATACAGATATCAATTAATTTTTCAAGTACTATCATTTTAATATTTTTTATCTCAATAATTATCTTTTCTAGTTTCTATCGCCCACTTTTTAAGAAATGACTAAGCAAAACAAAAGCATGCTTACCATTATTTCAGACTTTAATTGTGCTAGGAAACGGTCCAGGTCTGTTGGATCATCAAGAACACAGTTCACAGCATCCCTTACATTCTGAAAATAAAATTAATTTCAGCAGTTATTTTAAATAAATAGACATTAGTTTATTCTTAACAAAGTATAAACTAATTATTAATGCTTTAATGATCATCCTCGACAGGTGGCGATATCGTTTGGACCAATCTGAGTATGGACAGGGATGCAACTTGCAGTCAATTCGGTTTAGATTCGATCTCCAGATGACAGGGCCTTCCGGTGTAAAGAGGCAAACATAAACAAATAAATTTTCTATTTTTAAATATTCTTGGCAGTTAACAACGCACAAGACATTATTTTTAGGCCACTTGAATAATTAAATTCATCTGCCGTGCTGTGTATGTCTATTAATTGCGTGTGTTCTATGGTCGATTTGTCAGTTTTTCTGGACGAAAAACCAGGTTTCTTGGAAAAAAAGAAAAACAACCCTTGCTATTTACACCTGAGACCGACTAATGGAGTGAAAAAAGCCCATTAAAGTTCTTAGTGTCATCGACAGGATTCGAACCCGGGCCTTTTCCACCCGGTGTGGGAAGTAGTGATAATGTCATTGTGCTACATCCGCAGTCTGATAGTCTGTATAGAAAAAATAATTATTCGGAATGTTCAGAATGGTGCGTTCCACAAAGGAGATTCTGATTTCTTTTGCAGACTCCTCTTAAAAAAGGCCATTTTGTTTTAATTATTAAAATATTAAAAAATGACGTGTTCTGTTAATTTTCATTGAATAATTTGCATAAAATTGTCACACTGAATAAAACAAATGTTGTTTTATTCAGTGTGAACAAATAAACAGCCGTTGTTTATTTGTTAAAATAAATTTGAACAACAGTTAAAATTTCGATTCCTTACCACAAGTATTCGATAATACCTCCCATAAAATATTTTATTGCACATATCGAAGGCAATGTATTCATTTTCGATCCTGGCGGTTACATATTTTTCGTAGCAATAGGTGAAGTTGACAGTAGGCTTGTACTGTGAAAGAAATAAAATCACAAAGTTACTCATTTAATGCTTCTCTGCGCATAGAATAGATTAATGAAAATAATAAATTATTCTTAATATCGATGGATAAACTATTAGATTAATACCAAAAATAAATGTTTCGAATTTTAACCAATAATTACTTATTAAAAATTAATCCGAATCAAGGCCTAGCGAAATGTGCTACTTGTGAAATGTTTGCGGCACCCCTTAAACACTTCATAACGAAGCCAATGGGATGTCTTTGTGTGTGTTAGGTGCAACAGGCATGAGGAAAGGGATGACAGAAAAAGTACAGAGACTGAATACTGTATTGATACAATAAGTCTTGCTACATGTTAACCGGTGTTGCTCAAGTAGAGAAGTACAGAGAACAGGCAAAGCCTCTGTAAAGCAGGAGGGTCAGTGAAGAAAGGAAGTACAGTTGAATGTCAGACACATAGCTGTCTATAAGAAATAGTCTGGTGTGCGTCTGGTAACAAGCACACCAGACTATTTCTTGGGGGAAATTAGGAGCGAACTCAGCATTGCGATAGGCGTTTGTAACTGCATAAAATCCAGGGTGGATAATCTGTTGAAGGAATTAAAATGGTGAACCCATCAAGCTCTGAGCTGCACAATTCAATGGCAGGCTCTCACTTTTGCATCAAGCAAAACAGCTGTAATCCACATCGCAGAATGTTCAAAAGAAGGTAGTAATTGTCAGTGATTCCATTGTGAGGGAAAACGGGAAATATATTGTGCAAAAGGATATATCAGAGTCAGTAGTGCGTTGTTAGAACAGGAGTAGCATATGCCTGCAAAGGGCTTAGGTTGATGAGCAGATATCATCTTTTAAGGCACAAAGAGTGATGTTGTTGCCCCATTGACACTAATAACATTAAGAGTTGGAGATCTGCTGACTCTCTTAAAAATACGGGACAAGTATTGAGAAAAAGTGGCGAGTTAGGGTTGAATTTTATAGCTATTGCAATTTTGCCCAAACGCAATAACAGGGATTATATGATAAGAGCCTAGTCATATAAGTTTAAGTCGGTCAGAAAACTAATAGCTTGAGGTGTTTCATTGAATAAGAGATTAAAAGTAGTCACAAGCAGAGGTGAAAGTGATTTGTGTGCTGCTTACATTGGATTGAACAGCAGCGTGCGCGGGATTTCAAGGCCTGTTTTGAATCATAAGGGAAGAAGTAGATATATGGGCTGTGTTAGGGAAACTAAGAGTAAGAATAGGTCCATGTATACTTTAATGGACACAAATGCTAGGAGTATAATAAATAAATTTGATGAAATCAAAGTGCTAATGAACTCATCAAATTGTGATATTGTGGATATATCAGAGGCAGTACTGCGATGGCCACCCATGTCAACCGGATACACTGTCTCAGGTTTTATCTGCTTCTTAACTAAGTGCATAAACCCGTCCCCACTTCAATCTTGTCTGTTCTTTCTGTACATACCCGGCTTTCTCCTCAGGGCGTGGAGGGGCAACGTGGGATTCCATTAGGGGCATCGCAGCTAAATGCCAGAAAAACGACAGAATGACACAAACAAACAATACACTTCGCAAACCAACACCAAAGCACTATCTGAGGCGTTTCCAGAGTTTGGAATGCTACAAACAGTATACTACGCGGTTTTTGGGGAGACACCGGTGTCCTTGACAATAGAGGATATGCACCATGTACTTCCCTATTCAAAGTTGAGTCACTTGTTGAGTCACAATGGTTGAGTCACACCTCCATATGGTGTGGCGCCCACAAAACATGGAGGAATGCCGCCTCTCTATGTTACCAGGCAGTACTAGGTGGTAGATGACTCTTATCAATCGGCACAGTACCGCCACTGTGCTTATTGGAGGCTAGAAGTGGTGGAAACCATATTTAGTCTCTAGAGCTAAGTTCCAGTCAACCCTGCCTTATCTTTTCCATCATGCAGTATGATTGATGACTTTTGAGATTATGGTGAACATCGTGGCAAGATCCAATATTCCTTACATTTCGAGGGTACAACTCTAAAACAGAGTTCTCAGGCCGGCCGCTAGTTAGTACACCGGACGGAACCTATTGGAAACTCTCTAGGAGGCTTCCGGATCAGCTAGGGTATACTCGTGCTACCTCTACTCTGCCACATAGTTTCTGGAGGGAGTCCGAGTAGAGTGGTGCATTGCGAAGCCACGTTATGTCAAGGATCTGGGCATATTCTTATAGTGTGTACGCCATATTCAAAAATTTCATTATTTCACACAGCATGTCCCACTCACATTTTCTTACTATTGAATACACCATGAATTGTCAAACTAATAGAGCAAGCTTATCTGCGAAAAGATCTAAACCTCCTAAGCACTTCCTAATTCATTTCACCAATATACATGCGCTCAATTTTAATCTCAATAATGTCCATTTCAATTTGCAGTCTGCCAAACTCCATGTTGTTTTTCTCACAGAATCTCAGTTATCGATCCAACTACTGCTCATCTCACATACCCAAATTATTCGCTGCATGATTCGTTTAGCCTCAAAGGTGGTACTTGTGCATATGTCCGTTCTGGTATTCCCTGTCAAAGACTTAGCAATTTGCAATCTCCTCTCTATGATCTTCTCTGGCTTAAAATCTCTCTACCTCATTGTGTCAAATTCATCTGTTGTTTCTACCGTTCTCCCAACTTCACTAATCATTTGGAGCTCTTTGACTTTCTCCAGTCCAACTTTCCTAACAGAGAGGTAATTTTCCTTGGTGATTTTAATGTTCACAACAGCAGCTTGCTTCCGTTTTCTAGTCACACCGACCCAGCAGGTCGAGATGCTGAGGCTTTTGGAATTACTAATGACCTTGCACAGAATGTTCATTTATCTACAAGAATACCGGACAATCCTAATCATACAGCCAACACTCTTGATCTTTTTCTCACAAACAACCCTTCTCAGTACACGGTCGAAGTGAGAAGTCATTTAGACACTTCAGATCACAACCTGGTGATTGTGTATTCTCTAATGGAGCCTTTATCTCTGGCTATTCCCAACCTCGTGTTGTTTGGCATTACAAGATTGCCAAATCGGATGCCCTGCGAGATTTCTTTTCTTCCTTTCCTTGGTCGGATTACTGTTTCAAAACTTCTGATGTCAACATTTGCTCAGACCGTGTCAGTGAAATTATTTTTAATCATTATTATTTAATATATATATATTTTTTATTAATTAATTTATTATTATTATTTTTTTTTCCTAACTGCACCACGGGTGGTTTTTTTTTTTTTTTTTGGGCTCCTCTGTCTTTATCTCCTCCCTGTGGAATGGGTCCCCAGAGGAATCTGCTCTACCTTCTGGCAACACTAGGTGGGTCAGAGTCTCTCTTGAGACAGTACGTGTTTTTCTGGGACTGGCCCACATTTCCGTGGTGTGTACGAGTACCCAGAATCATCTGTCCAGGCGACTGATGCTTCTGGGTAGCCAAGTCGCCAGAACATAACAACAGAACACACACATAATACACACAAACGTACGCCACACACATATCTGGCCCATTTTTAGTGATACTGTTCTTCACAGAGACACAAGGCGGAGTTGAACAAACTTTCTAGGTGCCGCCCTTCCATATACACATGTCCACATGTCCAGATGTATTCTGGCAGGAATGGTGTCCTTTATCCTACACTCCACTTTAAAATCTCATCCTTTATCTAAATCTTGGTTTTCCAATAATTGTGCTAAGGCTGTTCAAGAGAAGAATGTGGCATATCGTAATTGACTTGTTTCTAATTCTTCAGTTTCCTTTTCTGCCTACACCAAAGTTCGCAAAAATTGTAAAGCAGTTATTAACCAGTCCAACCTGGAGTTTGAACAGGCTAAGAGTAGAAAACTTGCTTTTTGCCCTAATGGTAGCCGAGCATTCTGGTCTCTTGCCAAAGCTATTGGCCGCAACTTTTGCCCATTTCAGGTACCACCTCTGTCCAAACAGATGGCTCTGTTGTCACTTCAGCCAAGGATAAAGCTGACTGATAGCATCCCATTTTTTTTCCAACTCATGTATTAATGATCGTGGTAAAACACCTCCCACCATTCCCAACACGCTCCATTCAATGCCCCTTGTGGTCTTCTGTCAAAAGGATGTCAAAAGGATTTTGACGAATCTTGCTGCTAAGAAAGCTCCAAGTCCGAATGGCATTTCTCCACTTGTTCTCAAAACATGTGCTCCTGAACATGCTCTTGAACATACTCCTGTTTTTTGCCGGCTTTTTTCACTTTCTTATTTCAAAGGTGTTTTTCCTACTACTTGGAAATTTTCTCATATCCAGCCAGTTCCTAAAAAGGATGACAAATCCCTCCCATCCAATTATCGTCCCATTGTAATTACTTCTACTCATTCTAATGTAACGGAGAAATCAATTAATCGCTAACTCTTAAACTGCTTAGAAACCTTACGTCTGATTAATGATCGCCAGTATGGATTCCGTCAGTGTCGATCCACTGGTGATATTCTGGCTTATGTTACCCATTTATGGACTAATTCAATGGAAAGGTTCGGTGAAACACACGTAGTTGCTCTTGACATCTCAAAGGCTTTCGATCGTGTTTGGCATAAAGGTCTTCTAAACAAGCTTCCATCTTATGATTTGCCAACTGTTTTTTGTAATTGATTATCCAGTTTTCTCTCTGATCGCCCACTGAGGGTGATGATAGATGGCTCTCTGTCTTCTAACTTCTCTGCTAATGCCGGTGTCCCCCAAGGTTCAGTTTTTTCCCCCACTCTTTTCCTCTTGTATATTAATGACCTTCTTCCATTGACTAAATCCCATCCATAGTTTTGCCGATGATAGCAAATTGCATTCCACTTTCCATTTTGAGAAACCTTGTCCTGCTCAATCAGCTTCAACTTCTCGAAAATCAACTACCAATTCCTTAAATGCCGATCTTCAGGTAATTCTAGAGTGGGGCAAAGACAACTTAGTTGATTTCAATCCTCTTAAAACTCAGTGTTGTCTTATATCTTCCAAAAATGATTCTTCTGCTCATATGCCTATCTTTGGTGACACTCCGATTTCTAGGCAAAATGATATATCTCTTTTGGGGATTACCCTGACTTCTAATCTCTCTTGGCACAAGCACATTACAAATATTGCTTCCTCTGCATCTAAAAAACTTTGTTTTCTCTTTCGCTGTCGGCGTTACTTTTCTTCCAAACAGCTACTCACTATGTACATATCGCAAATCCCCCCTGCCATGGAATATTGTTCCCACATCTGGGGTGGTGCCCCAAAAACCTCTCTCAGGCTTCTTGATTCCATTCAGAAGAGGGCAGTTAGGTTAATTAATGATTCATCTCTAACAGAGTCTCTCCACTCGCTCTCCCCTAGACGTACTGGCTCTGCTGCATGCGTCTTCTACAGATACTTTCATGGGCACTGTTCTTCTGAATTGGCTTCTATAATTCCTGCTCTCTCTCTTTCAAAACAGTCCAAAGGCGTGCCACCACCAGCCAACTTCCATTTACTGTCCAACTTCAAACACACAGAACAAAGTTTTCATCTTCCTCGTTTATTCATTCAACCGCCGTTTTCTGGAACAACCTTCCTTCATACGTATTTCCTGAAAATTACAATGTACAGAAGTTCAAGTCCAATGTCAACGAATATCTTCTTTCGTCTTCTCAACCTCCAACCTAAGCACGGTACTCAGTACAATAGGTTCACATAAAAAAATAAAAAAAAGATTTCGTGCATTTATTGGATGTCAGTTTTCTACACCAGCATGCTAAACAGGCAACAAGAGAGAGTAATACTCTTGATCTGAATAATTATCAGCAGTGATTTATTTATTTAATCTGGTGAAAAAAAGTTACATTGTATAGCAATCAAATGCTAGTATGGTAGACACAATCATAAGAGGTTAATACAATATATATATATTAGGTAAAATAAAAGTTACAGAGATTAAATAAATAATTAATTGTAGAAAGTTAAGACAGATCATGTTCTACATAAATGCTCTAAATACATTCAGCGTATGTCGAAGTAGAGTGCGTGTATCCGGAAAAATGCTGCAGGCTGTCCGGAGCAGGACAAGGAGCGCATATCATCCTCTAACACAGACTACACTTATATCAACCGTGAAATAAAATATTTGAAATTGTGTAGATATCAGCAAAAACTTTTGATCTATAGTCTTTGTCCAAGCAAATAGTCTTAGGGTTGATATTTATGTTTTGTGGAGTCTAATCGTGTTTGCTGGGACGATGTAGTAGTAGAAGTAGTAGTAGTAGTGGCACGTGATGCAAGAAAGCAAGTGTAGTAGCTTATGCAGTATCAGCCAAAAAAAAAAAAAAATTTTTCACACAACCATTCCCTCTAAATGCTTGTCCACTTCCTCCTTAAATTTGTTTAACCTATCAACTTCCACAACGACAGATGGAAGTTTGTTCCAGCAATTAACCACCCGCTGGCTAAAGACAACTTTCTGCACATCTATTCTACATCTGTCTTTCCTTAATTTGAATTTACGCCCCCTTAGGTTAGTAATCTGAACAAGTGGAAGGATCCCATCAGAATTCAGCGTGCTCAACCCATTCAAGGCCTTATACACCTCAATCAGATCACCGCGCAGGTGCCTAGTCTCCAGCTACTGCAATTTGCAGAACTTAAGCCTCTCTTGGTAAGAGGATCCCTTCATTCCCCTCACCAATCTTGTTGCCCTTCTCTGTACACTCTCAAGCAAATCTACATCCTTCCTAAAATGAGGCCTCCAAAGTGCAAGAGTAGTTATGGTGGATTTAGATATGCCAAAGGGAAGCCGTAAAGTGCTTCCTTTAAGTGGGAAGTGAAAGTTCTTCACTTACTAAGGAAAGAAAAAATCATATGCTGAGGTTGCTAAGATCTATGGTAAGAAAAAATCTTCTATCCGTGAAATTGTGAAGAAGGAAAAAGAAATTCATGCTAGTTTTGCTGTTGCACCTCAAACTGCAAAAGTTACGGCCACAGTGCACGATAAGATGGAAAAGGCATTAAATTTGTGTTTGGAAAACATGAAAAGAAAATGTGTTCTGACTGAGCGAGCTGATTTGTTTGCGATAGATCTGATCATAGATGTTTGCCGCTTAGCGATTCCTCTGTTTTTCGTAGGCAGAATGATGAGGCTATCGATCCTGGGAACATCCAGTGTATCTGATGTCCTGAAGTCCTATTGAGGGATCGAAGAAGCCAATACACGGTCCTCAAGAACTTACGCAGGTAGGTTGGAGGGATAGAGGATCAGATTCCCGATGCGTAGGGTGCCACTGGTACCACACAAGTTCGGGCTAACCTAGTCATAAGCTTGCTGTGGTCTGTAAGATCTAAAATCTTACAAGTATAATATTTTATAAAAATTGAGATTTATTTAAAGTAAAGCTTATGAAATAGCAATATGGACAGCAAAACATTACCAGTCACTAATATTACTAAGGTCGGTCACTCGCAAGGGATTAAAATTAGAAAAGGTTAAATTAGAGAAGGGAGCGGTAAACAAATGCTAATGGCAATGAAGGGGTGCGTTTCGGTTCCCCTGGGCGCAGAACAACCAAAAAAACGGGGACGGTAGCTGTGACTACTGGTGAGAATGTGTGTAAGGCTCTGAAAGTACAATACGCAAAAGACCGAGTCTGCCGGGGACATTCCTTTGATCGATGACACCTGGATAAGGGACATGTAGTAAATACGGGTCAAAATTGCTCGAATTAGAAATTATACTGGCGTCTGACTGTCGGCAATGGCAAGTGGTAGATCTTGTAAAATAAACCTGCTAAGTTTAACCAGGGGTGGCGAAGATAGTGGCGAACTTCAAAGCAGTGGACTGCCTGGGAAAATTTGCAAATTTATTAAAATGAGCTCTGTAGATACAGCTTGGGAAAAGTTAAAATGCACAAATAGGAAAGAATGAAAGTTTGGTAAAAAGGAGAAGATTGGGCAAACTAGGAACGAAGGAGAGCCTGAATTATGAGGGGCGTTGCTGAATTTAGAGAAACAAAAAGTGAGTGAACTGGGCGAGATAGACACAGAGAACCACGAGTTTAGCTTTACGTGGGTGTTTGTGAAAATGGGTTAGAAGGATATTATGTTGAGTTTTTTTTGTCGGTGGTTGAAGAAAAAGAAGTCAGAACCCCGAGTTGAGTTTATAAATAAGATCTTTATTGTACAGTACATCGGTACACGCAGGTACCACGACCATACAATACCCTTCACGGCACCATGCCAGGGGTTATGTGGGTGTTTATGAAAATGGGTTAGTGGAAGACAAAGTTGAGTTTTTGTCGGTGTTTGAGGAAAAAGGAGACAGAACACGAAGTTGAGCTTTATGTGGGTGTTTGTGGAAATGGGTTAGTAAAGACAGGGAAAGTTGAGATATTTGTCGGTGTCGGTAAATATGAGTTAGTCAAAGACAGTTGAGTTTTAGTGGTGTTTTTTTATATGAGATAGAAAGACACTGAGTTGAGTTTTGTTGGTGTTTATTGAGCTTTATGTGGGTGTTTATGGAATTGAGTTAGTAACAGGGACAGTTGAAGGTTCTGTTATGGTAGAAAATATGTGTTAGTAACAGTTAAGTGTTTGGTCGTGGTGGAAAATGAGAAGAGTAGCGCCCTGGGAAGTTTTCTTTTTGAAAGAGTTCTTAATGGGTGGAGCGGAAAAAGCGAGGGTAGCCCCTATGAGCTTTCTCCTTGTGAAAGGTTTTAATAAGGTGGAGGGAAAAGGAGCGAAACTGCAGAATTAGTAGCTCGATGGAGGAGCGAAACTGCAGAATTAGTAGCTCAATGGAGGAGCAAAACCGGAGAATTAGTAGCCCATTGAGAAGAAGCTATAGAGTTTTTTGTAAAGATATTAAGTTTGTTGGGTAGAAAAGGAAAGATAGCAGTCCCCGAAACGACGGATAATGATCGTACCGCTGTGCCAGCCCAGTCCAGATAGAACAGTAAGATCAGCAGAGTACCAGAATTTTGACCCGCACTAAAATTCCTCTAGAAGTCCTGAGATGAATGCCCGTGACATATGATGATGCCAGTCCCAACAAGGAGCTGAAGCCCCAAAACAAAGGAGCACGATTCGAAAAATTAAGTAAGTGGCTAACATACAGTATTCTCATTTACCCTAAAGGACTGTAGGAAGTCTAATAGCAGATTAGTGGAAGTTTAAAAAGATACTGTGAGATATATATATATATATATATATATATATATATATATATATGTACAAATTATACACATAATGTAAAGATAAGATAGATAATAATTGTAATTTGACAGGTATAACTAAGTAGATTGAAAAAGGAACTAAAAGAGGGATACGGATGTTTAATGATAGTAATGACTTTGATTATTGTATAATTAGACATATGTAGGAAGGCAAAGTAGAGAAATTGGATATTTATTATTAATAATTTTCAGACATATATGTAGGATATATTTTGGAAGGGAAGGGTAAGAAATGCAGAGTAAGAGATAGCTTTCTAAATGTAGCTGGGACAAGCATTAGTCCAGAAAATTATATCAAATGTATGATTTATCCTAAATAGAGAGGTTTGTGATATTATAATCCCCAAGACAAAAAGGGACACTAAATAAATCAGAAGAGCGAAATTCCTAAATCAATTTACAGGGTAAGAATTTGATTTAAAAAAGGATGTTAACTAGAACTTTTAAGTGTTTATGGATCATGTGTAAAGAAGAAGAAACCATAGCAGTTTACTGTAATGATATTGATTGTGTTGTATATAAGAAGATAACATTGCTAGAGTAAAACCAATGTATTTAATTGCCATATATAACTGATACTACATAGACAAATTTGAATAATAATAGTATGTGCCTGAGAGTTGATAATTTTTATGTTGTATATATAAGTGTAAATAAACTATGTTATGTTATATATTAATGTGTGTGTTGTTTGACATTCTTGAACACTCACTCAGCCTTTCCGAAGGGAATTATAAATAATTGAGAAGTTCCCTTGAATTTGGAATTCTCCTGTAAAGTAAAGTCAGATGCGTAAGTGGGGGAAATAAGATAAAGTGGACAAACACATAATAGAGAACAAAACAAACAAAAACAAATAAAGTATAAAAATATAAAAAAAATAAATATATAAACAATCATCATCATCATCTATTAATTCCACCCCCGACAGGTCATAATCCACAAGTTCCTGTCGAGCTGACCAAATGGCTACGCAAAATTTGTTTAAGTCGTTGTGTGAGTTGAAATGTTTAATTTGATTTCCATTTATAGAGTCATGCATTTGATTTATTTTTCATCTCTTTGAAAACGTCATCTGGGCAGAATTCTCGGCATTTAACTTAAGGCCAATGTATTGAAGAAAGGTGCTTATCTGAAAGATTTGGTTTGTTGCAGTTCTTCGGACAGAGTGCTTTCTCTGGCTGATCGCAATGAATGAAGATCTTCAGATCGTATGCCTACGATATCATGTTTTGAAAATTTGCTAGCAGAGATTCCAAAGCTGCTGCAAACGGCGTTGCTGACAAAACACAACCTTGCGAAACCCTCTGAAGACAGTAGAGGCTCGTGAGAGTCCATTGCGCTCAACAATGCGCTCCCGTTTCATACAAAGTATTTTTGATAGAATGAGTAGGTTATCGGAAATCCCGAAGTAGTTCTTCCGGATGTTAAGTAAGGATTTGATGGAAATACTATCATATGCAGATTTAACGTCAAGAAAAAATTATGACATGCTTAGTTCGAGAATTTAACGCTTCATGAATGTGAAACAGCGTTTGATGGATATTGCTGGTACTAGATCTTCAAGGGACAACGCTGTGAATGTATTTTTTTTAAGTTGTGAAGGAGGCAAGGTCTGTGATGAAAACAGTGCTCAATAAGTTGCTCTAGGACTGTCTTTTTAAAACTTTAAGGAGCGAAGAGTCCTCTAAGATCAGACGAGAATCCTGCGTAGTTTTCGGCCTCGAATTCTTAGGGATGGGTTTGACGCACTATTATGTCCAAATTTGAGGCACCAAAATTTGATTAAAGATAGGTAAAAGAACATCCACAATGAAGACACAGGACAGTTTAATGATGGACCAGAAAAATCCATCAGGCAAGAAGGTAGCTTTGTTCGGTAACGTTTTTATTATTTTAAACAGGTTTTCCTTTGATATTAAGTGCAGACAGGGGAGTCAAATCGCATAAAGGGATGGAGAGGAAATGATTAGATTCTTCCTTTAAGCAACTCTCACAAAAATATTGTCTGCTCATTCGATGAAGAGACTCTCATTCATTTTAATATGCTTGAGTACTTTGAAAATGGCGACTACGAGTCAACTCCATGCATTACGAAATCTGAAGAAAAAAGAACGACTAGGTGGCAGTGATCACAGTGTAGTGATGTGGGATTTACTTAAAGATGTAACTATCATCAAGGGTAAAGGGAAGGGCGGGATTTTTGCTTACGTATAGGTGACTTCAATGGTCTCAGACGGTTTTAAAATCCTATACGTTAGGAACACCTGATGATGTTACAAAAAGTCTTCTTGGCTTAGATCTAAATGATTTGTAGATGAAGTAATGAGACTCGTGGTAGAGGAAGTAATGAGACTCGTATCGGATGCATATAATTTATCTTGTAATACAGAAGCCTTTGGTAGATAAAAGCTAATTTGTAATCAAGTCACGATGGATGTTCAATTGCTAAAGCAGATAATGAGAAATATTTAGAAATGATGAAAAGAAAAATAGCAAAGACATTTTCTTTCAACGAAGTCCAAACTTTTTGTATTAGTGACGATTTAATATAGCCTTAAATTGTCATCTTAAAGAGTGGTTATTAAAACAAAAACACTTCCTTCTTTATTGGATTCCTACTATACACGTTTTTTTTTTTTTATTGGTCGACAGACTTGAAGAACCAGAATGGAAAATTCGATTCAGTACACCAATGGAATTGTGCAAAACCATTTAGAACCACTTTTAAAATTAGATGAAAAGAATCGAGTGCATAGAGAGTAAAATGAATATTCTATTGAACTTGACAATATCCGTTATTGAATCTATAATTAATACCAATTAATTTGGTGGGTTATTGGTAGGTTAATTGCTATTGGTTATTATGGGCATCACAGACTTAGATAACATTGCACCATATATATTTCGTCTGTAATTTGCGTATATTTCGCGGTGGATTTTCTGTCTGTTTGAAGAAAAATCCTATTGCTGGGAATAAAAACCAGGTTACCTTATCCTAAGACTGACTAATTCAGCCAATTTGTAAAAAAAAAAGCCAACAAAAATTCCTCGTGTCATTGATGGATGAGATTCGAACTCAGATATTTTCCACCCGGTGTGGGGAATATAAGACCATGGTTGTATCAATTGTACTACTCACAAAAACTTTTAAGGTGGAACACAGGAGAGTATTAATATAATAGAAGCAAGGACCACTGCCTAGATGTATGAAAATACCTTTAATGTTATGAAAATATTTCAATTCTGAGATAAGAATCTTGTATTATTAATAATTTTATAAACTCGGTGTTAGGTTCATACCTACCCGAAATTCGTTTTCGTTCAGGAAGCAGTAACTGATTCGATATTCGTATAAACGTCCTGAAACAGAAAAGAAAGTTACATTTTAAAAATTTGAATAAAACTACAATTTCAATATGTATTGTAATAAATATATCGACAATTTAATTTTACTGACGATTTTTAAAATTATGATCATTTTAACATTAATCTGAATGAAAAGAACGTAATTAAATAATAATAAGAATATATAGAAATATTGAAATTAGAGTAGCATTAGTATAAAAACTAGAAGGCGCTAATTATTATTATTCGTCACAGTTAATGAACACACCTTAATCAGTCTCTTTTTCTGTCTGCACGTGGACCATGCAGATTCCATAAGTGCATTTATTTAAAAAATACATTTAAGGACAAATAGGAAGTAGGTTACCCAAATTATAGTATTTTACATGCATACGCGGTATATTTTATAGATTGGCCATTAGGCAAAACTTCTAATAACTTGAATTCATGGTTCTTCGAATGATTGAAACATTTTTATCGTCAAGAGTTCAACTGCTAAACATTCAAAGTTTTTTACATGACTAGATGATACTCACCACTGCACAGGATGTTCAAGATGCATTGTAATCCCCAGAAACGCAAACAAAATTTGCAATCCTCGGTATTTTAATACTGATCAGTGGATATTTGATGCCCCATACCTGTTACAAGGCTTTAAAGGCCACGAACAGGAGTCTCTCGTGGAACAAGCAAACACCTGGGCTGTGCTAACGTTTGACCACGGTTTGTCCAAACCGTGGTCAAAATCCCATCTAAAATCATACTTTAAAAGGAAACAAAAATGGCACAGGCAGTGGAAGAAGTACGGCACTTCATCAGCACACATAAAGTATAAAAGAGCAGAGCACCTTTTCAGCTCAGAAAAATTCAGAAGTACAAAAATTATTTAATGTTCAGGCTCAAGCATAATAAAAGAGCACTGATAAAATTGTGATATTAGGCTCCCCTGTAAATGATTACCTCTACCCATGTTTATTTTGTCTGTAAATTGCGTGTGTTCTCTGTTCGATTTGCCTGTTTGTTTGACAAAAAAATCCCACTTTCTGGGTAAAAAACCTTGTTATCTACGCCCGAGACCGACTAACTCAGCCACGGAGTGAAAAAAGCCCATTAAATATCCTCGCATCTTCGACGGGATTCAAACCCGGGCCTTTAACACCAGGTGTGGGGAGGACGGTGACGATACCACTGTGCTGCACGCGCAGACTCCCCTAATGATATGTTGACGTGTAGATGTATAGGGCGGCACCTAGAACGTCAGTCCATGTCCGTCTCGTATCTCTGTAAAGAACAGCATCGCTACAATTGGGCCAGATGTGTGTGTGTGTGTGTGTGTGTGTGTGTGTGTGTGTGTGTGTGTGTGTGTGTGTGTGTGTGACGTCGGTTTGTGTGTATTATGTGTGTGTTCTGTTGTTCTGTTCTGGCCTCTTGGCTACCCAGAAGCATCAGTCACCTGGACAGATGATTCTGGGTACTCGTCCATACCACGGGAAGGTGGGCCAGTCCATGTAAAGTATGTACTGTCTCAAGAGAGACTCTAACCGACCTGGTGTTGCAAAAGGTGGACCAGATTCCTCCGGGGGGGGGGACATTCCAGAGGAAAAGAAAGGAGCGAGAGAGGGGAAAAAATAATAAATAAATGACACAACGCTCATGGTGCTGGTTGAAAAAAAAACATTAGTGGATTCCCTAAAGATAGCGAATCCACGAGGAAAGCATTAAAGAGACACACATTAGAACAAAGCATCATAGAGAGGTGTTCAACCGGGTCATGGGAGGTCGACAGTGGTATCTGAGGTCGCAAGTCACGTGTGGATGACGACATCGCTTGTGCCTTAATGGATCGTGGGTGAAAAAAATCTGTTCAAATCATCGTAACTCCTTATGGGTGAATATTATTTACAAGATTAATACTTCTTTAATTAAAAATCATAAAAAAATGCGTATTTCAGGTTAAATAATTCAGGTCTGCACCCTCTAAAGCATTTTCTGATCTGAAAATTTAAGGGTAGCAATTAAGTCCATTGGGTGTTAGTAGTTCTACTAACCCCCATGGACTTAATTGCTTTGGAAAAATGAAAATTTCTCCGAATTAGTGCGTAATTATATCATCATATAATTGTCTGTTCATAAAATTTTGAAACCGCATATGGAAGCGTGAACAAAAACAAAAACTTACTGCAAACTTCTCTGAATTCTTCTCTCAATATTTCTGGCTTTTCTTGTAACTCTCTGAATTTTGAGTCATCTTGACAACTGCAACCCCAGAGTAGGGCTAACGCCAGGGCGAAGTGGAGTTGCATTGATCGTACCATGGAGATCCGAAGAGATTTCGGTTTGATTCTAGAAGCACCAATAAGTCGGGGTGTAAACGTGAGACAACTTTTCTAACGAATAACGCATGCTGCATTTTATAAACAGTCGAGGCTTTCGTTATGCAGGAAATTACTCCATTTTTAGAAATCTTGAATTGCGTCTGCAACATTCTAATAGGATCACTACGAAATTGTGTCTGTGATGCAAAATAATGCGTCATAGACACAGCTGTGGCTATGGCGCAATCTTTGCACCACTTTCTCTCAATAGGCGTGGTTTCCTCTTGCTTACCACACACTGATATTTTATAATTAACTTCCATGTCAGAGAAACATTATTATTCGTCTAATAAAGGGAGTACTTATTTGATGAATAAGGGAGGGATACAGTTTACTTTTTTGATTACTACATTTTATCAGCATGCGTTTTTCAAGAACTCTGGATTTTCAAAGCCAGTCAGATTCTCCAAATTACAGTCAATATTTGGTAACTTTTGATGAGAGAGTTCAAGAGGTTAGCAATTAACCTAGAGTCACCAAGAATTTCTTCTATATACCCATATATGTATTGTGTCTGCAAATTGTGTATGTTTTCTGGTAAATTTGCTGTTTTCCTTGATGCAAAATCTCCCAGCTTCTTGGGGGAAAAACCTTGCTATCTATGCCTGTGACCGACTGACTTAGCCACGGAGTGAAAAAAGCTCATTAAAGTTCTTCGCGTCATCGACGGCATTCGAACCCTGGCCTTTTCCACCCGGTGTGGGGAGGACAATGACCATACCACTGCGCAACCCGCTGAGATTACTTCTCTCATTGCCTTCAAATCGGCCATTGACTTGAAGACACACTATCACTGTTAGGATGAGTATTATTGGTTGAAATTATCCATCATATGATGCCAAAGGTTTTTGCTGCACTAAAAGAGCATTAGCATTAGGAAAGGCACATGATGCAAGAAAGAAAGCTTATATAGCATTAACAAAAAAAGAAAAAAAAAACCCTTCTCATTTCACCCACTCATTCGCTCCAAATATTTGTCCAGTTCTGCCTTGAATCTGTTTAAGACAAAATAAAAAATTGAAATAAATAATAAAATAATCATAGAAATAAAATTTAAATGATAAAAAGTGGAGAATTGTTCTGCTGTTTGACTGTACTGGATATTACAGTTGTGTCGTGCGGTTAATTAGTTTTTACTTAAGGTTGAAGATAGTTATGGGATGACTCCTTGCTGTGAAAGTTTACTTCACTTCTCTGGGAGTTGTTGAAAAGATATCTACACTCCAATTGAAGACAACTGCATGTGGGAAGCTTATTAAACACAAGTAGATAATGGAATTATAGTTATTTTTAGCGTTAATGTGGTCTCGTGATTTGAGTTGTCCTAATGGTGATTCTTTCCAGATTTGCTAGACGCTTTGTTGATTTTTCAGAAAGGGAAAAAAAGATTACTAATGAACGTTTTGTGTTAATCAGTGATTTTTCAGCACAGAATGCAAGTTTTATTATTCGGTGTAGAAAAATTGTAAAATATCTTAAATATCGTGAAGAAAATGAAAGGAAATGAAAATCCCTCTTTGCTTCTTGGCAAAAGCCTTACATTAATATGATCCAGGATTACAATGGTCCTTCTACACAAGTTTCAACTCTACAGAAATTCTTATTCTTTCTTCTGGTCATTGTTCTACTTTTACATTTAAAACTATTTAAGTATATTAAAGATTCAAAAATATCTCAGCTCTTAACCAGAAAAGACGTGAAATAGTAGGTGTTGACATTTATGGAAACAATTGTGAAGCCCGTTCAATTAGTCACATCGTAAATACGTTAATTGCCTGTAAAGTTTTCATTCAATATTTCGACAGAATGTCTCAGAGAACTAGGACAACATTTTTAGTCTTTGATATAGGCAGTAGCATAACAAAATGGAATTTTAAATGATTTTTATCATGAAAACTTAAAAGATTCTGACATGTTTTGTAAAACCTTTGGGCTCAAGACAAAATCCGATCTAACAGTTCAAATTGTGTACTGGGTATTTCAGGCATTTAGTCAATTAAGAGTTCTATGGACAAGGTATTTATTGGTTAAACTTCATATAAGATCTATGGTTTACAGAATTTAAAAATGGTCTTGCTGTTTGATCTGTGGCCATTCTGCCAACTCTTTTAAGCAAGATGCTTCTACGTGGACCTACACTCGATATACGTGTTTATTATGCCTCAATAAAGAATATTAACGAAAATGCGAGATCTCGAAGGAAGAAAACATGATGGAAGGCATTCTATTCTGGACCATAATTGGAGAGCTTTTCAATTCATTGATTCATTGAATTCAATTCATTAGATCTATAACCTTATATCAAAGAGGATTTTGACTGTTTCTTTTAGAGAAGTGTTCTTTACTGGCTTAGTCCCGCCGATTGTTCTAAAAGAGCTTCTTTCTCTCATCTAATTGATTCTCCAGAGCGCATAGAACAAAAACAAAAACAACAACAAAAAAACACCTTTCGATCGTTTATCAGATATTTCATGTGGTTACTCCCATGGGTTAATCGGTGGCCTCAAACATGTAATCTCTTTGAAGATTGGCTATTACGTCTCGATGATCTTCACAATATCAATATTACAGCTTATGGAGACGATCCAGCACTGCTTTTTCGGTAAAGCCCAAATACGGTTCGAACTTCATACCAATCTTAATCTCTTAAGAATGTTCAGCTAAACATTAGCTGTTTCTATCCATAAAACCAAAATGATCTCTGAAGGAAGATTTAGAATGCTGTTACCCCATCTGTAAAATTTGCAACACAAAAGCATCTTGGAGTGACAATTAACGGTCTTTTCTTCTTACCACAGATCTAAAATCTAACAAATAAAATCAGAAACTTCACTTCTCTGTTTTTCAGGCGCCTCAGTAGCCAGGTGGGAAGGAGCAGCAGTGCGTAGCACACGCTTCTTCATTAGACCGGGGTTCGAGCCCGTCACCACCAAATACGGAGGATGCGGCAAGGTCAGGACCACCGCATATCCCCGAGCAATATGGCCTTAGTTGCTAATGCTCCTAAAAACCAAATAACAATTTCTCTGTTTCTGTAATCTGAAGAAAGAACTGGATCGGGGCGATTAAATTGGAACTTTAATGCTTCTTAATAGCACACCTTTCATTACTTATGCTGCCTTAATGTGGTTTAGAAGAACCCAACCTTAATCTTGTTTAGAAAGATCTCAACGTTGTTTCTTATGGAGCATATTTTGAAATTTCACGACCTTGTCTCATCTGTTTTACAAATCACTTTAGTTATATTTCAGTTTTAAAGGATACTAATTTGCGCTCGCGGTTGGCACACTGGTTAAAATCACCATCTGATTACAGTCGTTTGAGGAGGCTTGGTTTTGAATGGGATTCTCATGGGCTGTTTCTTATTATAATTTTTACGGATTGGTTTAACAACGTGGCTGAGTTTTTGGGTATCAGGTGAGGGTTTATGCTTTTTTTATTTATCTGAAAATTCCGAAATTTTGTCCTTAATTCAGGCAATTTGACTTAGACAGAATATAATGATTTCATAGCAAAAAGGAAAAGCAACATTGGTTCCACTTGGAAGCTTCAGAAATTTTATTGCCTCATTTTCTGCATTATGCGCTTGGAATTGTACCTGCATCCTGTTATGCTGGAACTGTACGTAGGCCATCATCATCAGATAGTGAAGTAAATAAAAGTGAACATAATAGTATTACGCCATTGTCGGTTTAGAAATATACAGCAATTTAAAAAAATATATGTCTCATTTAGGATATTCAGAATTGTTTTAGAAAAATATTTCTACCAGGAGCACAATGATTTCAATCGCTCTAGTTATTAAAATAGGCTGAGAAAGCTTCTCTGGACGTTGTTGTTGTTTAGAAATCTTTATTGCAATAATAATAATAATAATAGCAATACAATGGATACCTTGCAATAAGCCCTTCACGGCCACAAGGCCAGGGGTTAACAGTGATATTACAATATGTAAGAAAGGAAATTAATAAATTAAATATAAAATACATATATGAACGAATCAAAAGTAAATAGAGCTCAACACTCAAAGAATAACACAATTATAAACATCACAATGTATAAAGAATATACAGATGGAAAACTACAAGGTTGGTTGGTAGGCCATCTTCATGTCTCATTGCTGGATCGCGGCGTTAAGGCGAGCTTCAAGGAGCAGAATCAGGGACGGGGAAGTACAATTTAAGGATGCGGTGTCTATACTCCTTATCACTGGAAAACTTATTAAGGTCAGCATCCAAAGACTGGGCACATGGAAGTAGCTGATATGGCAGAAACCTATCGGATAGGTGGAAACGGATGAGATGTGGGCATAGAGTTGGAGTCGCTCTGAGGGAAGGCTGAGGGACTCTCCAAGAGCACAGGTCCCAGAATGATGGTGCCGAGATCTTTCCAGTGATCATTTTTACAGTTGTGGTAAGGCATTTCACCCTAATCAGCGTAGGAAGCCTGTGAATTTTTATCAAACTGGCCATTTCAGTTGTCCTTAACTGTGGAGGAAGTTTATGTTTGTTTATGACCCATTTTAAGAGCCAAAACTCAGTAGAAAAGAGTGGTCGAATTGTGCTAGGGGGGGAGGGCAGATTCCCATACTTCTGCAGCATATAGAAGCGGAGAGTATACCCCTGCTTTTTATATATCTTCTGGTGGTCGTTACTTCATTAATATAATGCAAATGCTGTTTGGCCATCCATCGGAGTCGAGCTGCCTGGGTGAGCAGCTTTTCCATGTGGTTACCAAAGCAGAGCTTAGGATCAAAAACAACCCCGAAATCAGTATGTTTCTTGACGATGGGAATAGGGGAATTGCATAGTGTTGGCTGAATATAGGAAGGCGTTTTCTGTAACGAGAATATCATAAATTCAGACTTTTCTGGATTTATTTTTAGTCCAAACTGGTTGAGGTAGTTCGCAAATTCCAGGAGTATATTGTTAATTGATGCTGTTATCACGATAAGATCATCATATGGAGAAATCAGTGTGAGGAGCTTCATATCATCAGCATAGCATAGAGTATCATGCCTGGACTCAACAAGCGGCGAGATGGGCGCTGTAAATAAGAGGCCGGATAAGACACCACCCTGTGGCACGCCTGAAGAGACACATTTCTCGTATGTTTGGCCGTGGACAGTAAGCCGGATTATTCTATTTGAAGGAGTGAAGGGAGGAACTGTAGAGTGTCTCCCTTGATTTGATAATGGTCTGAAAGTAGCTTCAGCATTGCAGGAACATTTATTGAGTCAAATGCTGCTTCGAGGTCTACATAAGTGACTGCAAGCTCTGCATGAGATTCAAACGCAGAGAGGATAGAGCTGGTGGTGGCGGCTAAGAGATTAGTCACAGTGGATCTATGAGGAAGAGAGTAGTGGATTTGATGAGGCTGATGTGGAAGAAGTTGTTTAGTTAAAATGGGGAGAAGTATCTTCTCTAGGAGTTTTAGAAGACTTGAGGCATTGGAGATTGGCCGGTAGTGCTTAAGAAGAGTAGGTGATTGAATTTTTGGTATAGGCTTCACAAGGTAGATATTCCATTGCTGGGGAAAGAAATTACTTGATAAAATAGCATTAAAAATAGTTAGAAGGGGACCCAAAATGTATGGGCTAAGACATTTAATAATGAATAGGGGTATTTCATCTGCATCTGCCTTAGCAGAAGCCGGTGTAGAATTTATGGCAGCAATAAGCTGTTCCCTGGAAATTGATACTGCAGAAAGCGTGTCGGGGGGGGGGATTTCAGTTGTTGGTGTCTCAAGATGAGCACATTGTTCCGAGTTCGAGGCAAATCTAGATATAAAGTCTATCCACTGGTTAGGTTCAAGTTTTTGTGGGAAATCAGAAGCCGTTCAAAGTAGGCGGTTTTTCCTGTACGAAGGGTGGTGTCCATATAATTCTTAATTGCTTGAGATTTCAGCCTGTTGAATGTTGCACGGGATCTAAGGCCGCCGTAGCCTAGTGATCAGGCGCGCGGGTGCATAAGTACACGTGCCTTGAGTGACCGGGGTTCAAGCCCGTGACTGCTGAATACGGTGCTGTTTATTGTAATCTGTCTGTCTTGTGAACTCCTCTGACCGTTTGGTCGTCCCGGAGTATAAACAGAAAATTTATTTATTTTAGAGTAGGCTATCCTGTCTTGAACACTTTGCGACTGCTTCCACATTTTGTGGAGTTGCTGTTTTAATTTGAAGCTCATATTAAGATGGGGAGTCCACCATGCTCTGGACCGAGGCATAGTAGAAATTCTCTTTGATGCTGCAAATGTCGCAATCGTCTTAAGCCAATTAGTAAGCAGATTTACTGCAATTTTAAGATCACAGTTTTCTAGGACTGACCACGGGATGGCAGAGGCAGCCTCAACACATTTAGCAATGCTCAAAAATCTGGGACTAACTATTATTCTGGTGTTAATTGAATTCACAACATTGAAGTTTGGAGCAGGTATCTGAAAAAGAACAATAATTGGCGTGAGGTCCGAATTAAAATAAGTCTCTGGCATGTAATCAGGTGTGCAAGGAAAAGAGGCAAGGATGAGATCTAGTTGATTGTTACCTCTGGTCGGGAGGTCATTAATCATTTGTAACCCAGTCCAAGATAGGTTTGACAGGAGCATTTGCTGAAGGTTAGCTAGTTGGGGAGGAAGATTAAAGTCTCCACAGATAAAGTGCAAAGCTGAAGGATGAAGCTGGTTAATGATCCAGTTTGATATTTCATGGATGGCGTCATATGAAGGTGCTGGGGGTATATATATGGCAATTACATCTATAAGAACGCTATTGTAGCTGAGAGTAACAGCGAGAGCTTCATATGCTGTTGTTTTGCTAGATACTTGATGAACAAGTGAGGCCTGTGAGCTCTTAAAGAAAATGGCAACGCCGCCTCCTCTTTGGTCAACTCTGGAAGTAAACGCTGATTTATACCCAGCTGGAGTACAAGATGTGAAAAATTCTTGGTCTTTATCAAGCCAGGTTTCTGTAACACAGAGAATATCGATATCACTAGCGAGCAAGATTTGATCAATGATATCCAGTTTGTTGCGGAGGCTTCTAACATTCTGGTACAAGACTCTGATTATGCAAGTTTTGTGGATCTTTTTAAGGCATGTGTCTCTAATATTTTTATTCAAGGCAGGCTTTCTAGTTTGTCGATTCGTGACCCACGTTGGGATGAGCATTCCCGAACTGTTATTTATTGGTGGTTGAAGGCTGATGGTACCAATTTGATGATGCCGCTGTTTGTCACCACTTGAATAATTTTGAATTATGCTGGGCACATTTTGAAAAATTGCCCGGAATGTGGGGCATTCATGCTTGTTCCCTTGCAGCGTTGATTGCTAACGAGGAGAGTGAATTAGTTGAGGTTGTTGATGGGGGCTCTTTTTCTCAGAAAATGGTCTGATATATATACCTTGGGGCCAGGAGGCTGGATCTATAACTTTTTTATAGACAGTAGGAGAACACATTATAAGGAAAGAGGCATAGCGTGTTTGCCGGCTTTTAAGCCGTTTAACCTGAACTGAGAGGTTATGTTCCTCGTTAAACATTCTCATTATAGATTCAGGAGATGTTCTAGGTCCAAATCTGGATGCAAAAATCTTGGCTTTGGTGGAAACTACCGAGATGTTATATTTCTCGGCCAGTGTCAGACGAGATTTAGAAGCTGTTACTAGGCGGGGGCAGGGAGATCTGGTTATGAATATTAGCGTGATGGGAAAGGCAATCAATATTGATATCAGAAAGGCATCCAGAGGAATTTGAGGCAGGGTTGGCTGAGGTAATGAGGGAACTTTGTTTATCTCCGGATGGGACGTAAATATCCCTAGATGGGCTGTTGGTAAGCATACCAGCATATGACGTGGGCAGAGCTTGATGGGCGTATATTGAATTACTGTTTAGTTCTGGGGCTTGTAGGGAGTGTTTACTATTTTCTGGTGGGTTCTCTGGTTGGGGTACTTCTTCATAAGATTGCAGCTGTGGTTGGTCACCAGCCTTCTGCTGAGGGCGTGATTGGGTCCTGCTAATGTGCTCAGTCGGAGTGTCTGGAGATCTATCTTCTGATTGTCTCGAGTGAATTTGAGCATGGGAGCCAGGCTTTATAAGGCTAGGAGGTTTGACAGTTTGTGTAGATTTTGTCCGTTTATTTATTATTTGTGGCTGAGATGTCAGCTTTCCATTTTCGCTCACCAAAGAGCAGAGGTCAGAGAGCATATGTGTGATATGTTTATTTTGGTTCCTCAGCGAGTAAATTTCATCCTTCAGATCCTCAATTTGGGATCTCACCTGGTGAATTAGGAGGACCAAGAAGTCTACGCTGTCTGACTGTAGAGGAGGGGTCGACACTGTAGCTTCGGCGTTAATTCTTGGAGATTCATCTTCACGTTGAAAAGTACCTGTTGTGACTAGCGTCTGGTTTGAGGTGGAGGACACGTTAACGACTGGGGCACAATTTTTATCATTGGTTTCCGGTGGAGACTTGGATTGATTAGCGCTGCATACATCGTGGTTGGCAATCCCGTCAGGTAGTGTTCCGGTGATCACTGTTTCGTCGCATGCGATGGTCATAATTTCATGCAAACCAGTATTTGAATGTTGAATGAGATCAGTTAACATCTGGTCGATAGGGCTAGTTTCAGTCTGGGATAGAGGAAGTTCAGATACTTCAGCGTCTTCTCTAAGGCATTTATCACATGCGAACCTTCTCCGATGTAGTTTAGAAAGATGTGCGATGTCTGTTTTAACTGAGTGGGCACAAAAGTTTAATTTGCATACATGACATCGAATGGTTGATTCCTTCCCATCGCGGCAGGCTAGACAGACGAATTGTTTCAAGTTATTCTGTTTCTGTGACATGCCTGATTTCGGGTGTTTAAATCACTTGGAAGTAGTGAACAATGTTCAGTTTTATTGGTTAGTTTTTAATTCCGAGTAATTTGTTTGCTCTGGCACTGTTAAGCTTGCAGCTTTTATATTCGCGTTTCCAAAGAGATTACTGAGAAAACACAAGAAAACATAAATGGTTGTGACAGGTATGCTAAGCACAAAAGACAGAAGAGAGGGAGGATTTCCCTAGGGAACTCAGTAGTGGCGATGCTTTCTAATTTGGTCAAGGTTGACTCATTGTCCACTTAAGCCTTCAGGGAAGTGGGGCGTTTGCTAAATTCTTGAGGGCTAAAGCGCTGTGCATACATCGTAATGAAGAACTTCAAACGTGAGCAGAATAATTAAAAAATTAGATATACCTGTTTATCATATCACCAAGATGATACCACATCCAGATTGAGCAGAGGAAGAGGAATTCATTGCTAGGCGAATCATTTCATAACGTAAAGTATAACTAATCTAAAACTGAATTAATATGAGGAGCGTAAACGAACACCACATGCCACAACTCGCGCACGCGCATTGTTGTTGTAGCTTTTAGGCAAACGGCAACTGAGGCTATATTGCACCCTATATAATATATAGCTCTAAACTGCGTGTTTTCTAATTGGTAACGAAATTTTCTTGTCTCGCAAATGATGCGATTGATCGAAGAAAGCTGACCGTTTAGATTTAAATGACGCAAATTAGGTCACTTCCTATTAGGTGGCTATTACATTTTACATTAAGCAAATGAAGTCACTTCCTAAATGTCGCTAATGATGTTAACTCAGTCACTAACGTTGATTCGGTGGGGTAAGCAGCGGGTAGTAATATTGTGCAAGATTAAAACTTCGAATCCTTCATCTAATTTTACTACACATGCCCCTGTAGGTAAGTTAGTATCAAAAATAATAGCATTAGCGTTAGCATTTGCATTAGCATTACTAGAGGCATACGATGCAAGAAAGCAAGCTTATGCTGATGCTGCATAAGCTTGCTTTCTTGCCAAAAAGAAAAAAAAAAAAAAACACTCTCATTTCACCCCTCGGTTCGTTCGAAATACCTGTCCAGCCAAGCCTTAATTTATATAGGCTATCAACTGCCGCAACAAAGGATGGAAGTCTGTTCCACCTACAAACCACCCGCTGGCTAAAGGCAAATTTCCGCACGTCTATCCTACATCTGTCTTTCCTCAATTTGAATTTATGCCCTCTCAGGTGATTATTCTGAGCAAGAGGAAGAATCCCATCAGCATTGAGCATGCTCAAACCATTCAAGGCTTTTTACACCTCTATCAGATCACCTCGCTGGTGCCTAGTCTCCAGACACTGTAATTCGCAAAACTTAAGTCTTTCTTCGTAAGGGCAACCCTTTGTTCCATTCAATAATCTTGCTGCCTTTCTCTGTACTCGTTCCAGCAGCTCTACATCCGTCTTAAAATGAGGCCTCCAGACGTGTATACAATACTCAAGGCGTGGCCTTACCATTGCCTTATACAAGGGAATAAGTACCTCCTTATCCCTGCTAGAAAAATTCCTGTATATCATTGACAAGACACAATGAGCTACTCTTGCAGCCCGTCTGCACTGCTCAGAAAACTTCACATCTGCCTGCACAATTACCCCCAGGTCCTTTTCATTCTCTACCACTGTCAGTGTAGTACCACAGAGTTGATATGTTACTCTGGGGTTACTGTTTCCCATATGTAGTACTTTACATTTGTCAATGTTAAACTTCATTTGCCACCTCTCAGCCCATCTGCTCAACCTTTCCAGATCCTGTTGCAGCAGCATAGCGTCAATAGTGTCCTTAACTACCATGCTAACCTTTGTATCGTCTGCAAACTTAGACATTAAGCCTGATATACCATCATCAGTATTATTTATAAACACAGAAAACAGTAATGGACCCAACACCGAACCCTGAGGGATTCCAATAATAACATTAGTCCACGATGAGCAGTGTCCATTGATTACCACTCTCTGTCTTCTGCCACTCAACCAGTGCCTGCATTAATTTCCCTGGAACAGAAGGTTAAGGTTATAACAGGTTTATAATTACTTGTGTCAGCCTTTGATCCTCCTTTGTGAATTGGGGTCACATTTGCACATCTCCAGTCTCTGGGTACCTGAGTACCTCCCCTGAGTCCAAAGAAGCTCTCATAATTATGGCTAAGGGTTTTCTTACTTCCTTTGCTGCCTCCTTTAATATAACTGGATAGATCCCATCCACCCCGGGTGCCTTTTTTATGTTTATCTTCAACAATTTCTCCTCCACTTTCCTCTCAGTTATTACAAAATCATCTAGCTCACTGCCAGAGTTGACTTTACCTCTGGCATTCCCCTAGATGAATAACTCCTCATGTGCGAATGTCGATGCAAAATGTTCATTTAGTTTGTTAGCTACCTGAGCAGGGTCATCAACAGTTGACCCATCGATCTCAAGTGGACCAATCTGATTCATCCCCTTCCTTCTAGAGTTTACATAAGTAAAGAACTCTTTGCTGTTTTTCTTTGCATCTTTTGCCAAGGATTTCTCGTAATTAGTTAGTTAGTTAGTTATTTGATTTTTAGGAGCATTAGCACTAAGGCCATATTGCTCCGGGAAATGCGGTGGTCATTCCCTGACCTTTCCGCATCCTCCGCATTTGGTGGTGACGGGCTCGAACCTCGGTCTAATCAAGAAGCGTGTGCTACGCACTGCTGCTAATTCCCACCTGGCTACGGAGGCGCCATTTCTTGTAATCTGACTTTGCCTACCTAACCTCCTTTGTAACTTGGTTACAGATCAACTTATATCTATCATAGGCTTCTGTGTCACGTGTTAATTTATACGTATCCCATGCATTTTTCTTCTCTGTCATATGTCTCAATTAGTTCATCTGACATCCATTTAGGCCTAAACCTTGAACAATATTTCTTATTTGGTATGTAAAGCCTAGTAGTTTCCAAGATAAATTCTTTGAATGCTTCTTTGAATGCTTCCCTTCCCATAGGAGGATTATCTGCTTCAAAATGACGGTTTAAATAATAATAATTAAATAAATCCTCTTTTTATATTTCCTTAGGAAATGTTAATAATTTCCATCCAAATTAATCAAAATAACTGATGTGATTATTCTGATACGCATTATGCTAAGAGTAGAATGTGTCTAATTTACTTAATCCTATTACATAAGAAACATGAAATGTGAAAGACATAACTGAATAAAATCTCAACCTTTCTGGTATTCGTTTTTGAACCTTAGCACTAATTAGTATTTCATCCAGTTAATTATATATAAATTTCAGCAACTAACCTATAAATGCACTCCAATTATAACAGACAGCAACACAGTACTTTTTTGTCAGTGTTTAGGCAGAGTTCAGCTTCTTGACTCATATTATTAAGTACAAGGTCATTAAAGTGAATTACTTGAAAATCTTTTTTTTAAAACGATAGATTATTTTCTAGTTGCATAAACAGGGATAGAATGTTCTTTCAAGTAATGTAGATTAACTGCATTTTTATGAGAATTAGGATGTGATATGTTGGTGATTTTTTTTCCTAATGCATCCTAAGAAACTTTGGAAAGAAATAATGCATTTTGTATGAGAAACTGTTGGCAAAATTAAGCTTTATTCACAACATCTTCATCATCTTGAGGGTTAGCTACTTTATTTATTATGTGAACAAACGTTGACATCAGAAATTTTGAAACAGTAATCCGACCAGGTAAAAGAAGTCTCGCAGGTCATCCCATTTTACATTCTTGTAATGCCAGACAATACGAGGTTGGGAATAGCCATGAGATAAAGGTTCCATTGGTGAAGAGACAATCACCAAGTTGTGATCTGAGGAGCCTAAAGGACCACTCACTTCGACCGTGTACTTAGAAGGGTTGTTTGTGAGAAAAAGATCAAGCGTATTGGCTGTATGATTAGGATTGTCCGGTATTCTTGTAGGTAAATGAACAATCTGTATAAGGTCATTAGTAATTGCAAAAGCTCTATCTATGCACCTATCATGTCAACGAGAAACTGTTCAGGCAAGTGGACGGTTGATAAAGGTTTAGGGCCTAATGGAATGGCCTTAATACAATGGAATGCCATTCCTGTTCGTCGGATATGAACCCTGTGGAGCATGTCTGCGTCCCTTCGTGGTCATCGTGCGCCCCTAGGGCAATGGACTCTTCCAGTAGGACAATGCCCCTTTCCACAGTGCTGTGGTGACTAGAACATGGTTCGAAGAGCATTCCGCAGATTTCAATACCATGGAATGGCCTCCCCATTCAACTGGCATTAACTCTGTGGAGCATGTTGGGGATGCTGTGGAAAGGTCCGTTCGAACTTTCGATCCTCCACCCAGGCATGCAGCGGAATTATGGACAGCGGTGAATCAAGCCTGGATGGAAATACCTGCGAACCGCTTTCATGAACGTGGACTCAGTGCCTTGCCGTGTGACTGCCCTTATCTCGGCAAAATGTTGGCCTACCTTGGGTAGGTATCTTATGATTTCTCTCCACTCACTCTACTCCCATATATACGCTGCTTGACTCATGGCTTGGAAGGAAGGTGAAGCAGGAATGGGAGTAGTTCCAGGAACTGAAGCATCATTGATGACTTGTTCACGTCTGGTGAAGGTTGTATGAGCAAAATCTTGCAGAAGATAAAATTTTTCTTTTGAGTCCGATAGAGATGGTTCACTGTCAGAAGTTATAAAGGTTGACAAATACAGCAAATACACAACAGAGAGCAAACTGTTCTTTCTCACTTGGCCGAAAAAATAAAAAATTCTTCTGCGTGTTCATTTGGATTTGTAGCAGTAGTGCTAAAATTCCTAATCTACCCTATGAAGCTGCTATGTTACCTACAGCGCTGGGAATGGTTTCATCGTGCCGGGCTCCTCACAGTTCAAGAAAAACTGAATTTTTTCCAAAGATCTATTTTGCTTGTCGCCCTTCAGATTATATTTGGTTGCCTTCCATTGGATCTATTTTTGATCTTTAGGGGAAAGGTCGTGCTGTTGAATTTGAAGATCTCTATTGATACTTCTGTCCCCCAAAATTCGTAACAAAACGCTACATGTAGATCTTGAGTGAGAGATTGGACAACTTTGAATGGTAGAGTCAAGTTGGGATTTTTTCCGACTTCTACCATTTTTAGTAATGCTACTGTAAAGTGGCTTGCTTCTGGTTTCTTTACATCTTTCATTTTGACTGGAGACAGATGTCTTAATTCAAAGTTATTTTACTTTCATATTTGCGATACTGATCTTTGTCTGTGGTATTCGGGAAGACTCTTCACATATTATTTTCTACTGTTCTCTAAATTAAGTATTTAGACAAAAGCTGTTCAATACTACTAGAATATCACGCCTTATCACGAATATCTCTTTATCAATAACAGAACTAACTTCCAGGCTCTTCAGAACTGCTCCTCTGAAATATTCACCTTAAGAAAACCTCATACAGAAAAAACTCATAAAATAGGCAAGTATTTATCTACGCTTGTCCGTCTTTCGCATCAAACCTGGGGTATTAACTATCGTACCCTTCGTCTTTTGCACAAAGTGGTGTTTGTTCCGATATGTACCTGTGGCGCTGGCACCTGGTTTTTGTATACTAAGAAGATTGCCATCCAAGAGAAACTCTCCTCTATCCAAAGCTTTTAATGATGAGTCTTACTTGTCGCATTGTCTCGACAGCTGCGCTCCAGATTTTAAACGGTTGCCTACCCTCTGGACCTCCAAATCGCTTATCCTGGTATCCAGGTTTTGCTATTACCTTAGACATGCCATTTCATTTGACTTTTTAGACTTTACTGTTAATATCCACTGCAATCCTAAAACCGAAAAAACTCGTTGCTGGAATCACCTTGTTCAACTCTGGCAGGATCGGTGGTCTTCTTCGAAAGGTATGGTCACAAGAAAGTTTATTCCATCTGTGCCCTTTGCCTGACAAAAGTCTATTCTAAAATGGTTCAGTCCGAGTCTCCGCACTCTTTTTCTTCTAACTGGCCATGGTTCCCTTCGTGCTAAACTTGCTGTGTTTAATCTGTCTGATTTTCCTCTCTGTAACTGTGGCAACCCAGAAGACTGGCAGCATGTTCCTTTCACCTGTCCATATTACTTGGATCGTCGTCAGCCTCTGTGTGCTATTTTTTAAACCATTCACGCCAGGCAATGAGTCTTCGCTCTTGGAGTCCAAAGAAAATTTTCATCTTTTGCAAGATTTTGCACATAAAGCCTTTGGCAGACTTGGACAACTCATCAGTAGTGCCCCAATTTCAGGAAGTACTCCTATTCTAGCTCTACCTGCAGTCCAGCCTAGCATCTCTATCGTCGCCATCTCGTGATACCACCACCATCGTCAGTACCAACATGCTTTAACTCAAGTATCATCTTCACCACCATCTTCGACTTGTAAAGTTGGTTATCAAACTTGTACAACGCCGAATGATACCATTGCGTCTTCTTCACTTCTATCTACTGCTGGTCCCAGGCTGTTCCTGAGGTGGGATCATCTGCTGGCACCACCTTACACTGGTGCGGGATTTTTTTATTATTATTTTTTTTTTTAATTTTTCCTCCCCTCATTTCATTAACTTATTTTTATCTTTATTTATCTTTTATCTTTATCTGATGATCATCAACAGCCGAACCATCGGCTGTTGATGATCATTCTCGGATATCTGAAAAACTGAATGAGTATTTTGCATCCAAATTAACAGATGTTATTAACGGAGGGAATGGCCAGAAGTTTGTCAAACTGTAACTGGATGCTTAATGATTTTTTAACAACTGAGAGCAAATTGGAGGAGAAATTGTTGAAGATAAACATAAGTAAGGCACCTGGGGTGGATGGAATCTATCCACTTATATTAAAGGGGGACAGCAAAGGAAGTAAGCAAATCCTTAGCCATAATTATGAGAGCTTCCATGGACTGGAGATGTACAAATATTACTCCAATTTACACACAAAGGGGGATAAAAGGGTGACACAAGTAATTTTAGCCATTTTGTTTCTTCCCTACTGTTTCTTAAAATTGTATACCCACCGCTGACCCGCTTCGATCCAGCAAAATATGTCGATTCGTGGCTGCTTCGGAAACCTCATTCAGCAACCGACACACAAAGAGGTCGGCACAGGGTGTCTGTAGGATGAAAACTTAATAACATTTTGGAATATTCTACAAAAACTTTATCATGAAATTATTTTTACTTTGTCTAACAAAATACCTTTATAATGTCCCATTTATAAATACCCAATTATTTTTTGTATTAAAATTAAACAATTTTTTATTGCACTTCGATTCTTTGTACTAAGTAAGTCTCCTTTTGGTGACCAAATGGTTGCTAAATAGTTAGTTAATACTTCTATAAAGGTCATTTATAAATTTTGCGACGAGAAGTATTTTTTAACAATTTTTAAAGCTGGAGTTGTACCGGAAAGGAGGTACTCAGAGAGCCAGTGTTGAGGCGGCGGTGGTGGGGAGGCGCCTGGGCGGAGTCTTGCACGGCCCTCATCTGCTAGTTGCTCCTCCCCCAAGAGTTTAATCGCTTCTCCAGGAAGAAGTCGGAGCCGCTTCTCCCATCCTTATCATTCACAACTGGAAAGACTCAAATAGACAACGTTTCCGTTAGTTCCTCAGTTTTAGGCCAAGCTGGTGTATTAGAAACATTTTTCAGTTACCATAAAGCCCTCTATTGGAGATACTACACTAACGACCATTCTTGACTACGGACCCTCCATCCTAAGTGCCCGAAATTCGGAAGTTCACCGATTTATTTTTTTATATACTTGAATAATAAATTTATACTTAATAAACTGTGTTAATACACTTAATTTGTTGTTCCCTGAATTCTGATGGGATCCTTTCACTTGTCCAGATTACGAACCTAAGGGGATAAATATTTCAACTTGAGGAAAGACAGATGAAGAATAGCTGTGCGGAAGTTTAAAGGGTGTTCGCAGGCCGGCCGCTAGTTAGTACATCGAACCGAACCTATTGGTAACTCTCGAGCAGGCTTCCAGATCAGCTAGTGTATAATCTTCCTACCTCTGCTCTGCCAGATAGTGATCGGAGGGAGTCCAAGTAGTGTGTATGCGGAGGGCACTTTCGTGGCCACGTTATGTCAAGGATCTGGGTATATTCTTACCATGGGTATGCCATATCCATTAATTTCATTACTTCATACAGCATGTCCCAACCACTTTTGCTTACCATTGAATACACCATGAATTGTCAAACTAATAGAATTAGCTTATCTGAGAAAAGATCTAAACGTCCCAAACACTTCCTAATTGATTTCACAAATATTCGTGGTCTCAATTATAATCTCAAGGATGTCCATCTCCACTTGCAGTCTTCCAAACCCCATGTACTTTTTCTGACAGAATCTCATTTATCGGTTGATTCAACTACTGCTCATCTCAGATGCCCAAATTATTCGCTCTATGATTCCTTTTGCCTCAAAGGTCGTATTTGTGCATACAAATGTATGTCCGTACTGATATTCCCTGTCAGAGATTTGGCAATTTGGAATTTCCTCTCTTTGATCTTCTCTGGCTTAAAATCTCTCTACCTCATTGTGTCAAATTCATCTGTTGTCTCTACCGGTCTCCCAATTCCACTAATCACTTGGATCTCTTTAAATTCCTCTCTTTGCAACTTGAATTTCTCCAGTCCAACTTTCCTGACAGTGAGATAATTTTCTTTGGTGATTTTAATGTTCACAATTCCAGTTGGCTTCCGTTTTCTAGTCACAGCGATCCAGCTAGTCGAGATGCTGAGGCTTTTGCAATTACTAATGACCTAGCACAGATTGTTCATTTACCTACAAGAATACCGGACAATCCTAACCATACAGCCAACAAGCTTGATCGTTTTCTCACAAACGACCTTTCTAAGTACACGGTCGAAGTGAGAGCTCTTTTAGGCACTTCAGATCACAACTTGGTGATTCCTCTCTTCTCCAATGGAGCCTTTATCTCATGGCTATTCCCAACCTCTTATTGTTTGGCATTAAAATAATGCAAAATGCGATGACCTGGAAGATTTCTTTTCTTCTTTTCCTTGGTCAGATTACTGTTCCAAAACTTACTTCTGATGTCAACGTTTGCTCAGATCGTGTCAGTGAAATTATTCTTGCAGGAATGGAATCCTTTATCCCACACTCCACTTTAAAATGTCGTCCTATCCACGCTCGATTCGTGACGACGTCAGTGTGTCCACCATTTCGCTCGTTCATATCCCATTCCGTTGCACTGTCATCCATAATGAATCAGTCACACTTTGCTGTACATTCAAGTTGCTTACACAGATTTCTATTGCATTCCTTACAATTGTTTGTCCATAATATATCTGGGAATGAATGAGAATTGAACGACATGAATGAGAATATTATCATTCATGTGGGGACAAATGAAATTAACTTAGTAGTAGCAGTAGTGGCATGTGAAGCAAGAAAGCAAGTGTACGAGCTTATACACTTGCTTGTAAAGCAATCCTGTGTTATCAATAATGTTGCTTCAGAGCCAGTCTGTGGCCAGAGTGATGGTAGGGAGAAGGTCTAGAAATTATTGAATAGAATTCAGCAGATGGAGTTGTAGCTCTGGAGCAGACTGCAGTGTAGATTTGTAAATGAATTAAATACTTCAGCAGGGACCTACATAGAGGATGGGAACTGAAGCAGAGGAATCACTGGAGCCTTTGAGAATGCATAATCTGTTTACCGCGGATAAATGTCTTGCAAGCAAAGTACTGAAGAAGTTTAATTAATTTCTTTGATGTCAGAAGACAAGATTGTTTCCTGGGAGAAACTGAAATGGAAGAGATAAGAAAAAGTTGAGAAGAGCAAATATATTTCAACCGTTTGGAATTGCTGGAAACTTATAGAACTTACATGGTCCAGACTGCTCTTAGACCATTATTGGAGTCTTTCTGGGAATAGATGTCCTCTAACATCTTTCTCTTCACATCCTAGCTGCTCGCACAAGACGACACTTTTCTAAAAAAAACAGTTTTTTTAACCAGGCAACTTCCCTTGCCAAAGTTCATTGGCAAAGGAAGTTGATTGTCAGATTTTAAGAGGGGTAAAGAGAATATTATCATTTATGTGAGGACAAATGACATTAAACGTACACAATCTGATGATTTGTTGAAAAATACAGGACCATGCTGAGGAAATGCCACGAGCTAGTCCACAATGTCTATGTGTCTGCAATACTGCCCAGACACGATAGGAGGGATTATATGTTAAAGGCCTTGTGGATTAACTCAACACTTGAAGAACTCTGCAAGGCTTTTGGGGGGAAATTTCTATCAGCATGCCCCCCACACTTGTAGATAGAATGAATTTGTTTTGTAGAGACGGGATACACTTAAACAAAGGTGGTGCAAAAGTTTTTGCCAGTATTATTGAGGATACTTTAAAGGTTCAGGGAAACTGCTAGTTAGGGGGGATATGAGTAATACTGACACGCGTTTATCTGATAATATTGGTCAAAGTAACTCTTGCACATACTCCAAGAGTTCTTATCTGTTTCCCCAACTGGACATATTATCTAGATGTTCTGGGGGCAGAAACGTTTCACGTGAGCGGGTAGCTAATGCCAGGGAACAGAGCTCTAAAAAACTTCAAGGGTTCTGTTAGGGTTGTTAAATATACAAGAACTGTAAGCCTTAATTGTTTATACAGTAACGTTAGAAGTGTCGTCAATAAAATGAGCGAATTCGAACTGCTGGTTAAAACAAGTAACGCGGACATAATAGGGCTTACAGAGACGTGGTGCCACCGGGATATTGGGGATGATGAGTTCCAATAGGGCTTGTATAATGTATTTAGGAAGGATAGGGTAGATAGATGGGGTGGTGGGGTAATGCTTCTTATCAGAAGCGCCTGAGTGCGACGATAGCTTTCCCGGATTCAGTCGTATCAAATGCTGGTATAGAGTCTGTATGGTGTGAGATAGTTGGAAACAAAGGTATAATGCGAGTAGGAATAATCTACAGACCAGGTGATTGTGAAGACTATGACAAAAGCCTCTACATGCAAAAGGAATGGGCAAGTAAGCGTCAATGTCTTATTAATGGTGACTTCAAATTGCCTCTAATTGATTGGAGAAAATGGGAAGGAAACTCGACATGGGGAACAAAATTTTTAAATCAACTAGATGACTGTTATTTGTATCAACATGTCAGGGAAAGTACTAGAGAAGGGAATATCCTAGACCTCATCATCACACATGAATCAGATGACATAACAGGGCTGACAGTAGAGGAACCAGTAGCAGGAAGTGATCACGGAGTTCTGCGGTGGATGATGACGAGAGAGGTAGCAGAATTAAAAGGCAAAGGAATGAGTTTTAATTTCAGAAAAGGAAATTACGATGCCTTAAAATACTACATGGCTTCTATTAACTGGGTAGATATCGCACAGAGAATGAGTACAATTGAATTGCGGTATGCTTTTAAAACATTAATCACAGATGTCTTTAATGTGCATTTACCATTAAAAAATACTCCACGAGGAGTGGTCCAAGTTGGATGAATAGTGAAGTTGCCACATTACTTGAGCAGAAAAAGGTGGCATGGAAACGTTACAGAGCAATAAAAAGTACCGAAGCCTATAACAGCTACAAGGTGATGTGTATTAGAGCCACAGAAAAGGTTCGACAGGCAAAGGTAGTTTATGAGAAATCACTAGCAAACAGACCGTAGAGGGGGGGATAAGGAATTCTTCACATATATAAATGCCAAGAAGAGTAGGACAAACCAGATGGGACCTTTACGTAAGGGTAAGGGGGTAGTATTTAATACACCAGCTGCCGTTGCAGATGAACTCAACAGTTATTTTGCATCGATATTTACAAATGAAAAATCTTTTGTGGCAATGGGAAATTATGGGAGCGAAGTTGAAAAATATGTAATTAATGATATTGAAATTTCGCAAGATTATTTAATGAAAAAACTTTCGAGCCTATAGGCAGTAAAGCTCATGGAGTTAATGGAATATACCCCATAATCTTAAGTGAGGCGGCAAGTGAGTTCATTGAACCATTGAGGCTAATTATGCGAGCATCACTAGACTCTGGGGAGATTCCCTTGGATTGGAAAAGTGCAAATGTATCTCCCATACATAAGGGTGGCTCTAAAAGTGAAGTTGGAAATTATCGACCTGTCAGTCTGACTTCAGTAGTAGGGAAATTCATGGAGGCAATGATCAAGGATGGAATTCAGGATCATTTGGATCGAATTGAAATTCTTAAGGATACTCAGCATGGTTTTGTAAAGGGAAAATCATGTTTAACAAATCTGGTTCGCTATTTCGAAAGGGTCACTCATGAGCTGGATTTACGGAATAATTTAGACATTGTTTATTTAGGTTTCAGCAAAGATTTTGACTCATTCCCATATGATCGGTTGCTTTATAAGCTGGAACAGGTTGGAATCACTGGGAAAATCCTTAGATGGATAGCAGGATGGCTACAGGACAGGAGGCAGAGGGTTGTGATAAATGGCTGTTCCTCAGATTGGGTAGATATAAGAAGTGGCGTTCGCTAAGGATCTGAAAGACACAAAGTCTTACAAGTTAAATTTAAATATAATTTAAGAAAGAACGCTAGATAGTGATATTGTAAACCACAAAAGAAAACACTTAAAGTCACTAATATTGTTTAAGATAATGGGTCTCGCGCTAATGGAATTAATTTAAGAGAAGGTTAAATTTAATGTACAAGCAAATATACCTTGAAGAAAAACATTAGAAACAGATATACGATCAGTGCCCACACCGGAAACAGCAAGCGAAGATAGCAAGACGGAACAGTGGGGGGTCAACTGATAGTATGGCAAGGGACGGTTTGGTCCAGAGATGACAATAGGGGTACCAGCGGGGGCGCTCTTGTTTACTGCAAACAGAGCAGGTGTGGTCATTTTATAATAAGGCGAGACGAATCAAGAAAATGGACGCAGATGTTTTCCGGATGGGTACCGAGCTCCAGAAAATTCTGGTCATTTCCAGAACATTCGAGAATTCTCTAGAAACGGAAGTTATTTCTACACCAGAAGGAACTCGGCCTTCCTGTCATGTGTCATAGGCAAATGAGAATGGAGGTGATGAAGGTCAGATAGAAATGATTGGTCGAGGAAAGGATGGGCGTTACTAAAATTTGGGAAATAAAAGGGGAAGAGCGCGTGCAAAAAGGGGGTAAAAATGTGATAAGATGTTTTAGATATGTGATGAAGTTTTTCGGAGATGATTTTTCGAGATGTGATAAAGTTTTTTCGGAGATAATAAAGTTTTTCGGAAGATGATAAAGTTTTCTTCGAGAGTGATTTTTTGGAAAGATAGGCCCAGGAAACAGTCCCCGGAAGCGATCCACCAGTAGAACCAGTTATGGTGAGTTCACTAAATTCTGATAGTTTTAATGAAGTATAGATGAGTTACAGAAAGGGGAACTTTCTCGAGATGAAACATAGAAGTCCGAAAGCGTCCACCGAGAGATATATTTGAAAGGAGGACAGCGAGAAGAACACCGTACCGTCCTGTGGAAATAAAGCGATGGGAAGCGACCCCTACTGAATGATCCGGCACAGCAAAGAAGGATACAAGACCAGGATGATCGGCAAAGCGAAAAGTGTCCCTGGCAGAGTTTAGCATTCCAGATGAACGTTCCCAAACCAATGGAGGACCCGATGCAGAGCAGAAAGTCACAGGCCACACGTTGTATCAGCGGTAAGATCCAAATCCCCAGAAGTAAGTGGTTAAACAACGAAGTTACCTCTATGTAATTGCAAAGGACTGCAGGGAAGATAGATAAATATTAAGGGAGATTTAGGGAAGCATACAGTTAAGAGTTAAGTTAAGGTATAGATAAGTAAGGAAATATCATAGAAATAGTTAATGAAGGATGGTTTACAGTTATGATTTATTTACTGATTAATCAATGGAGTAAAAGTAATAATTTTGGACGGGTTAGCCTAGAGAGCAGGTACAGTTGTATGTTATTTATATAATGTTACTGAAGTAGAGAAATTAGTCGCTATATGCTGAGGTTTACCTGAGGGAATGAAGAAATAAATAATCGCATGTATATTTCATTAACATGTAACTTTAAAGTGCTGGGGAGAGAATAGAATAGAATAGAATAGTTTGTAGAGTGGACATAATTCCAGAAGAAGAATTGTTTCAACCATGAAGAAGAATGTAGGATTGTGCTAGATAGGTATGAAAAGGGAAGATATAAATAAATAAATAATAAATGTCAATTGTAATTAAGAAAGAGTTAAATTAAACTGATTGTACGAGATGTTAGTGGGCCTATAGTAAGAAGAAGATGATGGATGGGAGAGCCTAATGACCAGGAACGTGATCCATGCCCTGTACCTATATATGAAGTGCATAATGTGTAATGATTTGTCTTATCTTTTATTTGTAAGTATGTATAATAAACTGATTGTATTTCACTTAATGAAAATGGAGTTTGGTCATTTCTGAACACACAGCAAAACCCAAAGGAGGAGTGCTCTAATATAGAAACTCCCTCAGAACCGGAATTCTTCTGTGAGATAACAAGTCAGATGCAAAGTGGGGAATATAAATAACAAATGATAACAAAATAAAAAGTAATATAAATATATATAAGAACAACCCCCACCCCCACAATTGGCGACCCAGCCAGGGATAAATAGAGATAGATTGTTTCATCATAACAACCCCACCCCCACAGATCAGTATTAGGACCACTGTTGTTTTCAATTTTCATAAACGACATCGATAAAGGGATACAGGGCGTGATGTCTAAATTTGCAGATGATGTTATAATTGGTAGAGTTGTTAATGATCACTGTTAAGCTGAGCTTCATCAGAGAGACCTAGATAGACTTCAAGAATGGTCAGAAAAATGGCAGCTATGCTTTAATCCAACAAAGTGTATGATATTACACCTGGGAAATAGTAATCCCAAAAAAACTTATCCACTTGGTGGATTTACCCCGTACTGGAGGAAAGGGACTTGGGTGTTACGATACGGTCAGACATGAAATTCTCTGAGCATTATAAACAGGTTGCAAGGAAGGCCCATGGTGTCCTATCGATGATCTATCGAACTTTTGCAAGTAGAGATAGGGACGTGATAATCCCATTATATAAGGCTTATGCTAGACCACACTTGGAATACTGTGTTCAAGTATGGAGACCGAACCTAAAGAAAGACATCGAGCTTCTTGAAAGAGTGCAAAGAAGGGTAACTCGCCTGGTGAGGTCGGCAAAAGAAGGGCGTCCTTATGAAGAAAGACTTCGAATATGTGGGTTGCAGAGTTTGGAAACTAGACACCTTAGAGGAGATTTGATTGAGGTGTTTAAGGCTCTGAGAGGCATCAGTGAAATGAATGAGGACGAAATTTTCAAGATTATAAATGATGCTAGAACTAGGGGACATAAATTCAAGTTAGGGGGGGGGGGGAATGTTTAAATTGGACTCCAGGAAGTTTTATTTTAGCCAGCGAGTTATACATTACTGGAATAAGTTGCCTTCATGGGTGGTAGAGGCCGACAGTTTGGGGAAATTCAAAGGTCATCTCGATAGGACCTTCGGGTGAGGGAAGCGTATAGGATGATAGGTTTAATTTCCTTTTTTTATTAATTATTATTATTTATTTATATTTTTTTGTTTTATTCGGTTTTTTTTTTTTTTTTTTGGGTGGTGCAGCATAAGCCATGGGCTTTCTTTCACCATGCGGCCATTACTAATACTAACTCAATCTGTATTTGACTGTAAGCTTCAAAGAAACCTTACAGGCTGCTTACACACTCTTGTAATACAGAAACTTGTCCAACTGACTTCGAATCAGAAACTTTCCTTTCGCTAATTACTAGTCTGCAATTTAAGTCATATCGATCTTTTCATTTCCTCATTGTGAATATCCGTGTAAAGTATTTTTTCTGTGTTCTGCGAACCCAGTATTAATATCTCATTGTAACCAGTGTAAATATCTCTAATTAGATACAATAAATATTCAGATTTAAAGCTTGAAATTATCGTATAAATCTGCCAGTATTAAAAGGATACCAGGGAAACTCCTCATTTGAAGGATCAAGGGTAATAAATATGGTTTTCTGATAATACTGGTCAAAGCAGCGCAAGAACAGACCTCAAGGTTTCTTATTTGTTTCCTCCAACAGATCATATTAGCAGGATATTTTGAGGGCAGAAAAATTCAAATGAGTGGGTAACCGATGACAGCGAAGCAAGCTTAAATAACTTCAAGACGTGTGTCGCGATGGTTGAATAAACAAGGAAATTAAGTCATGATTAATTATATAATAATGTTAGAATTGTCGTCAATAGAATGAGTGAATTCGAACTGCTGGTTGGGACAAGTAACGCTGACATAATGGGGCTTACAGTGCTACCTGGGGACAGAAGATGTTGAGTTTCAGTCCGGTGTGTGTAATGTATTTAGAAAGGATAGTAAAGATAGAAGGGGTAGTGGGATCATGCTTCTTATCAAAAGCAGCCTGAGCGCGACGCGACGAAAGCATTCCTGGATTCACGTGTTTCTGACAATAGTATAGAATCTGTATGGAGTGAGACAGCTGGAAGCAAAGGTGCAATGAGAGTGGGAGTAATCTACAGGCCAGGTGATTGTGAAGATTGTGATGACAGCCTGTACGTCCAAATGGAATGGGCAAGTAAACGTGAATGTCTTATTATGGGCGAGTTTAAATTGCCTCTAATTGATTGGGCCAAATATTTATATCTTTATTGCATTCGTTGCAAAGTTACATGGATGCATGGTGCAATATCTGTGACAATACACGGCCACTATTAACTGTATGGAGAGCGAATACAATTGCAAAATGGTATACCTTTAAAACAATAACTAAAAAAGCTTTAAACGAGTATATACCATTATAAAAATACTCCGAGAGGAAGATTCCAAATTGGATGAATAACGAAGTTGCCAGATTACATGAGCAGAAAAAGACGGCGTGGTAAAGTCAGAGCTATAAAGAGTATTGAAGACTACAACAGCTACAAAGCGATCTCTAATAGTGTCACAGAAAAGGGTACGATGCAAAAGGCAGATAATGAAAAATCGCTGGCAAAGAGAAAGACAAATCCGATCGGACCCTTACGTAAATAGCCATTCGCTTTATCAATGAGTAATTATGGGAGCGAAGTTGAAAATTATGTAAATAATGATATTGAAACTTCCCACGATTATTTAATGAAAAAGATTTCGAGCCTATTGGCGAGTAAATCTCCTGCGGTTAATGGCATATGACCCTATACCTCTGTAACTTTAAGGGAGGTGGAGAGTGAGAGCATCACTGGACTCTGGAGAAATTCCGTTCGATTGGAAAAGTGCCAATGTGTCTCCAATACATTAGGGCGGTTCTAAGGGTGTAGAGGGAAATCTGTTAGAACCGCCCGGTCAGTCTATCTTCAGTTAGTAGGAAAAATCGCGAAGGCAATGATCAAGGGTTGAATTCGGGTTCATTTCAATAGATATGGAGTCCTGAATAAGTTGTTTGGTTTTTAGGGGCATTAGCAACTAAGGCCATATTGCTCCGGGATATGCGGTGGTCATTCCCTGACCTTTCCGCATCCTCCGTATTTAGTGGTGAAGGAGTCCTGAATGGTTCGTAGCAATGTTGGTAATTGGAAAATCATGTTCAGCAAATCTTGTTAGCTATTTTGACAGGGTCACCCTTGAGCTGGATGTAGGGAATAATTTCGCATTGTTTATTTGGATTTCAGCAAAGCAATTGACTCAGTCCCAGATGAGCAGTTACTTTATAAGCTAGAACAGGTTGGAATCACATGGAAAATCCTTATATAAAGAGTAGGTGGCTTCAGGGCAATAGGCAGAGGGATGTGAAAAATTGTTATTCCTCAGATTGGATTAATGTAAGAAGTTGTGTTCCCCAATGATCAGTATTTGGACCACATTTGTTTTTGATTTTCTTAAATGATATCGATGAAGGGATAGAGGTCGTGATGTCTAAATTTGCAGTAAATGTAAAGATCGGTAGATTAGTTAACGATTATTGCCCATCAGAGATGGTCGGAAAAGCGACATCTATGCTTTAATCCAAAAAAGGTCAAGGTCTTACGCCTGGGGAACAGTAACCCCAAAATAACTTATACACTTGGTGGAGTTGAACTTAAGTCAGTACTGGAAGAAACAGACGTGGGAGTTACTATACGATCAGACACGAAGTTCTCTGAGCATCGTAGACAGGTAGTAAGGAAGACCCATGGTGTCTTATCGATGATTTATCGAACATTTGCTAGTAGAAAAAGGACGGCATAATCCCATTATGTAAGGCTATTGCTAGACAACATTTGGGATACTGTGCTCAAGTGTGGAAACCTCATCTAAAAAAGACATCCAGCTTAACGAAAGGGTCCAGGCACGGGTAACTCGCGTGATGAGATTGGCATAATGATGTCCTTATCGGGAAAGACTTCGAATATGTTGGTTTGCACAGCTGGGAATCTAAGCACTTTAGACGACATTTGATTGAGGTGTTTAACGCACTGAGAAGCAAAAGTGAAATGAATGAGGACGGAATATTCACGATTTTAAATGATTCTAGAACAAAGCGCAATAATTTAAAGTTACGGGGAGAGATATTTAGACTGGATTGCAGGAAGTTTCATTTTAGCCATCGATTTATAAATTATTGGAATAAGTTACCTAAATGGGTGTTAGAGGCTGACAGTTTGGGGAAATTTAAAAGTCAGCCGGATAGTTACCTAATGGAGGAGGGAAATGCATAGGTTGTCTATTTACATTTCTCTAATTATTTATTTTATTATTATTTTATTTATTTATTTATTTTTATTTTTATTTTTTGACTGATGTAGCATAAGCCTTTGGCTTGCTGGTACCATATGACCATTACTAATACTAAATATTTTTGAATTTCGTTTTATTATTATTCTGCTGTACGTTATTTGGCTTTATTTGTTGAAAACTGTACGATTGTGTATTTTCTTCTTCGATTGCTGTACGATATAGATGGGTGTATTTGATTGAAATAAAATGAAATCGCTCATTGTGCTTTTTATTGTGCATTTTAATCAGTGATGCTACATTGATCAATAACATTTTTGTGCCTCTCTTCACTATTCAAAAAATAAGACATTTAAAGAAACAAAAAAGAAACAAAAAGAAAAAACAAAAAAAAAACGTAAACTCAAAGTTGCGTTTCCATGGTTACCCGCTCCATTTCTCGTCTGGAAATCTCACAGGAATTGGAGTGCATTCTGCAGCACCTGTTTTTGAAATAAGTATGAAATCTTTATTAAGGCACACTGATTTCAGATTTAAAATCGATATTTGTTATCACAAATATTTTACTCAATCCGAGTACAAACTATGTTTATTTCGTTGATTTCATTATTTTTTTAAATAACGATAATAATTTATTTATTAAATTGATTTAAGTGATTCGCCAGGTTTCTTGGAATTTAAATTTTATTCTTATTTTGTGGTTATTTCTTTTTGCATTAAGCCAGCCATTTTTCTTTTGTAGAACCGGGAGTAATTTGCAATCATGTTTGCGTAATACTTTCTTTGTCTCCTTCCGATCTCCTTTTTATTTTGGTGGAATCATTCACAATGTTCACTTCCCTAGCGAAGGGCCAAGCATTTAAGGAAACAAAAGATCAAATTGGAATTCAAGACACTCCAATTTGAATTATAATTAACTTTAATTTGATTTGAAAAGAAATTAAAGTAACAGAACTTCCCTCGTGTCCAGACTTTGCCGGTCAATACTTTTGAACCCAGAGAACTCAGTTGTGGTCACTTTGGATCACATGATAAGCCTTTCTATCCGCTTCGTAGCTACCACGATGATTACGATACCCATTCTTCCAAACATTTAAAAAACTGTTTATGAAATCTTATCATCACGGAAGTATTTTAATTTTCAATTTTTTTTTAATTTCTGGGCCAGCTTATCAGCCTCAAGTGAGGGACAAATGGCTTCAGTACAGGAAGTGGGACATTTTTTCAAGGAAACAGACAAATCGATCGAAGAATACACATTCTATGACACAACATTGGAAGACTCATGGCTTTAGTTTCCTAGTTTATGATAATGAAAATTCCTGTCGTCATAAAGGTACTCAAACCCAACCGTTCCTTACAGTTGCCGACGGTTAGTAATCGTAGCCACTGTATACTTACGAGGGTCAAGCCAATGGAAAGTCCAAGAGGGAATGATTAATGCAGGACTACTTTTGACAAATTTGATATTAGAGTTTGTTAAAAAAAATAATCACTTTCTCAATGTTAAATTATATTATTTCAAGTTAATTAATACTCACACTTTCTTCGGCAACGTGCTTTAGCGGCATTTGGAACACATTCCTGGAAAACAAAACGAAAAAGTGGATTTAATTTTTAAAAAAAATCTAAAATAACACAAATCCACTTATACCAATAAAATGCGATGTTGGCCATAACGCGTTCTTCAAGATTTATAAAATACAATGCTTTATAAGTGTAAACATAGATATCGTAGGAAATAAAGTGGTTTAAGTTATTAATCTAACAAAAGAGATTGCAATTTTAATCGTTTCCAAACAATACCGTTTAATATTTTTCGATGTCCACGCTCATGCTGCTGGCAAATTACAAACAAAGTTATCTATATTTATAGGTAAAATGTTCTTAAAAGGAAACTATTATGTCTTAATTTAGATGGGCAATCTTCTTCTACTAAATCAATCATTAATTCTATCGTGTCCGCGTTACTTCTTCCAAAAAGTCAGTGTTCGTCATCATAAACACTTTGATAGTATCTGCAGGCGACTTTCAACATCACACCAGATATTTTCTGAGATATTCATTCTGTGGAAACTTACTGTTTTGTGCAACTGGAAACCCACCATTTCTTTGAATAGATCTCAATGTTCTCAGGATTCTTTTTAGCGTAGCTCCATCTCCAGCTCAGCTGCAGACGAACAGTGTAATCCTCTCAATTACAAACACAGAATTACTGTGAAAACTCCTCGAATTTTTTATACAAAAACACAGCAGAAATAGCTGATAATCTTTAAGAGACTGCTGTGAATATTCTAGATTCCTTCACTCTGATAATATGACCTAAACGAATGTCAGGTGAACTATTGAGAAAAGTGATCAGTCCACATTCAAGTTCAAAGATCAGAATGGTTTTACAGTATTTTGGCTCCTTGAATATGGATTGGTTGTTCTCCCAAAATACTCTGAAGCGCCTACTGACAGACGTAGGCTTATTCTTATAACAGTTCTTGACCAGCATCAAGAAAAAACCTTACAATGTTTAATAAGCAAATCATGGAATTTGGAAGGATCAACAGACTGTTCCAACATCATCAACTATGTTATTTAAGAAGCTGTCAGTTTTACTTTCTGACAGAAAGTTGTTCAAGGCAATGGGGAGGCTGCATTTTAATTTCTGCTTACAGCTGTGGAGAAGGCCTGGTTTAAGAAGGGATATACGTAGTTCTGCTGTTGTAGAGAGAGAGGGGCAACGAGATTGGTGAAGGGAATAAAAAGGTGGTCTCATCAAGAGAGTCTTCAGTTATGAAGCCTTCATTGATAAGGCTTTGAAGATTGAGCATGCTGAATGCTGATGGGATTCTTTCTCTTGCTGACTACACACATGAGAATAATAAATTCAAATTAGGGAAAGATGGTTACAGCAGAGAAGTGCGACAATTTGCTTCTATCAGCAAGTGGTTGATTGCTGGAAGAAACTTCCATCTGTTGTTGAGGAAATAGGCAGTTTGCATTAATTCAAGGAAAACTGAACAAATTATTGAAGAGAAAGAATAGGTTATGCACGAAGAATGTTTTGCATGATTCTTTTGAAGTTTCCTTTTTTGCATCATTTTCCACTACTAATGCTAATATTATGCTTGTGTTGTTCCCGAATTGGTTTTCTCACTGGAGTAATAAATCCTATCCCGAAATTTTTTACAGTGTAATGGTTACTTGTGAGAAATTATACACTGAGTCGATAGAAATTATGAGAAACCTACCAAGCATCTGGTCGGACCACCTTTCGTTCGGATAAGGGCTAGTCCATGAAAGCGTCCCACAGGAATTTTCATCTAGGCTTCCTGCATCGCTTTCGATAATTCCGTCGCTCTTCTCGGTGGAAGATCCAAAGGTCAAACGGAAATTTCCACACCATCCCAATAATGCTCCATAGCGTTCATGTCCGGTGAGGACATTCCATGGTGGTAAAATCTGTGGAAAACTCTTCGAATCATCTTGTCACCACGGCTCTGTGGGGAGGCGCATTTTCCTGCTGGGAGAGTACATTGCCCTGTGGGTGCATGATGACCATGAAGGGATGCAGATAGTCTGAAGGATGGACACGTAAAGCTGGATCGCTCAGATATGCGTCTAGAGGTAACAGAGGTCCCAACGTGTGCCAGTTAAATACGCGCTAGACAATAGGCAGGTGGACTACTTGCCTGAATTGTTCCTTGTTAACATGGCGGGTGCATAGCTTCTTGAGGTTTCCGCCAAGTACGCACCCTCACGTCCGCTCGAACTAACTGATAAGGGGACTCATCGGACCAAGAGAACCGTCTTCAATCATCCAAGGTCCAATGCCTATCTGTTAGAACCAGATAGCCGTCTACAACAGAACTCTATCTGACTCTAACAGAAAGATGGAACTCTACGGTATCCTGTAAGCAACTGTCTCTTGAGGTCGCTATGGCATTAGTTGAAAACATTTTCAACGAGACTGTCTTAGGAATTCAAATAGGCCTAACGCAGGGAATCCAGTAGTTTGTATCCCGTTAACCCAAAACCACCTGACAGCTTGTACAAATTGATTATATCAAAATGTAATTTGGAGCCTTGACAAAGGGAATACAGTTCTGTTCTCTGATGAATCCCGTTTTAGTCCAGAAACAGATTATAGACGTTATTTCATGTGCAGACAACAAAGAATGCAGTAGCATTCCTGCAACATCAGTGAACGGGAAATTTACGATGGAGACGATGTTAGCATGTGGCAAAAATAATGAACACCGGCTATGTGGGGAGGGAGGGAGGCGCATTGTCCTGCTGGAAGGATCCATTGCCCTTACCCCATCTATGTTTTTGGTAGGGATACCGTCTGTTCTCAGTAACTGCGCAGAGTTACTGAGAACAGACCCTCCAACCATTTATGCGACTTTTTACGGTCGTAGTTGGCCCAAATGTTCTTTTCGTGCACGAGAAGGCCACTACACACATAGTTCAAGTGATGAAGGATATATCTGAACCGAAGATATCCAACGACTGCTGTGGCCAGCATGATTTCCAGGCTTAAATCTGACGAAACATGTGTGGGTCACCATTGAGCGTCGCATTGAATGCTGACAACCAACTCCTTGGTCACCGCTTGATGAATTAAAATCTGTGAAAGTGAAGTACGGGATTTTTTGCCACAGAATCTTATAGGCACCGTTATTCATTGTTCCAGTTTTGTTTAGCCGTTGGAGGGCTATCATAAGGTGTGCTAATATCATGTGCCCGTATTTTGGAGTATCTTGTATCAACTTTTGTGATGTCGCCTTTTTGGTAATTCTTATACAACTACAATGAAAGGACAGAACTCATGGGATACCTGGATCTTGGGCAACGCGACCCTGACACCTCCTCTCACTAGTGGACGAATCCACTGCATGGCAGGTAAACGGTAATTCGATGTCAGTGCGGGTAAACATCGTGATGTAACCGACTTGAAAAGAGGGATGATAGTGGTTGCCGGATGCATGCGTTACTCTATCGCGGTGGTGGTACAGAAATTGCACTATCCCCCTTCGATAGTATCAACAGTGTATCGGGAATACACCATTTCCGGAATAACGTCTCATCGTACTAGGACAGCACTCTCGATGGAGAAAGTTGGTGAATGAAGATGGCTGTTGACATCTGTCTCAAATTATTTCAGCCAACCTCAGAGCGACATTGACACAAATCGCCGCCGACATCAACGAGGGAGATGCCAGAAACGTCTTCACCAAGACCTTCAGGTGATCATTAGGTTATGCCGCAATAGTTTATGTGAGCCGTTGACCTACCAGAGTTCCATTGCTAACACCAATAAACGGACTCTACGCCTGAACTGGGAGAAAGAACATAGGCACTGAACCTTAGATAATTGGAGATAGGTCCCCTAGTCCGATGAGCTCCTTTTCCAGTTATTTCCAGCAGATGGGAGGGTGCGTGTCTGGAAAAAACTGCACAAAACTATGCACCCCTCATGTCAGCAAGGAACTGTTTAGGCAGGTGGACGGTAGGTAATGGTCTGGGACTTGTCCAATTGGCACACGTTGGGACCTCTGTTACGTCTAAACGCATCTATGAACGGTGCAGGTTACGTGTCCATCCTGGCCGACCAACTGCATCCTTCATGTTTATTGTGCACCAACAGGGCAATGGACTCTTCCAGCAGTACAATGCGCTTCCCCACAGAGCCATGGTGACTAGAACATGGTTCAAAGAGCATTCTGCAAATTTTACCATCAGGAAATGTCCTCCTGTTTATGGACAAGAACCCTATGGGACATCTTTGAGATGCTGTGGAAAGGTCAGTTCGTAATTTGGATCCTCAACAAAGGAATGCGACGTAATTATGGGCAGCGGTGTAGCAAGCATGGATGGCACCTGTGGAACACTTTGGTGAACTGGTGGACTCAGTGCTTCGCTGTGTGGTTGCCCTTATCCGGCGATGGGCGGGCCTAGCCGTTACTCGGTAGGTATCCCATGATTTCTGTCCACTCAGAATACAATAAACGACCCTTATACCTGTCCACGGTTTCACACAGTTCCCTCATTTCATCGTTATTCTGTAGTACATCGTCATACGAAATTTTGTCCTACTTTCAGGCACGTTAGCTATGTGTTCGGTTAATTTTCTCGAGCAGTGTAGTTAAAGTTCCACTTAATTTGGCTTTTGAGCCTCCTTTGGGTTGTCTGAACTTCAAAATTGCTGATGTTAAGAGTATTAAGGCGGTTAATTGGATACTGCTGACACTCAGAAATACAGATATGATTATTTATTTTTGAGGTACCTTATTTATCAGCGTTATTAATATCACTATTCTGTCATGTTTTTTCTCCCAATATTATCTTTAAGAGTTTCTGTCACCCTCTTTTTAAGTAATGACTGGCGGAACCAAGAAAAGTTTGCTTACCGATATTTCAGAGTTTAAGTCTTCAAGGAAACGTGTCAGGTTTTCTCTCGGAACAGTACAGAGCAGAGAATTTCTTATTTCCTGAAAATAAAATTAATTGCGGCAGTTGTTTTAAATAAATACGCATAAGTTTATTCTTAGCAAAATATAAACTACCCTGAAAAATATTAGGGAACATATCTACTAGCGCAGAACATGTTCCCTTTGGGTTTCATTTAATACTGAAGCTTAAAGGTTTTCTTAAATGATCCTCCCTGCGATGCTGCAACATCCTTTGGATCATTCTTTGCACAATTTGAGGATGGACGGGGTTGAAACGGGTCCCCAATACACTTGGGATTCGATGATCTCCTGATGACAGGGTTTGCTGGTATAAACAGACAAAAATAAAGAAATTAATTTTCTTTTGAGACCCTGGAGGGAAAACTCCGTCAAAGTTAAGAGCACACAGAGAGATTATAAGAAAGGGCACCGTGGTTCAAATCACATCACCGGCGATTTGAACCACGGTCATGAAACCAGATGCACCTCTGCACTTTCGCGCTTGACCACTCGTATATAGCGACAATATGTTCCATTCCGCGAAGTGTACACACAAGAACATGACAACGAAGGGCCTGCTCAGATGGTATGAATCCTGATCCAGCGCTGTACGCGGATCAGGATTAATACCATCACTGAATAAAACAAATGTAAAATAGAGGTTGCTTGGTTGTTAAAATTAAATTGAACACAGGAGTTAAAAGTTCGATTGCTTACCAAAGTTTCGTCATAATAATACTCCTTACGAGCGTAATAATAATCGTTAAGAACATAATAGCACAGATGATCGACGATATCCTCATCTGACCTCCAGAGATCCATATAATATCTGTAGCAATATATGAAACTGGATTCCGCGTACTGTCAAAGAAATAAAATCGAGAAGTTACTTCTTTAATGCACCTCTGAACGCAGTACAGATTAATAAAATTAATAGATTATTCATATCGATGGATAAATAAAAAATATATGTTTAGAATATCAACCAATAAATTATTATCGAAGACCTTCGTTAAAAATTATACTCATTGGCATTTTAAATTGATTTGTAAATTTTTATGTCGTAGGAAATTATGGTGGATTCGGGTGTAAATTTTAATTATTTTCATTTTTATTATTTTCTGTTTTTGGTTAAAAAATGTACGGAACAGGTCTTAAAAGACCTAAGCCGGACCAAGTTCATGAAGATGATGAATGAAAAAATGTGCCATGACCTACCTTCTCAAGAATTTCAAGAATTAGGGCAGTAAAATGTGTACAGAAAGTATAGACAGGTTAGGAATGGATGATGTTAGTTAAGAAACACATAAAATCTAAAGAAGTGCATCCAGTTGATGTAGATGGACAAAGCAATGTTGAATAAGTATAGTGTGACATAAAGGAAAGCAAAAATGACAATAGGAGTGAGTACCGAGTAGAATACTGGCTCCTGAGATGGCTAAACAAGATCGCCAGGAAACCGTTTACCATCTCAAGAGCGGTCTTGTCTGCCAATCTGGACATCACACCCTGGAAGTATATCATCACAACCAGAAACATCTTAACTCTGGCAAAGCTACTAACGGAGAGAACAGATGCGCCGAAAGTGGGAAACGTGATCACTCGCCCTCGGATGACACGACCGAGAATAAACAGAGAAGAACCAAATCTCAAGTGCTAACTGACTCAATTGGACTCTCTGGGGAGATTTTTCCCAGCAAATACTGTGAATTATTTTAATAATTTAAATATAGATCCAGAGAAACTGTGTACAGACAAAATGTATAGGACAGAAATATTTGGTAATGTGTACCGGCAGGTACAAATATAATAAGAGTAATTTAATAATCTATATAATAATATTTAGCATTTAACAACCATTCGCAATTAATCCATTAACACATATTCTGTGTTTTGTCATCTCCAAATATTGTAAATAAGTTCATGTAAATATGCTTGTAAATACTGAAATAATGTAACCACACCCTCTAGCCACGTGCTGTCTATGGGTGTCTCGGAAGAGAAATAAACAGATAATAATAATAATAATAAATACTGGCCTAATGACTTTAAGGAGTACAAGGAACAATTGTACAGAGAAATAGAGTGGGCCAGTAAATCAAATTGCATTGTAATGGAAGATTTTAACTTCCCAGATATTGACTGGACTTGTGGTTTGGTCACTCGCACACTAGCAGAAATCTTTCGTGCATTTAGAGGAAAATTGTTTTCTGCAGCAGCATGTTCGAGAGGCAACTAGAGAGGGTAATACTCTTGATCCGGTTTTCAGCAGTGATTATTCGTGAATGAAGAATTTGAAAATAAAGGAATCACTAGGTGGTAGTGATCACAATGTTCTGATGTGGGATTAACTTAAAATTATAATTACCATCAGCGGTAATGGGAAGGGTTTTTGCTTTCGTAAAGGTAGTCTCAGATAGTTTTTAAATTCTGTGCAGAGGGACCAACTGATGATGCTACCAACAGCAAATTATAAATGGGAAACTTCCAAAGAACTAATCATGAAAGCAACTAGGCTTTTAATACGATTAAGAAATAGTGTTGAAGGTGTAGGTCTAAAGGGATGTCAGATTAACTAATGAGACTCGTTGCACAGAAGAAAAAAGCATGGGGTGCATATAAATTATCAGGCCACACTGAAGCCTACGACAGGTAAAAGCTATTCTGTAATCAATTCACAAAGGAGCTCAGGCAAGAGAAGGGGAGATCACGAGAAATCTTTGGCAAGGATTCAAAGAAAAACAGCAAGGACTTCTTTATTTATCTAAATTGTAGAAGGAAGGGGATAAATTAGATTTGTCCACTGGATATCGATGGTTTGATTGTACATGATCCTTCTCAGACAGCTGCCGAATTTAATGAGTATTTTGCATCTACATTCACAGATGAGGAGTCATTAAGGGAGGAAAATGCCGGAAGTTTATCAAACTATAACAGGGTCCATAATGATTTTGTAATAACCGAGAGCAAAGTGGAGGAGAAGTTGATGAATTTGAACATAAAATACATCTGGGGTGGAGGAGATATATCAAGTTATATTAAAGGAGGCGGCAAAGGAGGTAAGCAAAGCCTTAGCCATAATTATGAGACCAACCTTTGAGTCAGGGAAACTCCCCATGAACAGGAGATGTCCAAATATTTCCCCATTTCGCAAAGTGCGATCTAATTGTGACAAGAGTAATTACAGACCAGTGTAACTTCCGTTCCGGGGAAAATAATGAAGTGACTGGTGAAAGATGCATTGCAGGACCATCTGGACAAGACTGCAGTAATGATTCAGAGACCGCATGGGCTGGTTAAGGGAAACCAAGTGCGACAAACTTGATTGGATGCTGTAATGTGGTTATAAAGGAACTGGATGAAAAAGTAATTTTGATATCATACACTTGGATTACAGGAAAATTTTGACAGTGCTATGCATGGAAAGTAAAAAAAAAAAGACAACGTGCATCCATTAACAACCCACTGCAGGATGGAAGCCTCCTCAACAATTCATGCTGAGGGAAATGGATCATAATCTGCCACGCTGGTCGACAGATCGACCGTATTCAGCAGTCAGGGGCTTGAATCCCGGTCTACTCAAAGAGCGTGTGCTACTGCACTCCCGCTCCTGACCACTCGGCTACGGAGGCCGTCTTGCATGGAAGACGACTGTACAAATTTGAACAGCAAGGTATTAAAGGTAATTGGGCACAATGGATAAAAAGGGTTTTTAGTTGAGAGGGAGAAGCCAGAGGGTAGTTATCAATCACCACTGCTCTTCGTGGACAAATGTTATTTGTGGAGTCCCCAATGGTTCGCTGTTAGGCGCACTGTTGTTTTGTATATTTTTCAATGATATTGATGAAGGTATATCAGGCTTAATGTCCAAGTTTGTAGATGATACAAAAGCTTTTCAGGGTTATTAATGAGATTAATGACAAACTGATACTGCAACAAGATCGAAAAATTTTGGCTGATGGGCTCAGAAGTGACAACGGAACTTTAACATTGACAAATGCAAAGTACTGCTGTGAGACCAAGAATTCTCGTATCTCGATGATCACGCAGATCTTATTAATTATTCTATCGCTAAAACCGTATCTTGGGACATCTATGATAAAATGACGAAATCCGCACTCCTTTCAAACTCGCAGTTCAGTAAAATAACAGAAAGGAAATTTGTTTAGTGTGCGTGTTTGTACAGATATTGCGCAATTCCTCGCTCTAGTTCACTGTTGTGGGCCTCTCAACAACATAGCAGAAAGAGCGGAGAGCTCCTCAGTTCCCACGCCAAAACAAAAGGGTTTTATCCCTACGGCAGAGACAGGATGTTCAGATGTTTCGCGTAACGATTACCAAAATAAGTACCGTCACTGTAAAGTGGGCATTCTTGGATGACTTTGTCTCTGTGATGTAAAACGAGTGAACAGCAGTATATAAATAAAGAAAAAAAATTTTCTGTTTATACTCCTGGACGGCCAAAGGAGTTCACAAGATAGATAAAATACAAGAAACAGCACAGTATTCAGCACTCACGGGCTTGAACCCCGGTCACTTAAGGCACGTGCACTTATGCACCCTCGCGGCTGACCACTAGGTTACGGCGGCCTAGAGTAGAAAGATTTTTTTTTTTTTTGTAGTTGCTGGCGCATCGGCTTCTGTGGCAATATTGCACCTCCCAAGGTTTTTGCAGTACTTTGATCCAAGCCCGAGGCGAGAATCGAACCCGCGACCTTTAGGTTGCCGGGCAGGTACTTTACCCACTCGGCTAGCCCGGTCGGCGGAGAGAGTAGAAAGAGTTCTGAGAGGCAACATAGGGGGTGGATGGAGAAATGTAGGGAGAAGTACCTTGAGGATGTGCAGGGAGGAGCTCGCAGTGGGTACCGTTCCAGTGGGTTGCAGTAGTTGAAGCCATAAGAAAAATGGAGGAGCTGAAACGAAGGAATCAAGATTCAGAGAGTGTCATGCCCTAATTTCCACGAGAGGGAAGGAGGTCTCATAAACTGCTCTGGAACAAGTGATTTAACCGGTAGGTTAGATCACTTGTTCTAACTTTTTCTTGCAAACTGTTCTATTTGTGAATGATTATGTCGGAAATAACACTAATTGATAGAACTCATTGCTCCCTTCCTATTTATTTGAACTTCCTGTTAATTTGACAATGTGTCCAATGGTTATAATGCTCTTAAATTATCTGAGTGTCTTCCTTAGTAAATTGATCATCCAAAGGAGAAAAAACAAACAAATGCGAACCAATAATTAGTGCTTTAATTATGATGAGAATAGGTGGTGAGAGATGAAAGGACTCCTAATAATATGACCACCCTATATTTTCCTTTTTAACAAAGAGATTGGCATTATCATTAGTAGAGGCATACAAGGCAAGAAAGCAAACTTATGGAGCATCAGCAAAAGAGAAAAAAAAAAAAAAAAACGTTCCTATTTCACCCCTCTGTTCGTTCCAATACCTTTCCACCTCAGACTTAAATTTATTTAGGCTATTGCATTAAAATAAGCTACTGATTAATTGCAGGATCAGGCCTATGGAGATCTGCAACTTAAGGGGTAAAGAAAGGATAGATTTCGTTGGACTCTATCATTATGTTTTATCAGCAATTCTGTTATTGTATGGCTCAATGAGCACAGGTTATCAGATGGTATAGGTACTAATATACATAAAGGAATTCAATTTATCTCAATTTTATAAATTTCATACAAAGCACGAGTTACTTTAATGAATCTAAGGGGAAAAAAAAGAAGAGATTAGTGCCAGAACTTTTAATTAAATATGATCATTGAACAAATACTGTTATTGAGCAGATACTGTTACACTTCTCCTACAAAATATATCTTAATTATGAAGGATTAAATGAAGAGAGGAAGGATGCAATTTGTCTAGGGCTTCACAGGTACCTCCCTAGTTACTTTTTGTTTTTTCTCTCTCTCTCATTACAGGTCTAAATTCAAGAGAGAGGATCCAAATTGGAAAAGGAAAAGACAATAGACCACATCCAGTTTATTTTTTTTTGGAGATTGAAAAGAAGCAATTAGCCTGGGGATGGCTGCTTCCTCCCAGTCACTTCTTGTTTTCTCATTTTTCCAAAGAGAGCATTTAAGTGAAAAGGAAGTAACATCTAGGTTTCAAGGTCAAGATAAGGAATCTTCTTCTTGTGCTATTTAAAAAAAATAACATAATAATAATCACTGTTTAATCTCAGATAACAATTTCAAACAATATGAATTAGATTCGCAGTGCCACAAATTATTTTCAAATACAGAATCATCTATTAATCAGAACTCTATCATGTATGAAACTAAGGGAGCTATTGATGTGGCATTAACGTAGAAAGGTTAAGATAGAACAAACACATAGTTGCTATCACTACATTGAGGAAAGAACAAAAAACTACTGAAGAATTACTTTCGTGCTTCCAAAAATCCAGAGTACTGTTTAAAACATTATGCTCATAAAGCTAAGCTGTGCCTATTTTCCCAAGAAAGAGAATAAAAGAAGATAGATAGAAAAAATGTTTTTATTTGCCAATGTCATGACCAAGGAAGAACAAGGTTTTTAAAGCTGTTGACAATAATTTAGTTTTAGAGCCGAAGAAATATAGAAATAAAAATCTGATTAATCTCTTTCACCAACAAAGATGTGAAAGAAATCAGCTTTAATCAATGCTAAGTTGGAATCACAAGATGTGCCTGCTTCACGTGGCCATCCACTTAGCAAGAATCAGGAACTGCTTTAACCCCTAGCCAAGGCTATCATCATTCGAGTCAACTCTATTAGGGAAATTTATGTGATATGCAGTGCCTTGCATCCCAGAGGGTTATTTTCCTTGGAGAACAGAAGAACAGTGCAGTGTCCCAACCTTTCACAAAGGGAAGGAACTACTTAATCAAAACCTAAAATAAGTGCAAAGAGGCTGAACCTACTGCATTCTGTTGTTTGTTAGTTATTTGGAGCATTAGCAACTAAGGCCATATTGCTCCAGGGATATGAGGTGGTCATTCCCTAACCTTTCCACATCCTCCGTATTTGGTGGTCACTGGCTCGAACCCCGGTCTAATCAACAAGCGTGTACTACGGACTGTTGCTCCTGCCCACCTGGCTATGGAGGCACCTCCTACTACATTCAACATCACCAGAAGAAAATCAACAGAAAATGTCATAATACAGATGATTGGATAGACTTTTGAAGAATTAATGTTATACAAAAGAATTAGAATTGTTTGTTAAAGTTAATAATTTCTTCTAATTATCAGTACTTATATAAAGTCAATCTTAGCTTTGACATACGTTATACCATATTAAAGTTTTTACAATATTTGATTATATGTTCATAACTTCTTAAATGATTAGGACAGGTACTAATACGTTTTTTGTTGTTTCATGATCTACTCTTGAGAAAATCTGGAGAATTATATGGGGAAAAATGCATTAAATGAATTAGTTCCAAAAACTCAGTAACCGTGGAAGATGAAAAGTGTTATCATACTCCAGAGAGGAAAAGAAAAGAGAGAAGAACACTATTAAGGAATAGGAATTGACTCTACCAGTTTTATTTTCTTCATCCCTGTGCTCGTGGAGGTGTGAACGTAACGCCTCAAAAGGAAAGTAGTTAATTAAGACTAATTTATCAGATAGCATCCTACAAACTGACAATGAACATTATTCCCTGTAAGATGAGTCAAACCAGTTGAATACTTGTGCAATAAAATACCCATATGATTCAGGTATTCACCATATATGTTACTCAAACAATTATCTTATGTGATAATCCAGTATTCAAGTATTTTCAGGACTGGCCGGCAGGGTCACTGGTCAAATCATACAGGGATAGATGGATGATAAGATCAAATAGCCCTTCTGAAACGTCACAGTAGCAACTAAACTCTCCCCATTCTATGAGATAGGGGACTGGCAGCCTGCGGTGTTTTTTCCAGAAATCAAAGCATTTCCAACAAGCTTCCCGCGAGCAGGAATAATATCTCTATGCTGGTAAGCGGATGGAAAGTTCCAAAGGATAAATCGCACGTAGACTTTGCCCTAAAATGGGATGAGGGACTAACATTTTTCGAGCACTTTGATTACATCAAAGCTAAAACATATGCAGTGCTCTGGGCTGCCAAACAGGAGTTAATTGGAAATAGAAACCGAGATCTTGTTAAAAAGTATATCTTGAAATGTATACTTCCCATCCCACTGTATGTGTCACAGATTTGGTCCTCTGCCCCACCGAGCAACCTGAAAGCGTTCCTTAGTATTGAATACTGGCTCTTGAGATGGTTGAACAGGATCTCGAACCACCCATTTACTATCTCTAGAGCCATCCTACTTTCCAATCTCAGCATTCCTCCCTGGAAACAGACAATCAACACAAGAAACATTTTCACATTAGTCCAACTGCTAACAGAAAGATTAGACGCTCCTTGTATTGACGACTTGTTTCACTCTCGTCGAGAAGCCACCAGAATTGCTGAAACAAAACATCCTCTTCAAAGCAACTTAAAACACCTGAACAGCCTAAGTCGCTTTTTTTCCAACAAGCACAATAGAACTCTTCAATAAACTAAGAATTGAACCGGAAAAACTCTGTAACGAAAAAGCCTGCAAATTGCAAGTTTTTGCCGACTCCTATCGTCTCCCGTAACTAGTGCACAGCCACTCGGCTCAAAAAACTATATATTCTTGGTACTCTAGATGCCAACCTAAGATTATGTCAAAATTTTAAATATTCTATGATGTTCAAAGATGCCAAAAATGTAAATATTCTATTATAAAATCATAATTACTCATGTTTTCCAAAATGCTATATTCAATGGGACGTTCACTTTCAGGGTGAACGTCCCATGAACTTTGTAACATTTTGCTCATGGGTCCACTTCACACCCTAGAATGTAACTCTCACCCTTCTAGCCAATGGCTGTCCCAGGGGTGTCTCTTCAACAGAGAAATAAATTGATAATAATAATATTTTACAGGGATAGAGTGTGTTTGTACAGATATTGGGCAATTCCTTGCTGTAGTTTGCTGTTGTGGAACTCTCAACAACATAACAGAAGGAGCGGAGAGCTCCTCAATTCCCATGCATATAAGGATACTAAAAATGGTTTTATCGCTACAGTAGCGATGGGACGTCCAGATGTTTTTGCGGGACGATTACCAAAATAGGTAGCATCACAGTAAAACGGGCATTCTTGAATGACTTTGTCTCTTAGATATACAATGAGAGAATTGCAGTATATAAAGGGTTCTGAGAGGCAGCGAAGGGGGAGGATGTAAAAAGTTGGTATTGGTGTTCCCATTTGGGATATCACTCATCGGACCAGGTCCCATCCAGTTTAGTCAAGTCAGTAAATGTCTGTGTTGATAAATGTCTAGTCCAGTGGCTTGTCACTTTTGATCAAGTCTTGTCCAGGTAGTAGAGGTGTCAAGTCCAGAATCAATATCAAGTGCAGTGATTAGGTTCATTCAGGATGTCAGGAGTAAAGAAAAAAAAAACCCACTGTTATAGCTGTGTGTATTGGATCTAAATTACGTGTGTTTTCTGGTGGATTTTTTTCTGTTTTGTTGGACGAAAAGACGGATTTTCCAGAAGTAGGGGTGGGGAGAACCTCGCTATCTACGTTTGAGACCGACAAACTCAGCTGCGGAGTGCAGAAAGACAGCAAAAGTTCACGTCATTGACGGGTTCAAACCCGAGGCCTATTCCACCCGGTGTGCGAAGGACGGTGACGATTCCACTGCGCTGGCCGCACAGAAAGGCATATGCCGTAGTGGCATAGTGTTGGGGGTAGGGCGTCACCGGTGATTTCTACAGGGGCTCCTAATGCGATTCCAAGTTGAGCCCCACCACCACAGGGAGATAAATCGATTCCAGGCAGTCAATCGGTCTATCTACAGAAGATGGTTTGGTTGATTGTTTTAGGTTATTAGGCGCATCTGTAATCTGCATATATTTTGCTGTCTGTTTGAAGAGTAATCCCCATGCTACCCTAGCCTGAGATTAGCTAATTCAGCCACTTTGTGAAAAGGTCCATAAAAATTCCTCGTGTCATTGATGGGATTCGAACTCAGATATTTTCCACCTGGTGTGAAGAAGACGATGGCTGTATCAGCTCACGAAAGATTATGGTTTAAGAAGGTTTAAGACAGGCGAGTATTAATATAATGGGAGGAAGGACCACTGCCTAGTTGTACGAAAATACCTTTAAGGTTATCGAAATATTTCAGTTTAGAAATGGAAACTCGTTATTATTAATAATACTATAAACTCGATTTTAAGTTCATACCTACCCAAAATACACTTTCGTTCAGGACGCAATTTGTGACATTGGCATTAAGCACATAATCTGAAACGGAAAATAACGTTATATTTTAAAAATTACGATTTCAGTATGTATTGTAATAAATGCATCAACGGGTTATTTTGATTGATTGACGATATATATATAGATAGATATTCAGCCACGTGATAAAAAGTTCCTTCCGTGATTAGTGGGACTCGAACCCAGTTCTTTTCCATTTGATGTGGGAGGATTGCGATGCTACCAAAGAGAGCATGCACCTGGCGTGCATTAATGATAAAGAGGTGATCACCGTTCGTACAAGGCCATGGTCAGGAGGCCACATTTTGATTATTGTATACAGGACAGGAGGTATAGATCTGCTGGAAAGGCAACCAGATTGGTGAAGGGAACAAAAGGGAGCATTGTCCTAAACAAGTCTGCACTCTCCTGGACAGGTCTGCAAATTGCAATGTCTAGAGATTAGGCACCTGAGGGGTGATCTGATTTAGGTGATTAAAGACTTCAATAGATTGCTGAGGCTACACACATGAGGGGGGCATACATTTAGTTTGAAGAAGGATGGTTGCAGGATAGATGTGCGAAAGTCTCCCTTCGGCCAGCAGGTGGTTTATTGTTGGAACAGGCTTCGAACTGTTGTGGAAGTTGATGGTTTGAATAAATTCGAGAAGGAACTAAACCAGTTCTTGGAGGGTATAGGTGGGTGAAGTGTATAGTGGCTTTTTTTTATGGCTGAGCATCTGGCCAAAAAAAAAAAATATATATTAGCTTGCTTTCTTGCATCATTTACAAGAAAAACAAATGTAAGCTCGCTTTCTTGCACCATTTGCCCCTATCATTAATTACTAGCGTTTGTCATGGAGAATATGGATAAATAATATTTACCAGATTAATATATTTTTAATTAAAAATAATCCAAAAAATATTTATTTTAGCTGAAGTAATTCAGGTTTGCCTTCCCTTCTGTCCACTCCATAACATTTTTCGATTTGAAATTTTAAAGGTAGCAATTAAGTCCAATTAAGGCATTACTAGTTCTACCAACGCCCCCCATGGACTTAATTGCTTCGGCAAAAAAAGAAAAAAATAAATAATCAAATAATGATTTTTCGGAATAAGTTATTTTAAAAAGTTAAATAGTTTAAAAAGTTAAAAAGTTAAATAGTTAAATAGATGATCCGGTATGCACGTAATTGTGTCTGCTCACAAACCTTTGAAACTGCATATGGAAGCGTGAACAAAATAAAAATATCCTAAAAACTTACTGCATCCTGGGTATAGTGCAGTTGTCATTAACTTCGCGTTGATATAGTTCGAAGAAATACGTTGGGGATCTAAAATATTATTGTCGATAAAATCCTGATATTGACTGCAGCAACAACAGAGAAGGGCTAACGCTATGATGAAGTAGGGTTTCATAGATCGTTTCATGGAGATCCGAAGGGAATAGATTTCCGTTTGATTCTACAAGCACCACAAGCCAGGATGTAACCGTGACACAACGTTTTCTAACGAATAAAGCGCACTCCATTTTATAAGCTGTTGAAGTTTTCCTTATGCAGGAAATTGCGCTATTTTTAGGAGCCTTGAATTCGTTCCGCACTGTTCTAATTGGATCACCACTCATTAGTACGTTGGCATTCGAGGTGAGCGGACGCGCTTAGACAGGGCTCCTCAGTTAAGTGGTTTACTTTTGGATAGTGCTTTTAAATATTTGATTTATTTAGATATTGTTGGATTATTTTGTTATAGGTTTTCCTGTAACTGTTTGATTTTAATAATATTATAGATATAATTTTTTAAAGTTAACATTCATTGATATTTATTTAATTTTATAATGGTAGTTACGAGATCTGCCTTAAACACGTCACAGGGTATCGTGACTCACACGGAAATAGCAGATGGCGATTTACGGGTGAGTCATGATTTAATCCGTTGTGGAACCTGTGGAATGTTTTCCAAGGTCGACCTGGTGACTAATCCTACCTCACCTGGGGATTCTTTTCTTTGTGATCGATGTAAGGAGTGCACCAATCTTAACTTACAATTTGGTGCACTGATGGAACAATTTGAGTCCCTGAAAAAACGAGTGGTTGCCCTCGAAAATAATGCTTCTGGGAGCCCGTCAGAGACTCAACACTCCAGCAATCTACCAAGTGATGCACACCCGATTCGAGCCTCAAAACAGAAAAACCAAGTGCAAACTACTCTGGTTAAAAAGGACATTGTTTTATTAGGAGACTCCATTATCAGGGAAACGAGGAATATTTTTTTATAATAATAAGGATAGGTGGAGCAGAACCAGGGTATGTCTGCCGGGAGCAACTATTGATGATGTCACCAACAGACTGTCAGATTTTAAAGGGGGTAAAGAAAATATTATTATTCATGTGGGGACAAACGATATTAAACGTACACGATCTGACGATTTGTTGGAAAAATACAGGACCATGCTGAGGAAATGTCGCGAGCTAGGCCATAATGTCTATGTGTCTGCAATTCTGCCCAGACACGATAGGAGGGATTATATGTTAAGAGCCTTGTGGATTAACTCAAGACTTGAAGAAATCTGCAAGGCTTTAGGGGGTAAATTTCTATCAGCATGGCCCACACTTGTAGGTAGAAGGAATTTGTTTTGTAGAGACGGGATACACTTAAACAAAGGTGGTGCAAACGTTTTTGCTAGTATTATTCAGGCTACCTTAAAGGCTCAAGGAAACTGCTAGTTAGGGGGGGATATGGGTAATACTGACACGCGTTTATGTGATAATATTGGTCAATATAACTCTTGAACATACTCCAAGAGTTCTTATCTGTTACCCCAACTGGATGTATTATCTAGATATTCTGGGGGCAGAAACGTTTCACGTGAGCGTGTAACTAATATCAGGGAACAGAGCCTGAAAAACTTCAAGGGTTGTGTTAGGGTCGTTAAATATACAATAACAGTAAATCTTAATTGTTTATACAGTAACGTTAGAAGTGTCGTCAATAAAATGAGCGAATTCGAACTGCTGGTTAAAACAAGTAACGCGGACATAATAGGGCTTACAGAGACGTGGTGCAAACCAGAAATTGGGGATGATGAGTTTCAGTACAGCTTGTATAATGGATTTAGGAAGGTTAGAGTAGATAGAAGGAGTGGTGGGGTAATGCTTCTTATCAGAAGCAGCCTGAGTGCGACGATAGCTTTCCCGGATTCAGACATTTCACATTCTAGTATAGAGTCTGTATGGTATGAGATAGTTGAAAACAAAGGTATAATGCGAGTAGGAGTAATCTACAGACCAGGTGATTGTGAAGATTATGACAAAAGCCTCTACATCCAAATGAAATGGGCAAGTAAGCGTCAATGCCTTATTATGGGTGATTTCAATTTGCCTCTAATTGATTGGAGTAAATGGGAAGGAAACTCGACATGGGAAACAAAATTTTTAAATCAACTAGATGACTGTTATTTGTATCAACATGTCAGGGAAAGTACTAGAGAAAAGAATATCCTAGACCTCAGATGACATAACAGGAATGACAATAGAGGAACCAGTAGCAGGAAGTGATCACGGAGTTCTACGGTGGATGATAACGAGAGAGGTAGCAGAAGTAAAAGGCAAAGGAATCGGTTTTAATTTCAGAAAAGGAAATTACGATGCCTTAAGGTACTACATGGCCTCTATTAACTGGGTAGATATCTCGAAGAGAATGAATACAATTGAACTGTGATACGTTTTTAAAACATTAATCACAGATGCCTTGAATGCGTATATACCATTAAAAAAATACTCCACGAGGAGGGTTCCAATTTGGATGAATAGTGAAGTTGCCACATTACTTGAGCAGAAAAAGGTGGCATGGAAAAGTCACAGAGCAATAAAAAGTACTGAAGCCTATAACAGCTACAAGGTAGCTGTTATAGGCTTCAGAAAAGGTTCGACAGGCAAAGGCAGTTTAAGAGAAATCACTAGCAAACAGAGCAAAGAGGGGGGGGATAAAGAATTCTTCAAATATATAAATGCCAAGAAGAGCAGGACAAACCAGATAGGACCTTTACCTAAGGGAAAGGGGGTAGTATTAAATACACCAGCTGCCGTTGCAGATGAACTCAACAGTTATTTTGCATCGATATTTACAAATGAAAAGCCTTTTGTAGCAATGGGAAATTGTGGGAGCAAAGTTAAAAAATATATAATTAATGATATTGAAATTTCGCAAGATTATTTAATGAAAAAACTTTCGAGCCTACAGACCAGTAAGGCTCCTGGAGTTGATGGAATATACCCTATAATCTTGAGGGGCGGCAAGCGAGTGCATTGAACCACTGAGGCTAATTATGCGAGCATCACTAGACTCTGGGAAGATCCCCTTGGATTGGAAAAGTGCAAATGTATCTCCCATTTGGCTCTAGAAGTGAAGTGGAAAATTATCGACATGTCAGTCTGATTTCGGTGGTAGGGAAAATCATGGAGGCAATGATGAAGGGTGGAATTTAGGATCATTTGGATCGAACTGAAATTCTCAAGTATACTTAGCATGGTTTTGTAAAGGGAAAATCTTTTTTTTAACAAATCTGGTTCGCTATTTCGAAAGGGTCACTCACGAGCTGGATTTACGGAATAATTTCGACATTGTTTATTTAGATTTCAGCAAAGCTTTTGACTCAGTCCCACATGAGCGGTTGCTTTATAAGCTGGAACAGGTTGGAATCACTGGGAAAATCCTTAGATGGATAGAAGGATGGCTTCAGGGCAGGAGGCAGAGGGTTGTGATAAATGGCTATTCCTCAGATTGGTATGATGTAAGAAGTGGGGTTCCCCAAGGATCAGTATTAGGACCACTGTTGTTTTTAATTTTCATAAACAACATTGATGAAGGGATAGAGGGCGTGATGTCTAAATTTGCAGATGACGTTAAAATTGGTAGAGTTGTTAATGATCACTGTTAAGCTGAGCTTCATCAGAGAGACCTAGGTAGACTTCAAGAATGGTCAGAAAAATGGCAGCTATGCTTTAATCCAACAAAGTGTATGATATTACACCTGGGAAATAGTAATCCCAAAAAAACTTATCCACTTGGTGGATTTACCCCGTACTGGAGGAAAGGGACTTCGGTGTTACGATACGGTCAGACATGAAATTCTCTGAGCATTATAAACAGGTTGCAAGGAAGGCCCATGGTGTCCTATCGATGATCTATCGAACTTTTGCAAGTAGAGATAGGGACGTGATAATCCCATTATATAAGGCTTATGTTAGACCACACTTGGAATACTGTGTTCAAGTTTGGAGACCGCACCTAAAGAAAGACATCGAGCTTCTTCAAAGGGTGCAAAGAAGGGTAACTCGCCTGGTGAGATCGGCAAAAGACATATTCGAAGTCTTTCTTCCTTATGAAGAAAGACTTCGAATATGTCGGTTGCAGAGTTTGGAAACTAGACACCTTAGAGGAGATTTGATTGAGGTGTTTAAGGCTCTGAGAGGCATCAGTAAAATGAATGAGGTCGAAATTTTCAAGATTATAAATGATGCTAGAACTAGGGGACATAAATCCAAGTTACGGGGGGGTAATGTTTAGATTGGACTGCAGGAAGTTTTATTTTAGCCAGCGAGTTATAAATTACTGGAATAAGTTGCCTTCATGGGTGGTAGAGGCCGACAGTTTGGGGAAATTCAAAAGTCATCTGGATAGTACTTTCGGGTAAGGGAAGCGCATAGGATGATAGGTTTAATTTCCTTTTAATTTATATTTTATTTTATTTATATATTTTTTTTATTTATTAATTATTATTATTTAGTTATTTATTTATTTATTTTTTTGTTTTTATCATTGTGTTGTTCGGATTTTTTTTTTTTTTTTTTTGGCTGGTGCAACATAAGCCATAGGCTTTCTTGCACCATACGGCCGTAACTAATACTAATACTAACGCAACTGTGTCTGTGGCGCAAAAGATGGCTCCATATATTAAGAGGAAATGGCGCAATCTTTGCACCATTTCCTCTTAATATATGTGGTTTCCTCTGGCTTACCACACACATTCATATTTCATATCAGGTGACATTATTATTCTTGTCTCGCATAAGGGACGGCAACAGTTTTCTTTGTTTAATTATTGTATTTTATCGTCATGCGTGTTTGAAGAACTCTGAATTTTCGAAGTCAGTCAGATTCTCCAAGAGGTGAATTGATTCAAAAGTGCTTTGGGGGCGTACAGTCAAAATTTGGTCACTTTTGGAAGAGAAGGTATGAAGAGATTAGCAATTAATCTTTCTGCTTCTGGCATTGCCTTCAAATTGTCTATAGATTTGAGTTTATATTATTGTTAGGATTAAGGTTGCTTTTAAACATCACTGAAAGGAAGCCAAAGGCTTTTGCTGCACTTAGACAAAAAAAAAAAAAAAATTGAAATAAATAATAAGATAGTCGTACAAAATAAAAGTAAATGATAAAAAGTTGAGGATTGGTTTTCTCTTAGACTGTACTGGATATTGAAGTTGTTTCTTGTGATTTATTCGTTTTTAAAGCTATGGAATGCACTCCTTGCTGCAAAAAATTATTTCGCATTTCTGGAAGTTGTTGAAAAGACATCTACTTGCAAATTCAATGCTACTCCATGTGGGAAACTGATAAAACTTCAAGTAGATAATGGGACTATAGTTATTTTTAGTGTTAATGTGGTCTAGCAATTTGAGTTCCCTAATGGTGATTCTTCCCAGATTAGCGAGACCCTTTGTTGATTTTTCTGTCTCAATTAGTTCAAAACATTAGTTCAATTAGGTAAAAAATATTACTAACAAAAGACTTGTTTTTGTCAGTGATTTTTCTGCATAAAATGCATGTTTTACCATTTGGTGTAGAACAATTGTTAAATCTGTGAAATATCGTCAATAAAATGTAAAGGGGAAATGCAAAACCCTTGACTTTGCTTCTTTTAGCTTGACAAAAGCCTTATATTAAAGTGATCCTTTATTCTAACGAAGGATCAGATTAATATAAGTTTTTACTCAGAAATTCTTATTGCTCCTTCTGGTCATTGTTCTCCTTTTCCATCTAAAACTCTTCGGTAAAAGGAATATCTAAATTTAATTACACTTAAAGATGCAAAAAAATCCTCAGTTCTTAACTAGAAAAGACATGACACAGTAGGTGTTGACATTTATGGAAACAATCATGAAGCCCATTCAATGAGTCACACGTGAATACGTTAATTGGCTCTCAATGTTTCACGCAACATTTCAACGGAATGTCTCACAGAAGTAGGAAAACATTGTATTCTTTGATAGAGACAACAGCATAACAAAATGGGATAATAGATGATTTTTACCTTGCAAACTTAAAAGATTGTAACATGTTTCGTAAAACCGTAGACTGAGAACTATCTTTCTGTTCAAGACAAATCCGATCTAACAAACTGTTCTTCAAATTGTGTACTGGGTGCTTCTTCAGGCATTTACTCAACCAACGGTTCTATGGACAAGGTATTTATTGTTTAAGCTTCACATATGACCATGCCTCCAACTCTTGTAATCAAGAGACTCCTACGTGGATCTATGTGGACATGTGTATTTGCTGTGCCTGAATAAAGGATTATATTTTGATCTGGTGGGTGGCACTGTGGATAAAATCACCAGCTCCTTACACTCGTTTGAAAAGGCCTAGGTTAGAATCCGTTATTATGGCTGTTTCTTATTATAATTTTTATGAAGTGGTTTCACAACGTGGCTACACTCCTCGGTCTTAGGAGGACTTTTTTAATTTTTTTATTTTCACCTGAAAATTAGGAATTTTTGCTCTTAACCCAGGCCAATCGACCTACAGACTGATCTCATAGCGAAGAGGAAAATAAACATTAGTTTCGCTTGGAAAATTCAAAAACTTTATTATCTCATTTCCTGAATTTGACACCTCAATATACCAGCTTGAAGTTTTGGATTTGTTCCTGTTTCCTGTTTTGCTGGAACTGCATGTAGGTCACCTTCTGTAAAAAAGTATTTTGTTATTTTTTCTGTTATATACGCTCGTTATAATAATATTGCTGAATCCACCACTCTTATCTTTGGATAGTTTAGATATTTTATCTCATTTCCTGTATTAGACATCGCAAAATACCAGCTAGAAGTTTTAGGATTTGTGCCTGTTTCCTGTTTTGATGGAACTGCATGTAGGCCATCTTGTGTAAAAAAGTAAACAAAACTATTAGCATTTTGCTATTGTTCCTGGTATATACGCCGGTTATAATAATATAATAATAATTATAATACCAAAATTCATCATGGGAACCAGGCAATCAATTTGAAAGATATTTACTTACAATGTTCTAAAACATAGTAAAAGTGCACAGAATGCGTAGAACATCCATAAAATACATAGAACAACAATACATACACATAATATCCATAGAGTACATAAATAACTGCGAATATATCGCTTTCTTCAACATAAGTTTAACTTAAATAGCTTGGAGTTATCGATAATTGCATTTGAACTGGATCTTCTGAGATACTGATGACATAGGGCCATATCGTGGGGCACGACCTGGGTATAACCCGATTGAACAGATTGAGCCAGCCATCCAAGTGAAAGATGTCCAGCCAGCCATCCAAGTGAAAGATGTCCAGCCAGCCATGGACATCTTTCGCTTGGAGCTAGTATTAGGTTTAATGGCAGTTGCAGGAATGCTGAGGGCACGTGAATATGGATTTTCTCTTTTTTTCCTATGTAGGTTGAATCACTGAACCACAGTTCAAAAATCAATGTCGGGGGGAGCTCAATGTGCGGGCGATGCTGTTGGGAAAGTGCCATTCGAAGTTCGAGAGCTTATTCAGGTTCGAGCAGAGTACTGGAGATTTCCGAGACCCTACCCGGGATTTTCCAGCCCACGAATTCCCAGATGTTGATGAAGTTGTGAACTGTGGAGCGCAGATTAAGTGCCATTGTGAGCTTTCGCGCATGTGGCAAGTGCGGGGCTGGGGTGTAGCTCAGATTTTTACAGGGCTGTGATCTTGATGTCGTATAGGAAAAGGAAGCCTAATTGTCGGCACACTCGGGACCCAGAATTCTTGACACCAAAGCGCCTTCATGGTGGACAAAGGAGGTGCGGACTAGGGTTCAACACAATAACCGATGATTGAGCTGAAGTAGCAGAAGAGAAATTTCCTCACTGTTACTTTTTTATGCGATCTAGAAGTGGCTGGATCCGTATTATCGGTATAGAAATACATTGCAATCTTCAAAACGGTCCAATTTAGAATACTCAGATATTTTTAGAATAATATCTTTTCTAGTAAATAAATAAATAAATCTTTATTGTGAAGTACAGAAATAGAACACAATATCCCATCACAGCGACGAGCCCCTGGGGTTCGCATGTAGCAGCTTGGAAAAAATAAATTATAGAATACAGAATATAAATATAAAAGAAGCGTGCAAATACAAAAACAGAATATAACTAAGCAATGCACATTAAGGATTAAGGAGTAAACGTAACAGAAGAGTGATAAATATCAATTTGATTTTTGTTCAAACGGGAGCATCCCAATCCTTAGGAGGCCAGGGATCGTGGACGACAAAGGCCTTGATAAAGTTGAATCTGTCTTTCTTGTTCTTTAACAAGTTGTCAAAGTCAGCGTCTACACAGTGTAGGGCGGTCGTATCTGCTCAGATAGGAACCTATCGGTGAGTGCACGCCTATTGTGCTGAGCCACAAGTGCGTGTGACGATATTAGGCGTAGTCGTTGGATCCTCCGCGTCTGTGCGAGTAGCACAGTGGTATCGTTAATGTCTTCTCTCTCACACCAGGTGGAAAAGGTTCTGGTTCGAATCCGGCTTTTTTCAATCAGTGGCTGAGTTAGCCGGTCTCTGCCGTAAGACACAACTACGGATTTATATAATGAATCACTGGTGACCCTAATAATAATAATAATACAAATAATAATAATAATAATACAAATTTGTATATGTATTTATTTTTTTATTTTGTGGGATTTTCGGGAGGCAACAATGGCGGTTAGCTGTGATGATTGCTTTTAAATGTGCTCTTGCTAAATAGTTTATAAATATGGTTTTTTAAGGTATTTCTTTAGCCTTTTTTAGCATTCGTAAAGGCACACGATGCAAGAAAGCAAGCTTATATTTGTATAGTATCAGCCAAAAAAAAACCCTTCTCATTTCACCCATTCATTCGCTCCAAATGTTTGTCAAGTTCTGCCTTGAATCTATTTAAGTTATCAACTTCCACAACCACTGATGGAAGTTTATTCCAGTAATCAATCACCCACTGGCTAAAGGCAAACTTTCGCACATCTATCCTTCAACCGTCTTTTCTCAATCTGCCCCCCCCCCTCAAGTGCGTAATCTGAGCAAGAGGAATAATTCCATCAGCATTAAGCAGGCTCAAACCATTCAATACTTTATAAACCTCAATCAGAACACCTCGCAGGTGCATAATCTCCTGACACTGTAATTTGCAAAGCTTAAGCCTTTCTTCATAAGAGCAACCCTTTGTTCCATTCACTAATCTTGTTGCCCTTCTCTGTACTTGTTTCAACAGCTCTACATCCTTCTTAAAATGAGTATACAGCACTCAAGGTGTGGCCTGACGATTGCATTGTAAAAGGGATAATCATCTCCTTATCCCTGCCAGAAAAATTCCTGTGTATCATTGACAATACACCATGAGCTACTCTTGCAGCCCGTCTGCACACCGCTCAGAGAACTTCATATCTGCCTGCACAATTACCCCCGGATCCTTTTTATTCTCTACCAGTGCCAGTGTAGTAGTACCACACACAGTTGAGACGTTACTCTGGGGTTATTGCTTCCCGTATGCCACACTTTACATTTATCAATGTTAAACTTCATTTGCCATCTCTCAGCCCATCTACTCAACTTTTCTAGTTCCTGTTGCAGCAGCGTACTGTCGTTAGTGTCATTAACAACCCTGCCAACCTTCGAATCGTCTGCAAACTTGGACATTAAGCTTGATATACCATCATCAATTATCATTTATAAATACAGAAAACAACAATGGACCCAATACTGAACCCTGAGGGACTCCACTAATAACATTAGTACACGAAGAGAAGTGTCCGTTGATTACCACTCTCTGTCTTCTCCCACTCAACCACCCCTTTATCCATAGCAGCAGTTTGCTTCCAATGCAACACTGCTCCTAATACGGAATTAAGTAAAGTTAAGAGAAAAAGTTAAGAAAAGTTCTGAGTGATATGGATTTGGCTGAGGAAATGAAATTTCTTCAGTTAAAATTCAGAGAGTAAATGACACTGAAGCGAGTATTTCGTCGTCGCCGTCTTCAAAGGAAATTAGGAGAGAAAATATGAAATGAATACTAATTTAATCATGACAATCCATGTAAATGAAGTGTCACCACAGTCTAGCCTGCCAACAACCCAAAACAATGAAACGATGTCCCTAGCCACACAGCCTCCTGAACCAGCACCTATTCTGGACCAAATAATGCTGCCCGAGGGCTTTGTAAATGGCGCAGCTCCCCGGCCCTGCGGTGGGAGCTGGAACAGGTGATGGCAGAACCGAATAACCGCATTTCCACCGCCCTTCGGGGAGATATAATGCAAATATGGAGCAAGATGGAATGCAGTTTCTTTAAAACTTATATTAATAATAAAAAAACGATGGCAAAGTTGGAAGCCATTCATGAAGAAAGTGCAAATCAAATGCCACAGTGAACCCGTTCTTACGTTGATGAACTGAAGATAACGAAATAGAGTATAATGACCAACAAAGAAGCTAAACCTAGGAAGAAAACCTGATCAAAGCCATTCGATTTGAATACTAATCAAAGCCATTCGCGAGACGCGTTATGTAGGTGTAGTAACAGAAACCGAGACAAAGGAAGAAGCTGAAAACATCAAGACGAATTCAAATATCTCCATTCTTGGCCTGTCTACAGAGTACCCCAAAAAAGAAAGGACCCTCAATAATTAAATTTGATTTAAATAGGGATTCTACCCCTGACTAACTAGTTGATGAAATATATCAACATAATCTCTAAGGATCTCTCAAAGACCAGGACAAGCAAAAATTAGCCTATACAAAGTACTCGACAAAGTCCAAAACTGGCAACAGCACAAATTGAATCGTTGAGTTGGAGCCAACTGCAAGACAAGAAGTACGTTCATAACAAGGATCTACGCGAATTGGGGTAGCCACCGCTTCCACGAGCATATGGCTGTGCCAAAGTGCTACAAATGTTGCATTTTTGGCCACTCGTCGCACACCTGCTCCCAGGCTTTTGAGACCTGTGATAACTGCTTAGAAAAGGGACATGATTTTAAGCCATGCCCAAACAAAACCCAGGAGCCTGTCTGTGCAAACTGAAAAATCCCTAAAAATGGATCATGCCCAGTCCATCCGGGATTTAGCCGAGGTTAAACATTAATTGCGGCTAAGTTAGTCTATCTCAGGCGTAGATAAACAAAAACTCCAGTTTTTCCCCAAAAACTGGAGTTTTTCGTCCAGCAAAACAAACAAATCGACCATAGAACACACGCAATTAAGGAACATAAGACACAACAACCCCTGGCATTGCTGCTGAGAAGGGTATATTGTATATACCACTTTTGTATACAATAAAGATTATTTATAGACAGTATATAATAAAAAATGAATTTAAATATTCGGGTGGTCTAATATAATAGTTTGTTTTGTTTTTATTGTACGTAAGGACATGATAGAATGCACCCACCACGGCATGCTGTCAATGGGTTCACGTGGATAATAATATACTAAAATAAGATAAATAATGATACTAAAAAATAACAAAATTAATAAATAAAATAACATCCATGAACAGATGTCATGTGATCCGGTTCTACATACATCTAGACTACAGGATTCGTCGTTCACAAATACAGTGGCACAGATCGAGTTTTTCAGAGTTCACAGATAGATTTTTATAGTTTAGATTCGCCACCCTACTAGGTGGGGAGAAAATCACGTGCTTTTGTTAGACATTTTCTCCTGTACTCCTTGTCAGAAGCAAACCGGTGCAGATCAATGTCCAGTAAGTGTACCGCTAACATATCAGTTGGAAGGAACCTTTCAGACATGTGCAGTCTCCTATGGGTCGAGCACAACTGTAGCTTTACTCTCAGCGCAGGAGGAGGGGGAACTGTCCAGCAGATCACGTCCCAGGTGTTGGGGACAGAGATCTTTCCCGTCGGCAGCATGACAGTGAAAGTTATGCGTCTCTGTTCCATCTTCACTGGCAATCGTTCCAGACCGAATGCCTTGGCTATCGCTGTAGTTCGCTACTGTGGAGGTAACTATGACTTCCTCGTGGCCCATTTAAGTAAATAAAACTGGGCTTCATATAGTGGCTTCAGTGTAGTTTGAGTCTGCCGTGAAGGATGCTTTGGAGGATGACGGTCTGGATGTAGCCCTTCGTAGAGTCAGTGTTTGTGATGTATAGAAGGTGCTATTTCGCCATCCAGCAACTTCAGCTCATTGGAAAGCGCAGATATTCAAGTGTTGGTTGAAGCGTAATTTTGAATCGAAGTTCACCCCGAGGTTACGAGGTTTTTCTACACTTTTGATGACTTTCTCTTCAAGTGTAAGCTGAATGACTGTCGGATCAGGATGATGATGAACATGACGCTGAACAAAATCATGTTAAACACCATTATGAACACGATGACGATTACGACATTGGAATTGGAAATATCATAATTATTGCAAACCTCACTGAAAATCTGAAAATATCGATCTGAGCAAAATAAAAACGAGAAGCAGGCCCGAAGCTTACAGTAATACTGATTTGATTAGTACAATGTTCGATATTCGTTATTTTTTCTAATACCATTTCGCGCAAATTTTATTGTAATTTATGTATATTTTATTTGCTTAATCTTTAAGTAGAATTCTTGTGTTTCTCTGTTTCTTTTTGTGTTTATATTTTTTCTGGTCAAAAAAATAAATACATCAGTAAAACGAATTGTGTTTAAAATATTATAATACCAAACAAAAATGGAAAATCAATCTTTATTTAAAAATAAAACAGCGTATTTGAAATGGGAGTATTTAATTTGCAGTGAATTAATCACATTTGCCCCTTCCGGGCTTCTAAAAGCAGGTCGTGATGCCATCTACTGGCAGCGATTCACAAAACTGTCTGAGTACAAAATAATTTAAGGCATTAATTCTCCTCAGCAGAGGGGCGAAGTAGGATTATTAAAACAGAGATTTCTATCCTACAGGGGATAATCAGGAAACTGCTACAGCTGTATGTGATAGTACGTATCCTGTATCTTCTGAGTTCTGTACGCTTTATCATCACAGAACATGTGGAGTCAATCTTCAGGGTGTGTTACGTTTAGAGGATGTTAGCCATCATTTTTTTTTTTTTTTCATTTATTTACACACCCAAATATTATGTACAATTTCAAGAAACATAAACAATAATCTATATACAATTTTATGTACATTTTCATTCTCATATATATAATTACCCTAGCATATATATATTTTGTTCACAATACAGTTGAGGAAACACAGTACAAAACACGTGTGTGTGTGTCCTGGTATCAAGGGTGGCCCCTAGGCATGGCCCATCTCCACCTAGTGGATCTGTATTGAATGTAGGACCTCTGCAAAGGAGCAGCCACCACCTGTGCAGCTGCTGTCTGGTGCCTGTCCCCAGGCGCGAGTAGCCAGGCTTTTTTTTTTTTTTTTAAACCTTTTACATGCCAAAGTGCACGAAATCCCGCACCCACTGGAGGTAGTGCAATACCAGTGGGTGCCCGCTATCTCGCTCACAGGCTGCCCAGGCCTAGAGCCCGCAAAAAAAAAAAAAAAAAAAAAAAAGGCTGGAGCTCCAAAAACCCATTGAAGTCACACAGCCAAGACAAACATTTTTAAAGAACTGCAATTTTCAATAGCATTATATATCAGTTGTCAGGAGCATTATATATCAGTTATCCTATTAAGTTTAGCATTAACAAGGAAATAAACTGTTAACATTGATCACTATTTACATTACAGTGAGATTTACCAGTCTCTCTGTTTGACAGTTCTAGCAACAGAATTTGAGAATTATTTACAGTCGTTTTACAGCAACACAAGTTGTTACTTACCAATAGTTACATGTATTTCTGTTTTATACAATTTTAAAGACAATCCAGTAGTCTAACTGTTCAGGAAATATATAGTCTCATTTAATTTCTTCCCCGGTAGGATCTGAGCTTGTAGAGTAGGGCTATAGAAGTTCCTCAAGGCGATTTCCATGTAGATAGTTCACATAGTACTCCTGAGCTTTAGACAGGAGAGGAAGTTCCCAGCATGCATGAAAGTACTCGGAGTAACACTAGCGTCCTTGCAGAAGGTTTTTCTATACGTGTAGCATTACATCAGTCAGAGAGCAGAAATTGGAGTTTTTTGTGTTCAATTGGCTTGATGGCATTTCAGATTATTGCAGGATTCATCCTATGGGGAGAAGATCTTATTTTATTTATTTTTCCCCCCCTTTTTAAATAAGATTTCATGAGAGACAAGCGTGTTGGGGTGCGCAGAAGTATGGGTATTCTTAACTGTACGTTAAGCAATTATTTACAATTCTTCGAGGTTAGCTTCCTAATAATTTAGGCCCGTTTATACACAAAGCTTCTTGGAATCCCATCCAGCATCACTTAGAGGAGAAAGGGGTCTACCTGCTATTTCCTGTTGCGTTGATGGCTATCTTCCTATATGTTCTTCCCAAAAGTGAGTTAATCTGGATCATTATGACACCACAGTAGAGTTTCTAGCCGCAATTCTTTTCTTGAAAACTGCCGCAGAGAACTGTTGAAATGTAGCGAAGACATCAGAATTTTCGACGAGTAAATGTACATTATTTTCTGAGAGATTATTTATTTTACTCAGCAGTACCTGTCTTTCATTCGAATAATCATTACATTCAAAGAGAACGTGCTGCCATGTCTCAGATGCTCCGCAGTGACAGAAAGGATCAGGCTCAAGGCTCCTTTCGAAAAGTTTGGCCCTGAGCGATCCGTGGCCAGTCATTAAATATGATGTAGTCATGCTAGGCACAAACCATTTTGAGACTGAGGGTAATGATGCGAATTCAACATTTGAAATGTATCTTCGTGTAACCTCACCGTGTTCACTTTCAGCCCATCTTTGCTGCCAAACAGCGGTGAGTTCCTTCCAGAGTCTTCGTTTTTCCTCTTTTATTCTGTTCGTAGGGTCTGTTACAATGTTAAAAATATTTACAGAAATTCCTTTTTTAAGATTGTAGATCATACCCCTGTAGGAGATATAAAGGTCCAGGGGCAGGGTTCCTGCTAGAACTTGTAGAGCATTATTCGACACCGTCCGAGGAGCTTGTAGAAGTGTGAGCAACACCGAACGCTGTAATGAAAGAAGTTTAGTCCTGGTCTTAGTTTTTGAGACCCTCCAGAACCAAACACCTGCTGCGTACGCAGCAATTGGTAGGAAGATAGTCTTATAGTATAAAGACAACGTCTTTTTGCTGAGGCCCCATTCTTTTCTGGAAATCCTTGCAATTCCAGCCGTGAAGTTTTTAATTTTCTCAGAAATTTTGGATACGTGAGTATGAAAGTTTAGTTTGTCATCGATTGTAAGTCCCAAGTACTTGGTGCTGGATACGTAGGGGATTTGTGAGCCATTTAGGATAACTCTGGGAGGTCTGCCATAATTGAATTGCTTTCGAAAAACCATGAAATTAGTTTTTGTAGGGGAAATTTTGAGCTTATTTAGATTGGCCCAGTTGGATAAATCATCCAATATTGTTTGGATCTTTTGTTCTAAGATTGTTCTCGACATTCCAGTAACGCCAACCGCCAAGTCGTCTGCATATGCAATTTTTTTGCAATCTCCATTTTTCTTTGTCAGCCATTGGTCTAAGACTGCATTCCAGAGGAGAGGCCCCAGGACTGAACCCTGCGGGCACCCTCTGGAAGCAGTCGTGCTGTAAGTCAGGTGTTTGGCACAAACCTTGATCTGTCTGTCTTGAAAGTATGATCTCATAATTTGGTAGATATGATTATCACACATGGCTGATCGTAGCGACCCGAGGGCGCTCTCCCACCAGAGGGAGTCGAATGCACCCTCGAAGTCCACGAACACCACCAAGACATACTTGCTGTGAGAATCCTGGATGTATTTCAGAAGAGAAATTATAGCATTTTCGGTCGAGTGACCCTTTTTGAATCCGTGTTGATGATCTGAGCACAATTGCTGGTCCGATAACATGCTTGCAATTCTGGGAGAAATTAATCTCTCAAAAAGTTTCCCTAAGTTAGCCAGGAGGGATATTGGCCTGTACGCCCTTGGGTTTGTTTTGACTTTTCCAGGTTTATATAAAATTTTCAGTAGAGCTAGTTTCCAGGGTTTGGGAAAAAGTCCTTCGAGGAAGCATTTATTGTACATATTCAGTAGGATATTGGGAAACAGTTTAAAAAATTTCACAATTACCAAATTCTCTAGCAAGTCAATGCCAGGGCATTTTTTCTTATTGAGTTTAGCAGTAGCAGCTCCTAGTTCCACGAGAGTGAAAAGGCAAACATCGGTAGATCCAACATAATTCTGGTTTTTCCTCCTGATCTCTGCCTGTTCTGGAGTATCACAGTGAGGTAGATCCTTTGGAAACAAATTATCAACAATCGTTCCGACAGTAGAGTGCCAGTCTGTTGTTTCTAGGTTATTACTAATTACAGTCTGATAGATATCTCCACTTATCAGTTTATTCCTCATTATTTTATATATGATCCCCCAGGGGTTGGTATTCCCAACATCTTTGACCAAGTTTTGCCAGCAGGTCCTCTTACTTTCAGATATGGCTCGATGGAATAATTTTCTTTTCTCTCTATAACTGTTTTTCAGCCTTTCAACGTCCTCGTTAGAAAGATGTCTACTACGCTGATATAAGCGTCTGGCTTGTTGAGTTTGAAGCCTCAAATCAGAAAGCTGAGCGTTCCACCATGGCACTGAAGGCTTTCTTATATGTTTCCTTTTACTTGAGTTTGACATAGCTATATATAGATGTTGCTGAACAGTGTCTACATATTCTGAAGCCGATAGTTGGTTTAATGCTTCAGCATCCTCTCCATTAAATACTGTACGCAGATAATCCTCGAATTTTTTCCAGTTGACTTTATCCGTACGGTATCTTCTTAAGTCATGGACAGTCAAGTCATTGTGTTGGGAGTTCTTTGATATGTTGAACGTGATAGCCCTGTGATCGCTGTTCACCAAGGAGGGTTTCACGTCCCAGTTTCCAGTTTTGTCATCCATCCTTATGGAAGTAAGTGTGACGTCAATGTTTGATTCTCCGTTGGTAGTGGAGAAAGTAAATGGTTTATTTTGTACATTTTTAATACAAAGGCTGTGAGCCATAATTAAATTTTCAAATTGGGCTCCCCGAGGATCAGTGAAGCCACTGTTCCAGAACGTCGATTTGGCGTTCAGGTCCGCCGCCACCACCAAGTTATTATTTGCGAATTTATCACAGATCTTGTCCAGTAGGTGCAATGCTATATGCACATCTTCTGAGGGGGGACAGTATAGTGAAGTTAGGTAGAAAGAGATGGAACTAGAAGATACGAGGATACAGGTAGCATTCGCTGAGCATTCTCCTGTAATAGCAGTAATAACTAGTTCGTTATTAAACACAACAATTGCAGTTTTGGGTGGAGGATCACAAGTTGCTATGATTCTAGTGGAATTGGGGTAGCCCATGATTTTATGCGCTGTTCCACCTACTTGGGATGAATAATATGGTTCCTGTAGACAGACAATATCATAATTATGTTCTATGGCTACATTTCTGATCTCGTCAGCTGCGGCTCGGGAGCGCTGTGCGTTTATCTGTAAAATTCTAATTGTGTCTGTATTTTGAGAGTAGCCAAAGTTATTTCTGCTTGTAGTTGTATTATCCATCAACGATTCGCTTATTTGCTAGTTCCATCGCTTTTAAAAACTCGGGGCACTTTCCATCCCTGACTGAGTGATTGGAGTCCTTGTTCTTGCGTTTACAGTTTATGCATTTTGGTGATTCTTCTCTGTTGGGGCACTCTGCGAAGATGTGACCCCCATTGGCACAGTGACTACATGACACGGTTTTATGAGAGCAATTTTGTGCAGAGTGCCCGTAGGCCAGGCACCTGAAACATTTGTTAACTACGGTAAATTTTCTGAACTTATGCGATGTAAAGCCTAAATATGAGAGGATGTTAGCCAGAAAAAATCTTCGAATCATGGTTAAATTCTGTAGCGAAGTTTTTAGGGGAATTCACTGAAAAAGACGCGGAACAGCCGAGGGCCCGCAACAAGATTGTGGATATCTGGGGCATCCAGCCGATCGTTGAGGAGCTGACAGAGGTTGCGTAGCTTTCCTTCCAAGAGCAACTGTCTTACCGAGACCTGGCTCCAGCCACATCAAGAGTCTCTAGTCGCTGCTGACGCTGCTGGATACAATGCCTACTTCAAATCCAGATCTGTAGCGAGGGGTGGAGGAGTAGCCCCATTTGTACGTGACAGAGCACTTCAAATAATCTCGGTCGCCTACTCGGATTCAGAGCTTTATGAGGCATTACTTGTCACTTTAAAAGTCCACACAGCACTCTTAGATATAGCAGTCGTTTACATTCCACCTGTCCCTAGTCTAGAAATGATAAATAATGTAGTAGACTGGCTTCTCACTAAATTACATGTGTCAGCCACCCATATAGTATGTGGAGATTTCAACCTTCCACCACAGCTCAATAACCTACTGGACACCATGTTAAATAAACTACAGCCATGCTCCATCTCTCTTATCAATGATCAACCTACAAGAGGTGAAAATAGGCTTGACCTAATTCTGTCTTCTGGTAAATGTATAATTGATGTACCCCCCGAAACGTTCTTTCCATCCGATCATAGCCCAATTGCAATGCTCATAATGCTACCGTATGTGGACTTCAATGTGAAGGAAAAAATTAAGAGCCAGCTTGTCACTTCGCCAGCCTTTCTGGACCCAAATAAATGCTTATTTGCTGCCAGCTGTATCCCGTGGGAATGTCTACTCAAATGTGATGCCTTATTTGCAACAACTCTTTTAACCAGTTGGATCAACTCTATTACAGAATTTGCGGCTTCCAAAGTAGTAAGGAGGTCATCAAAATCTAAAACCTGGTGGAACTCTAGCCTAACTGCATTGTTTAAACTAAAGCAAAGTCTGCACAGAAAATGGAAACTGTCTAATGACCCACAAAATAGAATTGACTACTCGAGGGCCAGAGCAATATTTAATAGGGAAAAATCTAGAGCAATCAACCGCTACATCAAAGACACACTTGACAGGGGAAAGCTACCTCGTTGCACACATAAAAGTGACACAAATAAGGGGCTGGACAAAGAAGCGTGGATGGACCACATCAGCAGATTCTCCAGCATATATCATGAGTCTCAAGTCAGGGAGTTTGAGTGGGATCAATTAGTTGACAATGAGATGGAGTCTGTTATTATCACTAAAGAAGCACTAATACAGAGTATTAACTCCCTCAGGGCAACTAAGACAGCTGGAGTTGATGGAGTCCCCCACTTCATGGTAAAGTGTCTCAGCCCTTACCTAATTGAACCACTCCAAGCAATTTATAGCTCTGTCCTTGCTTGCCGAGTTTTCCCTGAGAACTGGAATAAGTACGCTGTAATTCCAATGCCGAAAATTACAAAGCCTAACCTTGTGGAGCACTACAGGCCAATATCAACTGCATCTACCCTGTTAAAAGTACTAGAGAAAGCTCTTTTGCCAAAGTTGTCGAATCAGATACTGGCTGGGCAGCCTCAACAAATTCATTATTCAATAACTGCAAGATCAGCAATTACTAACCTCCTCACAGTTCAAGCCGCGATACTAAATGCTTTCCAAACCAGAAAGGAAATTGCAATAATTTATGCCGATATAAAAGCAGCCTTCGATAGCCTGGATGTACATGCCTTACTTCATCTGCTCCAACACGCCTTCCAAATAAAAGGAAATTTGCTGAAGTTCCTACAGGCCCTACTTACTTGTCGGTCCATTTATTACCGCACAGATAGTCAGATCCTCCAACGCCAACTCCATGCAGGAGTTCCACAGGGTGGAGTTTTATCTGGACTCCTCTTTACCGCCATGATGATCCCGTTCTGCAAGGGTAGGGATGATGTATGCACTTATGCAGACGATATTAAGATCCTAACACCCATCCAACCGTCCATGACCAATAGTGCATTGTGTGAACAGATTAATTATAAGCTTCTGAACTTATTCGTGTACTTAGACAAATTTGGCTTGGCCCTAAATCCGCAGAAGACTGTAATTATGGTGTACTCGCTCAAAAAATCCCCTACGCTCGTACACCCGAAACCTAATGGCAAACCTATCCCAGTTGTTGAGACGCATAGAGATCTGGGAGTAACATTTGATACGAAACTTACGTTCAAGTCTCATATTGACCTGATTATAAAGAAAATGAACTACTTACGTTGGGCAACAAAACAGCACCTCTTGCACGTGAAATAGACTGCAACAACCGCACGATATTTAAGAACCACAGTGTATTCGGTCATTTTGTATGGCGCAGAATTGTGGGCGTCAGCCACCCCTACCGACATTAGGAGAATATATGCAAGTGAATTCTGGCTGCTGAAGTGGGCAAACCATAAGCACCATCTCCCTCAACAGTTAAGGACCACGCAGCTCTCTGAACAGCTTAAACTGCAGCGTTTACCAGACATCATTGCCTGGAAACGATTAATAACCGCAATCAAAATGATGACTGGCACGATATCAGCACCATGCTTCTGGCAGCTTTGTGAGTGGCACATCCCGCCATCTGCATTAAGAGGTACAAAATCCTTGAGAATGAAGACCAACAGACTGAAGATGGCCGACAGGTTTATACCCGCTAGTGCGTTAGAATCAATTCAGTGCCTAACACGTATAGGAATTGACCTACTAAGGCTCATAGAAGATTCGAAATATAGGAAACAAACCGCAGTGTGGTTCGCTGAGGCTACTGTTGCCTAGCAGTTGTGTGAATTTCTGTCAAGAACTGTGTGTGTGCAATTGAACAATGTATATCTCTCACAAGTTGATCAGTGGATGCGATGTCAAGATGAACTTTTGTATTACAATTGCCAGGACTCTAGACAGAAATGTAGTGAAGAGTAATGTAGTTTAAATGTCATCTTTTCGTGTATATTTATTGTATATTTGTTGCCCTTTCTTGTATATTTTAGACATTCTTTTATTCACATTTTATGGTAATCCCCTGGCATTTTCTGCCGTGAAGGGAATTTGTCACTTACCAATGTAAACCTATATTTAAATTTGGTACGACAAATAAAGATTTATTTATCAACTGATTCCAAGGGGTACAACGAACGTTTGCATACAGTAAAGAACGTGAGATAGTAAAAGAATGGCCGTTAAGACGGTTCAACCACCTTAAAATCCAATACTCGATACCCATGAATTTTTTGATGTTAGTGAGGGAAGCAGAGGACCAGATCATTGAAGCATACATGGGAATCGGAACAAGACATGTTTGTATATAGTGGGTGGCAAGTTTGTGATTGTTTACACAACTAATTTCTTGTCTTATAGCTCAAATTTCTGACAGTTTTTGCCTTAGTTTTGACGAAGTGTCGTTGGAAGGTTAGGCCTTCATCGCACATTAGCCCTAGATTTGCGTGATGCCAGCCTTTCTGGACCTTAATACCGTTCATGTATAAAAGTCTATGTTCAACTTTTTCTTCAAGTTGGTGAAAGACATTCACGCTGATTTGGCTGGGTTTATGGATAGGCCAATATTCTGAAGATAAAGATCAAGTTTTTCTATTAGGACGGTGGAGTGAGCGTTTATAGAGTTAGATTTGCCCCTGTGTTTGGACGAAATGAAGAGTTTTATATCATCAGCTTAAGTGGTGCAATCAGGATGCACAGAGAGAAAGGAGTTCAGAGTGGCAGCAAAAAGTAGGGCAGAAAGGAACACCTCGGAGGACTCCTCTGTAGATGTTGTGGTTCTCTTGGAAAGTCCTGTGTTCAATCCTAAAATGCCGCTGTTTGAGAATGGAGACGAGTAATTTTAATACGCCTCCCTGAATTGTAAAATACCTTTCAAGATTATTCATCAAGGCATTGATTGAAACATTGTCGAACGCAGCTTTAATGTCTAAAAATATTACATCGATCTGTTCTTTGGCGTACAGGTTCTTCTTCTTCGCCCTCGTAGGTAGCATGGTTGGTGGGAGCGCTGTTTTCCCCACACCGAATGCTAAAATTCGGAATTCGAGTCCTGTCGATGACGGAAGGAATTTTATGGGCCTTTTTTTACAATGTGGCTGAGTTAATCGGTTTCTTGCGATGGTAGCATGTTTTTTTCTCCTGGAAATTCAGCCTGTTCGTCCCGCAAAAACAACAACCTTATTTTTCTTCATCTACTGTACTATTTCTTTATGAGAAGTAATATATGAGTTGTTTTCGAGGTCATTTAGCTATTAATAGGAAGTTCAATATCAACCGATGCAATGCCACTTTGCTTATTGATGTCTTGAAGCGGTGGGTACATTTCGAGAATACAGCTCTAAAACAGGGCTCGCAGGCTGGCTACTACATAGTCCACCGGAGCGAATCTATTAACAACTCTCTAGGAGGCTTTTTTGGATCAGCTAGTGCATAATCTCGCTGACTCTACTTAGCGAGATAGTGTGCATGTGCAGGGAACTATCGAGTCCACGTTATGTCAAGGAGCTGGATACATTCTTGCCATGTGTACATGTGTACATATCGAAGAATTTCATTACTTCAAACAGCATGACCCCTAGCTTTCCTTACTATTAAATACATTACAATTTGGCAAATTAATTGTGCAAATTTATCTGTGAAAAGATCTAATCTCCCCAAACACTTCACTTTGTGGGGGTGGCGTTTTATATATTATTTTTTTTTTTATATTATTACTATAGTATTTATTATTATTTATATTCTTAAAAATCCCCACTTTGCATCTGACTAGTTATCTCACAGAAGAATTCCGGTTCTGTGGGAGTTCCTATATTAGTGCACTCCTCCTTTGGATTTTTTTGCTGTTTGTTCAGAAATGACCAAACACTATTTGCATTAAGTTAGATACAATTAGTTTATTATACATAATTACAAATAAAAGATCAAGCAATTCATTACACATTATTCACTTCATATATAGGTACATGGCATGGATTACGTTCCTGGTCATTAGGCTCTCCTATCATCATCTTCTTAATATTCGGCAACTAACACATTCCTACGATCAGTTTCACCTAACTCTTTCTTAAATACAATTGACATTTTTTATTTATTTATCATACTTATCTAGCACAATCCCCATTCTTCTTCATGGTTAACACAATTCTTCTTCTGGAATTTAATGTCCACTTTACACATTATTCTATTCTATTCTCACCGTAACACATTAAAATTACATGTTAATGAAATATACATTGGTTTATTTATTTCTTCATCCTCTCAGGTAAACTTCAGCATTTGGCGACTAATTTCTCTACTTCAGTAATATTATATAAGTAACATGCAACTGTACCTGCTCTATAGGCTAACCCGTCCAAAACTATTACTTTCCCTCCATTAATTGATCAGTAAATAGACCACACAGTAAACTATCCTTCATTAAACTATTTCTATGATATTTCCTTGCTTATCTATACAACATGCACTGAGTTAACTGTATGTTTGCCTAAATCTCACTTAATATTTATCTAATCTTCCCTGCAGTCCTTTGCAATTACGTAGGGGTATATACGTTGTTTAATCACTTACGTCTGGGGATTTGAATCCTACTGCTAATACAATGTTTGGCCTGTGACTTTCCGCTCTGCATCGGAGTCCACCATTGGTTTGGAAACGTTCTTCTCGGATTCCGGACTGCTAACTTCTGCCAGGGACATTATTCGCTTTGCCAATCATTCCTGGTATCATATGCTTCCTTGCTGTGCCGGATCATTCAGTAGGAGTCGCTTCCCATTACTTTATTTCTTTCTGTAGGCTACAGGACGGTCCAGTGTTCTTCCATAAGCATTATCTCGCTGTCCTCCTTCTAAAAATATCTCTCGGTGGACGCTTTCGGACTTCTAATTTCCATCTCGAGAAAGTTCCCTTTACAGTAACTTAGCTATACTTTACTAACACTATCAGAACTTAGTCAACTCACCATAACTGGTTCTACTGGTGGATTACTTCCGGGGACTGTTTCCCGAGCCTACCTCCGAAAAAAAACTTTAATCACTTCTTCTAAAATATACCTCTCCGAAAAAACTTCATCACCCTCCGACAAAAACTTTATCGCCTCCAAAAAACCTTATCACCCCTTAACTCGCGCACTCTTGCCTTTTTATTTCCAAAAATTTCGTAACGCCCCTTCCTTTCTCAACCAATCATTTCTATCTGACCATCATCATCTCCATTCTCATTTGCCTATTCCACATGACAGGACGGTCGAGCTCCTTCCGGTGTAGAAAGAACTTCCGTTTTCCAGAGAATTCTCGATCCTTCTAGAAATGACCAGAAATTTCTGGAGCTCGGAACCCATCCGGAAAACATCTGCGTCCATTTACTTGATTTGTCTCACCTTAATTTAAATTGACCACACCCGCTCTGTTAGCAGTAAACAAAAACGCTTACACCTGGTACCCCTATTGTAATCTCTGGAGCAGTCCGTCCTTTTGCCATGCCATCAATTAACCCCCCACTGTTCTGTCTCGTTATCTTCACTTGCTGCTTCAGGTAGTTGGCGCTGATCGTATATTTCTTTCTAATGTTTATTTTCACGGTATATTTGCTTGTACATTAAATTTAACCTTCTCTTAAATTAATTCCATTAGCGTGAGACCCATTATCTTAGACAATATTTGTGATTTTAAGTGTTTTCTTGTAAGGTTTACAATATCACTCTGTCTAGCATTCTTTCTTTAATTATACTGATATTTAATTTAACTTGTAAGACTTTGTGTCTTACAACTTTCATTTCACAAATATACGTGGTATCAGTTCCAATCTCAATGATGTCCGTTTCCACTTACAGTCTGCAAAACAGAATAACAGATTAAATATTGAAAATGCAGCATAATTATCCCGAGTCTCTCGCAATTTTTTTTCTTTTAATTGTAAGTTCAGATATTATAGATGAGAAGCAAGTAATAAGGTCAAAGAATCGGCTATTTGAATTTGAAAAGAATAATTGAGTAGTTTCTTCTTAACTTTGGTCCTTGAGTTTGTCACAGACATTCGCTCAGATATGCCAGTCAAGCTGTACTTGCTACCTTTAATTCTAAAACGCTAATGGATCTGATATTCGGTGACATTCAAGTCAAATGGACACAATTCGGCGAAGTCCGGATGGTCTGTGACAGCCAAATCCTTTGCTTGCACCTTCACGATGGTGGGACTGTTAGTAATCCCGGGTATAACCTCCATGCACAAGAACACTGTGAGCGACCACCCAAGTGTGAACCTGCTTAAGCAGGGGTCGGGGTGTGGCGTCCATGCCAAATGGAGGAATGCCGCCCCTCTGTGTTACCAGGCAGTACTAGGTGGTAGATGACTCTCATCAGCCGGCGCAATACCACCGCTTTGCTTATTGGAGGCTTGAAGTGGTGGAACCCATGTTTAGTCTCTAGAGCTAAGTTCCGGTCAACCCTTCCCTATCTCTTCCATCATGCAGTATGATTGATGATTTTTGAGGTTATGGTGAATGTCGTGGCGAGATCCAATATTCCTTACATTTCGAGGGTACAGCTCTAAAACGGTTTTCGCAGGCCGGCCGCCAGTTAGTACACCGGACCGAACCTATTGGTAACTCTCTAGGAGGCTTCCGGATGAGCTAGTGTATAATCTTGCTACCTCTACTCTGCCAGACAGTGACTGGAGGGAGTCCGAGTAGTGTGTATGCGGGGGGGGGGCATTGTCGAGGCCATGTTATGTCGAGGATCTGGATATATTCTTACCATGCGAACGCCATGCTTGCATCTTCACGATGGTGGGACTGTAAGTAATCGTGTGTATAACCTCCAAGCACAAGTACACTGTGAGTTAGTGACCACCCAGATGTGAACCAACGTAAGCAGCGGTCGACGTGTGTCGCTCACACCGGAGGAATGCCACCCCCAGGGTCGTCCCGTGCGGGTATGCAGGTTGTGCCACGCACAAAGGCGCCTGATCAGGAGGGGCGCCATTTCAAGATGATAAGTAATAGTAAATTTTTATACAATGCTCTTATTCATGAAGTAAAACTTTACTATTACAGAAAACGAAGCTCTCAAGATGAAAATTAAGATGCGGCAGATAAGAAGCGATGATTCAAAAACTATGCCCACACCTCTCTCATATGCTTCTGTGGCAAAATCTTCAACTTCTACAAAATTAGTTGATACTTCTTTGAACGTAGTTTCTCCTGAAAACGTCTCTGAGACTACTACACAATCCCTTGCAAAAATTTCTATTAACCAAACAGACAGTCTGCAATCCGCTAATGTTAAAACTACTTCAACGGGAAAACCACTTTTTATTACTCCTAAAGGCATCTGAGAGTTCTACTCTTACTACGAGCAGTGGTGTTAAAGAACGTATAGTCAAAACCTTAAAGCAGGATTTGAAAGAAGTCAAAGTTAAAGCTCTCCGTCTCATTAAAAACAAAGTCGTAATTTTAGAAATTGATTCACGTAAAGATTTGGATACCTAAGAAACTGAACACAACCTTATTGGTATACAATATTGATAATGATTTAACCAAAAAGGAAATACTTGATGATTTCTACTTCAAAAACCTGAAAGAATTTAACTTCACACGTGAAGAAATCTCACAAGAGATCACTTTCCAATTTAAAATTAGCTCCAAATCAAAGAACCCTTCGAATTGGGTGTTTGACTTTACACCACGTATTTTTTCAGCTATCTCTACTTTAGACAGGTTATTTATTGGGTGGACCGCTCAACGATTTAAGACTTTCATTGTGGTGACGAACTGCTATTGTTGTCTTGCTTTCGAACACACTTCAAGTACATGTAAACAAGAAAGAACTTGTCGTGGGCATTGTGGCAAACAAGGCCCTATCTTTGCTGAGTGCCCCAACAAGGATCAACTGCCTGCCTACATTAATTGCAAGAGGCACAAACATGATGCTAATCATTCATTCAGAGATATCAATTGTCCTGAATACATAGAGGCCCAAGATACAGTAAGGCAACGAACAATTCCCTTCTAATATCGCAGTCTTATAGAGTTCAAGCGCTTCCCAGCTAAATATCTCTACTGTCAACTTAAAATTTCTGAAAGCCAATGCTCACCATTCACGCACCGTGGCAGATGAGCTATGTCGTGTGTCTGAGGAGAAACTCATCGACATTCTTATTCTTCAAGAACCATATCATAGTAAGGACTAATTGTCGGATATCCTTGCTCTTCTCGGATTTTAAAACCAACTCATCCAGATGCTAAGGTAGCCATCACAAAATTTAATAACAATGTTGAGGTTTTACTCTTGTCCTGTTTAACATCACAGCATGCCATTTGCATTCAAGTCTTGAGCCCTAATCACTCAACTTATGTTATCTTAATGTACTGCCCTCCGTCATCCGACATAATTTCTCACTTACACTATATCGATTCCGTATTCCGCTAATTTGGCCCTGTCCCTCTGTTAATTTTACTGGATTCAAACACCAAGTCTGCATTGTGGCATAGTTCTTTCACAGATTCTGGGGGATTAGTGCTTGAGGATACCATCTTCTCCCGTCAGCTTACTGCCTTGAATCAACCAAACCAGCCATGTACCTTTTCTAATTCCCTGGCTGAATCAAATATAGACATTTCTCTGGCCACTGCCCGTATTGCTCACTATATTACTGACTGGCACGTATAAACAGACCTAACAACAAGTTAACATCTCTCTATGGTCTTCCTGCTAGGATCAACTGTTCCTCTTCAACAACCTCTTCATAATCTCATACGTTACTCCCTTAGAAACATAAAATGGAATCGTTTTAATCGTTCCGTTCTCTCTGACTTGCCTGAAGACAACCTAGAAAATTTTAATTCTCTTACCGACAAACAACTAGCACTGTAGGTTCAAAACATTATCATTACTGCAATTCAGAAATCTATATAAAAAGAAGCTAAAAACTAACTGCACACCTTGGTGGAATAACGAACTTTCCTCTACTCGGAAACTTGTACATAAAGCCAGAAGAAATTTTCAGCGCAAACGGCGTACTTGACCTCAAGAAGAAGTCAACAGATTGCATGAAGAATACAAAACTCTCAAAAGAAAATAAGTAAAATTGATTTATGAAAGCAAATTTCAATCCTGGCACAATTTTGTCCATACATCCGGGAATAATAATCCTTGGGGTGTCATTTATAAAATTGCTAAAAACAAAATGATCTTGGGTGACATTTTTAACTCCATTACCTCCAACAGTATGGAAACTCTTATATTAACAGAGTCCATAAATGCCATCTTGGACCAACTGCTGCCTAATGATGATCTCAATATTGACACTTCAAGGCCTGAAGTTCTACTTAAATTATTCAACAACTGCTTAAATACTGGAACGTTTCCCAAACGATGGAAACACGCCATTCTTAAGATTTTACATAAACCTAGTAAACTACTAGACAATGCCAAATCCTACCGCCCCATAGCCTTCCTCTCTCACCTTGGAAAAGTGTTAGAGAGACTAATCGCTAATTAAATTATCACACTGCAGGGAGCTACAAGCTCCACATCCTCTCTCCAATACTGTTTTAGGTAAGGGCTTGGATGTGAAGACGCTTTATTAGAACTTCACCACCTTATTGACAGCTTCACTTCCAAGTACGTTATGGCGATATTTATTGATTTTGAGGGCGCTTTTGATACTTTATGGTGGGAGAGCGCCCTCAGTAGACTCCATTCCAGTCATTGCTCCCTTCAGCTTTATAAACTTGTTAGAAACTACTTTGCTGATCGGATTGTCACCGTCATCACTAAAAGCACGAAGATTCACAGATCTGTCTCCCGTGGTTGCCCCCAAGGATCAATTTTGGGTTCCTTGATTTGGAACATAGTTCTTGACGATTGGCAGCTTAGGACGACTGAATTTTAAAATGTGCAACAACTTGCGAATGCAGATAACCTTATCATTTTGGTGAATGGAAACTCAAGATCTGATTTATAACTCTTTTTTTAAGAACCCTATCTTACAACTCCAGAAAAATAATAATATTTTATAAGATTTTGACATTTATTATATTTTAAACAGACAGCATTCGGCAATTTGCTTGCGTTTCCGCTGTTGTTTGTTTCAGTAAGAGAGCGGATTAGCGTTGGCAATAGGGGGCCAGTTCGAACTAAAACTGTACAATAAGAGTGTCAGTTAGAAGCCGTTATGTTTACGGTAAGTAGAGCGGGAGCTGCACTGAAGAAAATGAACAAAGGAACACCCCCCCCCAAGAAAGGGTTCGGACTCCAAAGAAGAAAGGCCCGGGATCATAGAGCAAGCCGAGATCTGGTATCACAGCGCTGAATAAACAGGCCGACACCGAAGTGCGCTCTTATAAATTTCAAGGGCGGTCACATCAAAAAGGGCACGACGAAAGCGATAAGTGAACAAGGACAGTCAGAAGAACTTTTCCAGAAAGTTCTTAGCACCCAAATGTCCCCGCTACGACTAAAGGAGCGCGACTTACCAGAACGTGATCCTAGACAACAGTAAAATAATTGGGCGAATAAGAATAAAGATGAAGAAAGAGAAATAAAGCGAGAGAAATTTTTTTTTTTTTTGGGAGTGAGAGTGGTGTCGGAGGTGTGTGGGGAAATTGTTAGACGGAGAGTTTGGAAATGGCACAGTTCAGTGGGTATTAATAATAGTAGAGTGAGGGAAACGATTTAGAAGAAAATTTGCTCGAGTTCCAAACGAATGGTCAAAGCAGCATCCCAGAAGCAAAGCCCTTGTGTGTGGAGAGAACCGACAAAGAGCAGTCTGGAGATGTGCGCCTAGTGGACCAGCAAAGGCCAGGCCCAGGGAGACGACTGCTGGAAGGAGACCTGAACCCTGAATCCCCCATCCAAGCAGAGAGAAGAAAGTGAAAGTAAGTCCTGAAAATTTTGTTAATGCAAACTGAAATAAAAAGAAAAAAACGGGGACAAATGAATAGGACAGTTAGATGATGAATACGATGAACTGAATACTGTATTTTAAAAGAAAAATGGGGGAATAGTACATAGAGAGGGAAAGAGTGAGAGAGTGAGTTACCCATCTGTATTAGATGTGTTATTGTTATCAACAAAATAGTCTGTACTCTTGGGAAACAACCACTAGTTTGTTCATTGCTCACTGAAGGCTCAGAAGAGGCCACAGAAGGGTATATGACCAATTTAATGTTCATGTGTATCAAGAGAGAGAGAGAGAGAGAGAGAGAGAGAGAGAGAGAGAGAGAGAATAAAGTAATTATATATGCTAGTTTGTATTGTTCATAGATTTTAGATGGTTATAAATTCACTGAAAAGAAAGAAATATATGAGAACATTATAATTATGTAAATTAGAAGAAAGCTGTGAGAAATTGTATAATCACGAATGATTTAGTGTTTGTATTTTATTTATGTTCCAAACGGTGAATTAAACATTGTTATGTTGATAATATGTGTCTTATCTTTGAAGAGAAACACCACAGCTCTATTGTATATATTCGGACTTATCCAGGTTGGGGAAGAATAAAAGAAAATTCTCATTACATGGAATCTTCTGATGTTAAAAGAGCTAAATAGAATAAATTTATTGAGCAGCAGATAGCTTGTGGACCTTGGAAGGGAAGGGAGGACCTCTGTTCTAGAATTTAAATGTACAGCAACAGTCTATTGAGGTTCCAAGGAAAGCTGAAGTTAGAAATATATTTTAAGATCCCACAATTGTCGAGACAGCCTGGGATTAAGATAGCATAGTGATAAATAGTTCCCAGAATTGGCTTTAGTTACCACACTATGCTACTTTATTAGCATAGTGTGGTAACTCTTTGAACTATCGTCTTGCTCCTCTAAGAACAAATTGAAATTATCCCCAACCAAATCGAAGATCATGATTTTCAAACACAAATTAGACTATGACAAACCACCAGTTGTAAAACTTGAAAAGAAATCACTTCCACTTGTCAGAAGCAACAAATGTTTAGGAGTCATCATCGACGACCGCATTTCGTTTACTGCACATATTCAACATCTGCCCTTCAAACTTAAAAGTGCAAGGTCATTAGTTACAGCCACAGCATCTCGACCAGCTGGGTCGGTGTTACTAGAAAACGGAAGCCAGCTGTAGTTGTGAACATTAAAATTACTAAGGAAAATTACCTCACTGTTAGGAAAGTTGGACTAGAGAAAGTCAAGTTGCAAAGAGAGGAAGTCAAAGAGCTCCAAGTGATTAGTGGAGTTGGGAGAACGGTAGAGGCAACAGATGAATTTGAAACAATGAGGTAGAGCGATTTTAAGCCAGAGAAGATCTAAAAGAGGAGATTCCAAATTACCAAGTCTCTGACAGGGAATATCGGAACGGATATATGCACAAGTATCGCCTTTGAGGCAAAAGGAATCACACAGCGAATAATTTGGGCAACTGAGATGAGCAGCAGTTGAATCAACCGATAACTGATATTCTCTAAGAAAACGTACATGGGGTTTGGCAGACTGCAAGTGGAAATGGACATCGTTGAGATTAGAATTGAGACCACGTATATTTGTGAAATGAATTAGGAATTCCCTGGGAGGTTTAGATCTTTTCGCAGATAAGCTTGCTCTATTAGTTGGACAATTCATGGTGTATTCAATAGTAAGAAAAAGTGAGTGGGACATGCTGTATGAAGTAATGAAATTTTTGGATATGGCGTACACATGGTAAGAATATACTCAGATCCTTGACATAGGTTGGCCTCGACAATGCCCCCCCGCATACACACTGCTCGGACTCCCTCCAGTCACTATCTGGCAGAGTAGAAGTAGCAAGATTATACACTAGCTGATCCGGAAGCCTCCTAGAGAGTTACCAATAGGTTCGGTCTTCTAAAAAAGCTTCCATCTTATGGTTTACAAGCTGTTTTTTTTTTTTTTTTTTTGGTTATCCAGTTTTCTCTCTGATCGCTCACTGAGGGTGATAGCTCTCTATATTCTAACTTCTCGACTAATTGTGGTGGCTCCCTAGGTTCAGTTCTTTCCCCAATTATTTTCCTCTTGTATATCAATGACCTTCTGCCATTGACTGGAAATCCTATCCATAGTTTTGCCGATGGTGGCAGATTGCATTCCACTTTACATTTTGAGAAACCTTACCCTGCTCGATCAGCTTCAACTTCTCGAATATCCGCTAACAATTCCTTAAATGCCGATCTCCAGGTAATTCTTCAGTGGGATAAAGACAACTTAGTTGATTTCAATTCTAAAACAGTCTTGTCTTATATTTCGCAAAAATGATTCTTCTGCTCCTATGCTTTGGTGACACTGCGATTTCCAGGCAAGTTGATATATCTCTTTTAGTGATTAGCCTGATTTCTAATGTTTCTTGGCACAAGCACATTACAAATATTCCTTCCTCGGCATCTACAAAACTTGGTTTTCTCTTTCGTGCTCTGCGTTACTTTTCTTCCAAACTGCTTTCACTCTGTAGAAATACAAATCCGCCCTACCATGGAATATTGTTCCCACATCTGCCACTAAAACCCTCTCAGACTTCTTGATTCCATTCGGAAGAGATTCCATTAATGACTCCTCTCTAACATAGTCTCTCTGCTCACTGTCTCAGACGTACTGTTTCTGTAGCATGTCTCTTCTACAGATACTTCCATGGGCACTGTTCTTCTGAATTGGCTTCTATAATTCCTGGTCTCTCTTTCAAAACAGTCCGAACACGTGCCGCCACCAGCCAACATCCATTTACTGTCCGACTTCAAACTCAGAGAACCAACTTTTCATCTTCCTCGTTTATTCATTCAACTGCCGTTTTCTGGAACAACCTTCCTTCATACGTATTTCCGAAAATTACAGTCTACAGAAGTTCAAGTCCAATGTCAACAAATATCTTCTTTTTTTTTCTCAACCTCCAACTCAAGCACGGTACTAAGTACTATAGGTTCTAGTACCTCTTGTGTTTGGGGTTTTCATAAAAAAAAAAAAAAAAAAAAAACTAACTCTCTAAGGGAGAAAGGTAGAAAGGTCTCTCTGAGGTAGAAAGTTCATTTCTGACGGTCGCACGATTTATAACTTACGAAACCGAAAATTCGTAAACTTTCTATTCGGTTACCCCCATTTGCATTTTCTCCTTTCACCTTTATTTTAATTTTCCAAAATTTGTAAAAAAAAAAATAGAGACCAAAAAATTAAGTGTTGTGAGGCCATTTTACCACTCTTTAAATCACGGGAGCATCACATCTCCTCCTCTAAGCACGTGATTCTCGCTTGTTGAAAACTGTTTTCCTAAATACAAGTAATTTATTCTTGCACTTCATGGTCCTTTACAGATAAATATAACTCAAACAGATCTTTATCACTAATTTGTAGAAACGTTAAGGCCAAAAGAACAATTTTAATTTTTGGTCTACATAATGGGCATTTCCATGAAATTTGAATTGCGAAGAATTTCTGATAATTGGTAACTTGGTATTTTTATTTTTAAAAAATTCCCTCAATCAATATATCAAGGTTTTAATCTCACTATAGAGATGGGAAAATCATAGGAAATTATGCCTCTAGCGCTAAGGTTCCACAAGGCTAAGATATCAGAAAAGGCCCAATGGAACTCGCAAACATCTAGGTTGATGTCATGTTAAATCTTCTCCCACCCGCGAAGAATGCAGCTTTTATCCAAATCTGTGTCTGAGTATAATTTGCAAAAGGATTTAGTCGTTTAATGTCCATTCTGTAACGAAGCAAACAGAACAGCTTCTTTTTCTTTGGTAGAAAGTTTGCTTCACTTAAAAACACAAAACCCGCAGTTTCTATTCTGCTATTTACGTTAACCTTCGACTCAATAAAAAATAAATGTTCCATTTGTATCAGAAGGCTTCTGGTACATCGATTCTGCCATTATCAAATTTTATACAAGGTGCACTTCGGAAAATCCTTTTATGTATTCAGTGCGCCGAATAATAGGCAACGTTAATAGTTGGGTGGGGCTGTCCAAAGCGCGTGATATCATTACGACATATGATTGTATTGGGAGTCCTTCAGTAACTTTCATTTAGAAATTGCGAATGCAATGAATACTAAAGGGATTCGTTGTAAAGAGACCACTAAAAGATATTAATGTTGAGAAATATTCCGTTGTCGCATTAAATCCTCATAACAAAACTTGCTAATATCTTGTGACCTGAAAATGACGCACTCATTCAGAAGGAATGTTAGGGATATACTTTTGGATTAAAATCATACCTCTTAAGATGTTACTGTTAAGTCTGCTTGAAAGTGTTCCTTGAGTCAATGGCAGGCACAGTACGCATGCTGATCCTAAGTTGTCAAAAACAGTTGACCGGCCCCTTGTTATTTCTGGCCGAGCTTCTGCTCCTCTCAACACAGGGTGGAAAAAACCTAAGTTCGAATCCGATCGATGATAGAGGAATCTTTTGTGGATCTTTTAACAATGTGGCTGGGTTAGGCGGTGTCAGGCGAGCTTTGTCTGTTTTTTCTTTCTCGAAACTCAGGTTTTTCACGCAGCAAACAGAAAATCGACCACAGAACTCAAGCAATTTACAGGGTATATACACGGGGCAATATATCCTCAGTTGCTGATGATTCTAAAATACACCACCACCAATAAAAACTTATATTAAAACTTTCTGTTTATCATATTTTATATAAAAAATGCCTAGAAGATTGTTATCCCAACCCACTCTCGACACCATTATATAAATGTACTAGTTATGGAATCATTCTGTTAGATTTCAGCTACGGCTATGAGATATTGTATCTGTCGATTTCATGTGTTCTCTGGTAGATTTGGAATTTTGCTGGGTGAAAAACCCGAGTTTCCGGAGAAAACATCATGCAGTTAATTCAGTCATGTTATGGGGAAAAGCCCATGAAACTACTTCATGGCATCATTGACAGGATTCGAACCCAAATCTTTGCCACCTGTTTTTGGAAGGAGTATGACTATATCCACTTGCTATCTGTAAGTGCATTCAGTGCATAAAAGAGATTGGTCCTTTCATAAAGTTCAAAAGACAAGCACATATGCAGCTGCATTTTGAAAGCTCCAACAGGAAGAAAGTATTGTTGATGATAACAGAAAAAAGGGTGTCATGACTGCCAATGTCTTTAGTGAATGGTCCAAGAAGACATTTGGACAACTTACCGCGCCCAAACAATTAGCAACAAAGGAAACAGGAAGATACTACCTAACCTTCACCGAATCACAGAGAAAGAAGAATCCATCTGAAACCTATTAAGAAAGACACCTCTAACAATCATCAGAGTTACCAAAGAAAATCACATAAATTTGGTCCTAATAAATTCCCTCTTTTATTGGAAAAAATCAGCAGCGCTTTACACATTATTCAGGTCTTGCACTCGCCCACAATGAAATCCTTCAAAAAAGTACTCTCCTATTTTTACCGAACAGCTACATAGTCAGGCCCATTCCCATAATAAAGAAACCAAAAAAATACAATAAATGAATTGGAGTATTACCTCTATTGCATATGTCTACCCATATGGCAATTACAATGAAAAAGAGCACGAATAATAACTCTATAGTGGTAAGCAGATGCGATATACGAATTGTTAAATCGCACGTAGAACTTAGCCTAAAATGGGATGATGGACTAACATTCTTCGAGCACTTTGATTACATCAAAGCAAAAACATATGCGGTGCTATGGGCAGCCAAACAAGAGTTAATTGTCATTATAAACGCAGACCTTTTAAAAATGTATGTACTGAAATGTATACTTCCCATTCCACTGTATGATTCACAGATTTGGTCCTCCGCCACACAGAGCAACCTGAAAGCTTTCCTCAGTATTGAATACTGCCTCTTCAAATGGCTACATACAATCTGGAATCACTAATTTACTATCTGTAGGGCCATCCTACTTTCAAATCTCAGTACTCCTCCCTGAAAAGATAAAATTAACACAAGAAACATGTTAACATTACCCCAACTGCTAACAGGAAGATTAGACGCCTCCCAGCATCTACAGTTTGTTTTATTCTCATCGAGAAGTCCCCAAAAATGCTGACACAAGACCTCATCTCCAAAGCAACTTAAAAAAACTTGGACACCCTTGGTCGTTTCTTTCCAGAAAATAGATTTAACTCATTGATCAACTAAGGATAGAACCGGATAGGTTCCCATTAAAGTCTGACACCCTTTATAATAATATCTCATAGTACTAAATGTCAACCTTAGATGCCAAAATATGAAATATTCTAATTGAAAATTATACTATCAAATGTATATCAAAATGTTGTATAGAACTTTTCAGGGTGAACGTCCCATGGCCTATGTAACCTTTTGCTCATGGGATCTGCTTCACATCTTCCAATGTAACCCACACCCTTGTAGCCAATGGCTGTCCAAGAGGTGTCTCCTCAACGGAGAAATAAACTGATAAAATAAATAAAGTGACACATACGCTTAACGCTGCCCTCTAGAGTTGATTGGCATGTCCTCTAAGAAACACCAATTTGATTAGGCAGATGGTTAAACAGCAGCTGTTTCCGATCAAATCACAAACACCAGCGATTGAATCATTGATATTTTAAGGGACAGAGCGAGAAACATCTTCGACGGAGAAGTGGCCCTCTTTAAAGTCTGCAAAATATTGAAACGTTATCGAATGACACACGTCAATGCATGTTTGTTACTGAATTGGCCTTTCGTTACTACTTTCTTACTGCGAGTAAATAGAACTACGACAAATCTCCCAGAATTGGTTTCTGATGTTCTCTTTGACCAGTCTCTTCAGTACCGAATGCACTAGCAATATGCTAAACAAAATTTATTGAAGGAGAATCCATCAATACAGTAAATGGCGCAATAGTAATGAGTTCCCTAGACAGCTCCACCCAACTCATAATGGGTAGTCTAAACCGATCCATTGAATTGGTAATGCCTAATTTGTGGCCGTGGTGAATGACAAGTAAAAGGAGGAATTGCCGAAATGCATATTGGAGATCTCTTTGTGGTGAAGACTATCATTAAAACCTCGCTTCGTTTTCAGCTAATAAAATAGTTCCTCTGATCTTATTTTATTTATTTGTAATGAGAGAATCGATACACCTGCAGTTTTTGGTGCAAACAGACAATTTAAGTTTCATTGTACGTTGGAGCGTAATGAGAACAGCAGAACTTACAACCGCGAGCTTGAATTTTTCAGTGAAACTAAATTTTCAGGATTTAAAAACAGCTATTTTTGTTTGACTACCTTTATAGAACAAGAACATTGGGTTGTTAATATCACACACACACATTTCACCCAAATGTAAGCTTTCGGACAAGCAGAATTCCTCAGAGAGGATAAACATGACGTCAGATTGGATGTATCCAACTTTCATTTCAGTTTTAGCTGGATTCTGGACGTGTGGAACATCAACACCAGAGATCAATGGAGGTAAGGTTCAATTTCGATTGCAATACGTCGATTATTCGAAACTATCAAGGGGGAAAAAAAAAAACCTAAAGCCATTATAAACCGACTATAGGATGGAAGCCTCCTCAACAATTCATGTTGAAGGAAATGGACCATAATCTGCCACGCTGTTCCAGGGCGGGTTGGCAGACCGACCGTAATTAGCAAACAGGAGCTCGAACCCCGGTCTACTCAAAGAACGTGTGCTACTGAACTTCCGTTACTGACCACTCGGCTACGTAGAACCACTACATAACTTCAGTTACAGTTACATCTACTCTGAATTTATCACTTTTTATAATCTGTTAAAATAATTTAATGTTTTAACCGATGTTCATGTCAATGATATTTTAACAGATGATTTTATTTTTTAAATGCATAATTCATGTTTACAATTTATCCCGATGCGTTTTTTATTTTTTCTAGACATAAAAAAGAAAAAAAAAACATGGTCTTCAGTATTATTATCTTTATTTTCTCCTTAGAGATGTCGGGTTCACTTAGTTGCCTGATTGAAATAGTTAAATTGGAGATACATATTTTCAAAAACTTTCATCCTATAGTTCTGTGCCCAACCTTTCTGGGCCTGCGTGGAGAGTGCACTAGCTTGATCATATTATCTTGATAATATTGGACACAAAGAATCGGTACTCACTTTCCAACTGTACGAACGCGCTGCTGATGGTGGTAATGGCATTTTATTCGCCAACCCTTGCATCCGGTATGTCCGAGTTGAGGTCTCCGGTCAACAATTTTGCGAAGGCTTAGATATTTTTGTTATGACTATATGTGTCCACGGCAGGACATCCAAACTGGCATACAGATTAGCATTTCCGATAGTAAATACCTGTGTATTAATCCTGTTTAGCATGGACCCAGTACTCTAATCCTAGGGAGGCTCTGGTGACAGTTTCAGGGGCAGAGGATCAAATCTCAGATGTGTAGAGATGGATAGGAATGACGCATCTCAAAATACATTTCTTAATAAGGTCGCGGTACCTGATGCCCACCATTTGTGCCATCTTGTATTCATTTAATCGGCGCCCAATCAATTGGAGTACTCTACCAATTGATGATTGTGAAATTTGCTTCATTTTTTCGTTGCACGACTATCTTCTGATCGTTTGAGGTGACGAAAACTTGCACAGCATCTGTATAAACAATAAATTTCTTTTAATGCTGGGCAGGAAAGAGTGTAAAGCAGTTACAAAGAGCACGCCATCATGCGGAACGCTCCTATTCATTTGGTAAATCGCTTTAGAAGTTCGGTTAACGACAGTGATTTCTCTCTCCCACAGAATACTCCTTATTGTTGTTAAGACATGTCAAGTTCAATGTAAATATTCCTTAAGATGATTATAATGGTTGGAATGGAAATACTTTCAAAACCGGTTTCAGCATCTGGGAAGAGAATATCAACATGCTGTTTGTAGTTAAGGGCAAGGTGAAATTCGAAATAGAATTTCTGTGAGATTTATGGTAACTGATGGTGGGTAATCGCTGAATTCACGTATTCAATTCTGTGCCCGTGATGGTGAATAAATTTAAGAGTGATTTCTGATTTTTTTTTTTTTTAAAGGAGCATTCAATAACTCTAGATAACCTGTATAACTATATTTGCCTAGGCTTTGGAGGATTGGGATTGCTACTTTTGGAAAGTGGTTTAATGAAATACGTTTTCTTTATTTACAGCAAGTGGTTTTCTCTTAATATTTTTATAAAAAAAATGTGAGGAAGTAGTCCCATGATGTGTACACTGGTGATCTTAATCATGAAGGATGGGAATTTATAAGGCCCAATTGTGGGTTTATTCTGAGGCTATTAATTGGGCTTTAATGTCATCTCTGGTGATATTAATTTCAGACTAATCCGCATTCACTTTTGTCCTCAAGTTAGGACTGGGATGTTTTTCATAATTGCTTCTCTCATTCTCTGTTGTTCTTGGAATTGACTCGCCCAATTGTGGGTTTATTCTGAGGCTATTAATTGGGCTTTAATGTCATCCCTGGTGATATTAATTTCAGACTAATCCGCATTCACTTTTGTCCTAAAGTTAGGACTGGGATGTTTTTCATAATTGTTTCTCTCATTCTCTGTTGTTCTTGGAATTGACTCGATTTTCTGCAAGAGGGGTGTCAGTAATTGCGTGTGTTCTTCAGTTTGTATTTACATTTATTTGCTGTTTGCCGGAAGAAGGACTTGAGTTTCCGGAAGGGGGACCATACAGTCCTTATCGGAGACCGAACGCAGCCAGGCAAGGGAAAAAGGCCGTAGAATTCTTGGCGTCATTAATGGGATTCGAAATTAGGCTAGTCCAACGAATTGTGGGGAGGACAGTGATTACTATCTGTTTATTCCGGTTATTATTAAAAGTCTCTGGTTTGCTCTGGTTATTACTGTCCACTGTGCTATCTGTCAGGGATATCATAACGCCAAGAACTATGGAGACGACCAGCCAATATCTCCTTCCGCGAGTAAAGAAAGAACAAAGATTATCTTATCAGAATTAAGTTTTATGGGGAGAACTGAATAAGAATAAAAGTTCAAAAATGCCTTTTAATACCATTACAATTGCTGTCATGTGGAAAAATCCCGATTTCAAGTCCTATGAAGGTGTAGGGATTTTTATGGGCCTTTTCCTCACTTTAGACCAACACAAGTAGTATGAACCTCATTGATAGGTATGTCGTCGCCTGAGCATCCATTGCATCAAATAATTCAGCAACAAAAATCTTATCTTAGTCAAATTAGTGGGTCTTGAACTAGTGTTGCGGCAAATGTTTTGAAGAAATAAACAAGCAAATACAGTCGGACCTCGATATAATGAAATCGATCATTCTCTTGAAAAAATTCGTCATAAAGAAATATTAAGAATTATGTCGTGAAATATTGGTTATTTTTTATTGTACACTGGATTTTACTGTATATCGTTCATAAAAATGTTCGCATTTGTTTAAACACTCCTATATTTTCTGGCACAATTTCTTCACACTGAATGCCTCGGCGCAAAGTTTCAAATGCTGTCAACATTTCTTGCTTGGAAGATTTAATATTGCCTCATTTTCATCCAACTCATCACTAGATCTCTAAATACGCTCCAAAATGTCGGAGTCACTCGTGAATATTCAGCTACTCTGACATCGTTATCAACTCCTAAAAATTCTTCAAGAACAATTTGTCCACTGATCAAACCTCTCGCTTCGAGTTCTTCCCAAGATTGCTCAATGTCTCGCAGCAGTTCATTCCTCTCATCGCTGTTAATTCGCGTTTTAGCAAATCCTGCATTTGGAAAACAATTCTTAATCGTTGTCTCCGTCACATTTTGACTCTTCACTTTCTCCAACTCTGATATGCACATTCGTTCGCAAATCCATAACAGAATCTCTAGGTTCTATTCTCAGTATAACCTTTTCTTCAGGATGCGCCTTAAGTATTGCATTTTCAAATTCTTGATAACGCCTTGGTCCATTGGCTGCAGTTTAGACGAGGTATTCGGAGGGAGGAAAACAAATTTCACACTTGTAAGTTTCGAAATTACCGAGGGAAGGTGGGTAGGGCAGTTGTCGACAATCAAAGCGAATTTTCTGTTCTTTCGTCATCTTTCTATCGAATTTTAAAATCTACTGTTCAAAAATTTCACTTGTCATCCAAGGTTTTGTTGTAGTTGTAGTCCAACCCTAACGCCTTTACTCCTTTGAAACATCGGGGTTGTTTACCCTTGCCTATTACCAAAAGCTTCAGTTTTTTTTTTTTATTATCAGCCATATGTGCACCAACCAAGAGTGTAAGTCGCTCCTTATTATTTTTACCACCTACACATTTATCACCTTTAAAAGTCAGTGTCTTGTTCGGCAAACATTTTAAAAATAGACCTGTTTCATCAACGTTGAATATGTCTTTGGGCTAGTCCTCCATTATTTTTTTTCAAAACTGCTTCTTTCCAATGGGTACAACCTTCTGCAATTACAACCCCACTTTCACCAGTAATAACTTTTTCGAGTAAGTCATGGTGCTTTTTAAATTTGTCCAGCCAAACAGATCTAGTCAAACAGTTTTAGTCTCGAATCAACTTCAAACACTTAAAAACTGCTTCATAACTGCAAATCTTCTTCAAACTGCGTCTTCAAGCACATAATTTAGCACACTTCCGATTGGGTGCCGTTTCTTCAAAGAGTTTGAAAATCGAAATACGCTATTTCAGAATGGTTAGCACACTTCTGGCAGAAATACCAAATTTTAGAGCAATTTCTTTTTCTTTTTTTAACGCTCCGATCTGAGTAGTAATCAGATAGGTTTTGAACCGAATGCTTCTCAGTACATGCGTTTGACTTGAGGGAGTAGAAAAAATGTTTATATTTTTCTGGTATTGTTTTCTTTTTCTCTCCGTAGAGGGTGTCAGTTGAAATTTCAATGTTTAATTTTCTATTTATTTTTGGGCTGGCTTGAACTGTGATTGTTGTGTTCAGCGGGTGTTGACGTTTCCTTACAGCTGTGCGGGTTCCACATTAGATTTGGGTTAGATGTAGTCTTTGAGTGTATCGGTTGGGACGTCAAAGTGAATTTTGTATGCAAAATTTAACGTTATTTATTTATTTATTTATTTATTTATTTTTTTATTTATTTATTTATTTTTTTTTTTTTTTGAGGGATAAAAAACTTGAGGGTTGAAAACCATATTTTTTCTGAAAGATAAAAATTCTTTGCTGTCTCCATCTATTGTTGTGGCCTGAAAATAAAATTATCTGCTTTCTTAAAGTTTTTTTCTTCCAAAGTTCCATCTGTTCTTGAAAACCTGAAAAATTAAACCTGCGTGGTTGTTTGGTCTTATCAAGTTTTTTCTGCAGTGACTGCTATTTCTCAGTGACTGCAGTTAGTTTTTCCTTAAGATTGTAATTTTTAAGATTGTAATTTTTCCGTTTTAGTTGTGAGCACAAGATGTTAATGTGAAAATTGCCAACTTTAAGTTCGACGTTTTAGCTGTCACAACAACAAAAAAAGTGTATATTAAGCAACATAAAGTATGCTTGTTTAAATGAGTTAAAAGTGAAAATTACCAACGTTAAAAAGGTTGGCATTTTAGGTTACCTAAAATGAGAACATTTTACAAGCTAGCAGCAAGCTGAATGAAAATTCAGGTAACTAGTTTTTTCTTAGAAGAACATACATTTTCTGTCCTTTTCACAGTTGCAAGGAAACGACTCATGTTTTAGTTTATATTCCTAGCCTTGATTTCCAGAATTTAGAATAAGTCGTCAATGAAGGGATTTTTAATAATTTTAAAGTACAAAGTCCGAAATGAAAAATGAAGTTCTTCTTTACAGCAGTCCTACTAGAGTCCCCATTGGAATTTTCAGTTTCAAGGTTTAAACCCTGGAGTTGTAAAGCTTTTCCTTTTTCAGACTGCAAAGGAGAAGGATCATTTCAGTCAACTTTGTCTTTATGACACGGGTTCATCCACTCTTTCTCTTTGCAGAACACATTTATTTGTTCTTTTTAGTTTGTTGAAGGGAAAACAACCTATATTTGAGCTTGTATTCGCTCTCCAGAAAGCAACACACAAAAAAATATTTTATGTTAGCAGAATACAAAAGCAGGAACCATCAACAAGCCCGAACACGACTGCAACAATTAAACTTAACACTCACAGTAGTGAGTCAATTCCTGAGGAAATACTGAACTCGCACCTGAGGGTTATATTTTCAGAGGAGTTTCCATCAAGTCACAGCAAATGATTTTGATTTGAATTTTAAAGATAATTCTTTCAATCGGTCATACGATTTCGAAGAATGGGAAGATCAGCTCATCTTTTTCTTTTAATTTGAGACATTAATTTTTTTTTTTGTAAAGACGTATATATGGTTTTAGATTTCCCCATCACATTATCGCCACCTCAAAGTCATAAAGACGACACACGAAAAGTTGAGAGAATCGGCCCTTTTGATGCTAACCGAGTGACTTTGGAACTGATTCTCGTCGAAACTGGGAAGTACTATATCACGAAACGTGCCGCAACTATCGATCTGGAAATTATGAAAAATTCAAATTTTAAAGACAAAATTTCAATCTGACGGCTCGTTTAGTTTGTGTAATAGACAAAGTACTTATGTCCTTTTAATATTATTAACTTAGTGGGTGAGCACAAATTTGTTTGTGTTGAACACGCGTTGTTTACCACTCTGGCCATAAAGCTGATGCTGTAGAAAGCATTAATTAAGGCTAAAAGAATTAAGAATTAATTCGTGCTTTCTGCTGCATCAGCTTTTTTGTCTAAAGGCCAGAGTTGCGAATAATGCATACCCAGGTCTTTCCAAATCGGTTTAATGGAAATTTTCTTCTTTATTTTATTGTTGTTATTTGGAGCATTAGCAACTAAGGCCATATTGCTCCGGGAATATGCGGTGGTCATTTCTTGACCTTCCGCACCCTCCGTATTTGGTGGTCACGGGCTCGAACCCCGGTCTAATTAAGAAGCGTGTGCTACGCACTGCTGCTCCTGCCCACCTGGCTACGGAGGCGCCCTTTTTCTCTATACGAAAACTGTTTTCAATATAAGGACCAAGGGGAAATCAAAAAAGTTTGCTACATAGAAAAATTCGGTATATGGAATTTCGTTAAAGAAGATCCGACCGCAAATGAAATATTGAATACAAGGGGCTCTATTCTGAAATTGAATTATCACCCATGCACTGAAGAATATTATTACTCCTTTTGGGATGGTGGATTTATCCCTATAGTTTAGCTGAAGACTTTGCCTCAATACTTGCGTAGATACGAGTAGGTATTCTGTATTTTTAATTTATTAATGAACTTTATTTTTCAAAATCGATTTTTTTTTTTTTTAATTTTCGCTAAACGTATTTGGGACTTCGCATATCATCAAAATTACCCGTTGCAGCTCGCAATAATGGCGTTTAATTTCGTAAACGATTATCTGGTTATAGCAAGTGAAAGTTTCAGTGAACCCTATTGAAATTCTACCAAATATCATACATATTATTGGCACATCAAACCTGAAAAGATACTTTTGAAGGTGCATTTAATGAGAGAAATAGCGAATTTTCTATTTATAATATACTACACTTTGCTTTACTTTTGTTTTATATTAACTTTTATATATTTTATATATATAAATGTGTACTTTTTATTATTTATTAGTTAATAATTTTATTATTATTATTTAATATATATATAAATATATATTTTATTATTATTTATTAGTTAATAATTTGATTATTATTATTTAATATATATTTATTTTATTATTATTTTTTCTTATAAATTTTATGTACTTTTATATGCTTTCATTTTGCTTTTATTATTTCATTATTTTCGTCTGAAGAAAACATTAATTAAATATTTCTGCAATAATTATTTATTTCATTTTATTTGATTGTTTTCCAAAACAGCGCCACCAGACGTCAACTTCAGAAATCAATCGATGTGTTCTGCCATAGAAAAAGTAGTAAAAGATATTTATGAGCCAGAAGTCCGTTCACAATACGACTTAGTATTCCTAGATTCGTTGCGCTCAGGTACAGTGAGACAGAATCTTAAATTCCCAATAATAGAATTCAAAATATATTTTTGTCTGTCCAATAAACAAACAGTTCAGTTTAATTAATCACTCTTAAACCTAAATTTAGGCTTAGTTTAATTTATCATTTCTGTACGTAGTAAATCACATAAGTTGGTGAAATAGCGTAGTTTTCGTCATTGTAATATGGGATGTAATGAAATTAATTTAATTAATTTCGTCAATTTCTTAATAATTTTTGTTACTATGTAAATATCTGCAGTTACAAAAATGCGTACAAGATGGTACAAGTTTGATTAATTCAACTTAACTGTTTGCTTATTGGTTGAATATATCACGTAATTTCTCTTTTCTTTTCCTATTACAAGATATTTTATAATCAGTGAATTTTATTTTAATCTGAAGTGCTTTCAAAATTTGACTATTTCCATTTCTGATAGGCAGCATGAGTTTTTTCGGATCAAAATTCACTCTTCCTTGCGCCATTCATTTACGAAAGTGATCAAGAGTTCTAATAGCAGTACACAAATACACTGCATCACCAATAAAACGCGGATACCTGCATATCTAAAAATAATCTTTATTAAAAGGTTATGTCAGCTTCTACGCGATCTAGTTATCACACGATGCAGCGTCCTGCGCACTGTACTGGAGCTAATATGCGCTCCATTCGACCTAAATAATTTTGATATCATATATTTGGATTTCAGGAAAGCTTTTGACACTGTTGCGCATGGAAGACTATTGTACAAATTGGAGCAGAATGGTATTAAGGGTATGTTGCTACAAAGGATAAAAGGATGGTTAAGTGGGAGAAGACAGAGGGTGGTAATCAATGGGTGCTGCTCTTCTTGGACTAATGTTATTAGTGGAGTCCCACAGGGTTCGGTGTTAGGTCCACTGTTGTTTTGTATATTTATCAATGATATTGATGAAGGTATATCATGCTTAATGTCGAAGTTTGCAGATGATACAAAGGTTGCCAGGGTTGTTAATGACAGTAATGGTAGTGTGCTACTGCAACAGGATCTAGATAATTTGGGCAGATGGGCTAAGAAGTGGCAACTGAAGTTTAACCTTGACAAATGCAAAGTACAGCATATGGGTAGAAGTAACCCCAGAGAAACGTACCAACTGTGTGGTACTACACTTAAGGTGGTAGAAAATGAAAAAGACCTGGGAGTAATTGTGCAGTCAGATATGAAGTTCTCTGAGCAATGTAGACAGGCTGCCAGGGCAGGTCATGGGGTTTTGTCAATGATATATAGGAATTTTGCTAGCAGGGAAAAGGAGGTGATTATCTCTCTGTATAAGGCAATGGTTAGGCCACGCCTTGAGTACTACGTACAGGTCTGGAGGCCTCATTTTAGGAAGGATGTAGATTTACTTGAGCGTGTACAGAGAAGGGCAACAAGATTGGTGAGGGGAATGAAGGGATCCTCTTACCAAGAGAGGCTTAAGTTCTGCAAATTGCAGTGGCTGGAGACTAGGCACCTGCGCGGTGATCTGATTGAGGTATATAAGGCCTTGAATGGGTTGAGCACGCTGAATTCTGATGGGATCCTTCCACTTGTTCAGATTGCGAACCTAAGGGTGCATAAATTCAAATTAAGAAAGGACAGATGTAGAATAGATGTGCGGAAATTTGCCTTTAGCCAGCGGGTGGTTAATTGCTGGAACAAACTTCCATCTGTCGTTGTGGAAGTTGATAGGTTGAATAAATTTAAGGAGGAACTGGACAGGCATTTGGAGGGAATGGTGTGATTTTTTTTTTGGCTGATGCTGCATAAGCTCATACATTTGCTTTCTTGTCACATGCCACTACTACTACTACTACTACTACTAAATTCCTAGTGGACTATTATTTTCAGGACTCACATGTCACGTTTCAGAACAACCCGAAAAACCAAGGCCAATAGTGGCTGACGATCTGTCAGGTCAGAGATGGTATTGGTTTCTTTAAAACTCAAAAGGCAGTGAACGCCGGCCATTGTTGGTTTTTTTTTTTTTTGTTTTTTTTTATGAAAACCCCAAACATGAGAGGTATTAGAACCTATAGTACTTAGTACCGTCCCTGGGTTGTATTTTGAGAACACGAAAGATATTTGTTGACATTACACTTGAACATCTGTAGACTAATTTTCAGGAAATACGTGTGAAGGAAGGTTGTTCCAGAAAACGGAGTTGAATGAATAAACGAGGAGATGAAAAGTTGGTTCTGTGAGTTTGAAGTTGGACAGTAAATGGATGTTGGCTGCTGGCGGCACGTGTCGGACTGTTTTGAAAGAGAGCGGGAATTATAGAAGCCAATTCAGAAGAACAGGGCCCATGGAAGTATCTGTAGAAGAGGCATGCAGCAGAAACAGTAGACATGTAGACATGTATAGTATCTTATGTAGGACGGCACCTGAACGAAAGTTCAACTCCGTCTTTGTACACTGTGATGGTTGCAGAAAGCACTGTAACAGGCCAGAAATGTGTGTAACGTTATGTTCGTGCAGTGTGTGTGTTGTTGTGTTGTTTAGTTGTTTCTGGCCGTTTTGTCACTAGGCAGGCGATCACCTGGAAAGCCTGCCCAGTGTCCGTCTACACCACGGGGAGGTAGGCCACAACTACGCATGAACCATGGCCAACCTCAACAGTCACGTACTGAATGTCCAAAGAGGGTTTGGAGCCATTCAAAAGAACCCCGCGCCAGCAAGCCGGCAACAGCACACACACACACACACACACACACACACACACACACACACACACACACACACACACACACACACACACACACACACACACACACACACACACACACACACACACACACACACACACACACACACACACACACACACACACACACACACACACACTCCCAGGAGACAGGACAGCAGAAGACGAAGAAATAAGGATGAGAATAGCATAAAGTAAAAAAAAAAATAAAATAAAATAAAATAAAATAAATAATAATAATAAAAAAAAATAAAAAAAAGTAAAATAAAATCTTTATCCATTTCTTGCTCACATCTGTATGCAGTGCTGCCCAAAGTGGTCCACAAAGAGAAAAGGTGTATTGTCAAACGGAAGTTGTAATGTCATTCGATCATGATCGGCAGGAACAAGTTCTAGATATAATTCTGAATTCTGTTAAACTGGAGTGGTGTCAGAAGTCTCTGGTAGATGACGGTATCACCGAGCAGAGGTTTAGTCGAAGAGAGTCTTGATAAAGGATGAGTCAGAGAAGTGCAGCATCTGTTAAAATCTTTGCGTGTTCTTGAAAGCCACAACAATTTTGTATATGACGTCATCAGGACGACGAGGCAGCGCACAGTTGTATTATGATTTATGATGCATTTTCAGTTTCATTTCTTGAATTAACATTGAGGTTGAGAGCCTTCCTGCGATTAAAAGCAGCATTGCAGAAGGTTTGAAGGGCCTGGAAATTGTTGACAGAAATGAGTATCTTCTCACCTCCGGGACACAAGTTTGGTACTGTTGCCTTAAGAGCCGATCTTAGATCATCGTAAATGGAGCATTCAAAAAGTACGTGAGGAGAGTCTTCCGGTAGCCCACATCGACAGGAGACTGTATTGGAAAGTCTGAATTGGTAGAGTTTTGCGTTAAGCGAACCATGCCCAGTTAGTATGTAGGAGGTAAACAGTGAGAGTGAAAACCATTTTCTGGTGGATGATGAGAGTAGTGCAGTTACGTCGGGAACGAAGTTTTTGGTGATAGCTCCTTTTTCGGTAGAATTCCATCTATTCTCTGCCAGGTATTCACTAACAAATTCCAGCATCTGGTTTGCTCAGTTTTGGGATCAGTCTGAGGGTTAACAATGATTCCCTGAAATTCCACAGAAATGCCTTTGCGGATGTAAAAGCAAAGCCCTCTAAACACAACATGCAAGTCAAGTGGTATGGTGCCTGCAAGAGTCTGTAAAGCTGGAGTTGATACTGTTCGGCAAACGTGAAGTAGGCTGAGGAGAAAGCAACGTTGAATAGTGGATAACTTGGTTTGTACTGTTTTGAGTGCAGTACGTCTAAACCAAAGGCTGGCAGCGTAGGTTGTAATTGGGATTATGGCAGCATTATAAAATAGATGTAGGGTTTTAATGTTCAGTCCCCAGTCTTGTCTGGTAATTTGGAGCAGCATTGCGGTAAAACTCTTAACTTTGACAGACAGATGTTGAATATGCTCAGTAAAGGAAAAGCAGTCGTCGATGATTACTCCTAAAAATTTGGTGCTTCGGACAAGTGGAAGTGATTTCTTGTCAAGTTTTACAACTGGTGGTCTGCGATAGTCTAATTTGTGTTTAAAAATCATGATCTTCGATTTTGTTGGGGATAATTTTAATTTGTTCTTAGAGGACCAAGACGATAGTTCAAAGAGTACTTTATTGGCATAGAGTTCTAATTCAGATCTTGAGTTTCCATTCACTAAAATGACAATGTCATCTGCATACGCAAGTTGTTGCACATTTTGAAATTCAGTCGTCCTAAGCAGCCAATCATCGAGAACTAGGTTCCAAATCAAGGGACCTAAAATTGATCCTTGGGGGCAACCACAGGAGACAGATCTGTTAATCTTCGTGCTTTTAGTGATGACGGTGACGGTGCGATCAGCAAAATAATTTCTAACAAGTTTATAATGCTGAAGAGAGCAGTGACTGGAACGGAGTCTGCTGAGGGCACTTTCCCACCATAAATTATCAAAAGCGCCCTCAAAATCGATAAAGATTGCCATAACGTACTTGGAAGTGGAGCAGTCAATGAGGTGGTGGAGTTCTAATAAGGCGTCTTCGCATCCAAGCCCTTGCCTAAATCCGTATTGAAGAGAGGATGTGGAGCTTGTGGCTCCCTGCAGTGTGGTTATTTTATTGGCAATTAATCTCTCTAACACTTTTCCCAGGTGAGAGAGCAAGGCTGTGGGGCGATAGGATCTCGCATTATCTAGTGGCTTACCAGGTTTATGTAAAATCTTAAGAATGGCGTGTTTCCACGGTTTGGGAAACGTTCCAGTATTTAAGCAGTTGTTGAATAATTTAAGTAGAACTTTGGGCCTTAGGTCATAAAAGTGTTTGATAAATATGTTGTCAATTAGGTCATCGCCAGGACATTTGTTTGACTGAATTTTATTCAAGATTGAAGTAAGTTCTTCTGCAGTGAATGGACTTGTTTCTTCTAAAGGAAGGTATTTTTGGTTTAAATCTCGAATAGATAGATGGTGTGAAGTGTCAATAGTGAGATCATCATTAGGCAGCAGTTGGTCCAAGATGGCATTTATGGAGTCTGTTAGTGTAATAGTTTCCATACTGTTGGAGGTAATGGAGTTAAAAATGTCACCCAAGATCATTTTATTTTTAGCAATTTTTTTGATGACGCCCCAAGGATTATTATTCCCAGACGTACGGACAAAATTGTGCCAGGATTGCAATTTGCTTTCATAAATCAATTTTACGTATTTTCTTTTGAGAGTTTTGTATTCTTCATGTAATCTGTTGACTTCTTCTTGAGGCCAAGTACGCCGTTTACGCTGAAAATTTCTTCTGGCTTTACGTACAAGTTTCCGAGTAGAGGATAGTTCGTTATTCCACCAAGATGTGCAGTTAGTTTTTAGTTTCTTTTTATGCGTAGATTTCTGAATTGCAGTGATGATAATGTTTTGAATCTGCAGTTCTAGTTGTTCGGTGGTAAGAGATTTAAAATTTTCTAGGTTGTCTTCAGGCAATTGAGAGAGAACGGAACGATTAAAACGTTCCCATTTTATGTTTCTAAGAGAGTAACGTATGAGATTACGAAGAGGTCGTTGAGGAGGAAGAGTTGATCCCAGCAGGAAGACGATGGAGCGATGGTCACTTGTCGTTAGGTCAGTTTCTACGTGCCAGTCAATAATATAAAGAGCAATACGGGCTGTAGCCAGAGAGATGTCTATGTTTGATTCACCCAGGGAATTGGAAAAGGTACATGGCTGGTTTGGTTGATTCAAGACGGTAAGCTGATGGGAGAAGATGGTATCCTCAAGCAGTAATCCCCGCGCATCTGTGAAAGAACTATGCCACAATGCAGACTTGGAGTTTGAGTTGAGTAAAATTAGCAGAGGAATAGGGCCTAATAAACTGAATACGGAATCGATATAGTGTAAGTGAGGAGTCAAGTCAGATGACGGGGGGCAATACATTGAGATAACATAAGTCGAGTGATTAGGACTCAAGACTTGAATGCAAATAGCATGCTGTGATGTTAAACAGGACAAGAGTAAAACGTCAACATTTTTATTAAATATTACGATGGCTACCTTAGGATCTGTATGAGTCAGTTGTAAAATCCGAGAAGAGCAAGGATATCCGACAATTCGTCCTTTTTTATGATATGGTTCTTGAAGAATGAGAATGTCAATGGGTTCCTCCTCCGATACACGACGTAGCTCATCTGCCACGGTGCGTGAATGGTGAGCATTGGCTTGCAGAAATTTTAAATTTACAGTCGAAATATTTGACTGGGAAGCGCTTGAACTCGATAAGACTGTGATATTAAAAGGGAATTGTTCGTTGCCTTACTGTGTCTTGAGCCTTTATGTATTCAGGACAGTTGATATCTCTGACCGAATGATTAGCATCATGTTTGTGCCTCTTGCAATTAATGCAGACAGGCGGTTGATCCTTGCTGGGGCACTCAGCAAAGATATGGCCTAATTTGCCACAATGTCCACAAGAAGGTCTTTCTTGTTTACACGTACTTGAAGTGTGTCCGAAAGCAAGACAACAATAGCACTTCGTCACAACAGTGAACGGCTTAAATGGGTGAGAGGTCCACCCAATAAATAACCTGTCTAAAGTAGAGATAGCCGAAAAAATACGTGGGGTAAAGTCAAACACCCAATTCGAGGTATTCTTTGATTTGGAGCTAATTTTAAATCGGAAAGTGATCTCTTGTGAGATTTCTTCACGTGTAAATTCTTTCAGGTTTTTGAAGTAGAAATCATCAAGTATTTCCTCTTTGGTTAAATCATTATCAATATTATATACCAGTAAGGTTGGATTCAATTTCTTAGGTATCTCAGGGGTGATTCCAACATCAGACAGGATTTTTGAGGAAGAGATGGTATCCAAATCTTTACGTGAATCAGTTTCTAAAATTACGCCTTTGTTTTTAATAAGACGGAGAGCTTTAACTTTGACTTCTTTCAAGTCTTGCTTTAAGGTTTTAACTACACGTTCTTTAACATCAGTGCTCGTAGTAAGAGTAGAACTCTCAGATGCCTTTAGGAGTAATAAATGTGGTTTTCTGGTTGAAGTAGTTTTAACATTAGCGGATTGCAGACTGTCTGTTTGGTTAATAGAATTTTTTGCAAGGGATTGTGCAGTAGCCTCAGAAAAGTTTTCAGGAGAAACTACGTTCAAAGAAGTATCAACTAATTCTGTAGAAGTTGAAGATTTTGCCACAGAAGCATATGCGAAAGGTGTGGGCATAGTTTTTGAGTCATCACTTCTTATCTGCCGCATCTTTATTTTCATCTTAAGAGCTTCGTTTTCTGTAATCAAGCCATTCACAACTAATTCAAGACCGCTCCAAGAATGAAGAATAGCTTTGATGGCAGTTTTTGTAACCTTACTATTGTCGTTTAATAAGTAAGTTTCAATTTCTTCTCGCAGGAAAGTAAGTGCATCGACAGGGGAAAGATCTGAAAGTAAAATAGTCCCGACGTTTGGTATTTTAATTTTCCTGTCAGTTGAAGTAGCAGCCCTAGTCAACGTGTCCGGACTAAAATGTTTTATTTGTGAGGAATCAGTAGCGATATTTGTGGTCGTAGAAATTGGTACTTTGCTTGAAGATTCAAGATATTCTGATTTAGCCTTAGGAGCGGTTACACTTGTAGTTTCCCTTGTCTTACTTTGTTCCTGTGAAGAAACGAGAGGTCGAAACTCATCGGTGTTTACCGACAAATTAGTGGCTCCTGTATTTTCTTCCACGTTGGGGGTTTGTTCTTGGGAGGGATCAAGTATGGAGAAGTCTCCTTTGTTATGTGGCAAGTTAAAAGCTTCACTAAAAGCCTCTGTCATCCTGAAGGGTTTTTGCCCTTGAGGTATTTACCTCAGATGGTTAAATAGTCATACGGCGAGGAGTGGCAAGGAGGAAACGGTAAAAGTACGCCCCAATACGTGCGCTAACTTGACCTTGGGGTAGCTTAATTGGCCCTTCTTGTACGAGCTGAATTACTTGTGTTGGAAAAATCTTTTGTCAATAAGGTTGCTTATGCAGATCTAAAATTAATAAAATAACTTTACCTGATGACTTCTTTTGGAAGCTAATACACTTATTTTGGAGACTTTGGAGCTCATTCGCAGGCTGCCACACTATACGCGCACGAACTTGCTCCAATTCAAAACTTGATGTACGTATCGTATTCCCAGGATTATCCACTAGGCCTAACTGTCAACAATGCGTGTGTTACCACAGCAAAGCGTTAGCAGAATGCTAAGCCTAAAGGGATTAGGTCTATGACGAGAGAGTACAGACTAGATAACCCTCGTAATAACAAAATTTTTTCACTCACTTAATCCACTTGCGAAGTTCTTTTAGCTGGTACACTTTTCCAGTGGAAGAAAAACTTTAAACGCACTAAAATAACTCAATATAAACAGTAGAAGAAAATCTTTATTGTACAGTAAAGATACGTCTATGAGACAGCGAGTGAAGAGACTCTTAGAGAGGAGTCATTAATTAATCTAACTGCCCTCTTCTGAATGTAATCTAGAGGCCTGAGAGCTTTTCGGGGCACCACCCCAGATGTGGGAACAATATTCCATGATAAGGTGAATTTGCGATTTATACAGAGTGAGCTGTTTGGAAGAAAAACAACACCGAGAATGAAGGAGAAAACCAAGTTTTTTAGATACAGAGTAAGCAATACTTGTAATGGGCTTGTGCCAAGAGAAATTAGAACTCAGCGTAATCCCAAAAAGAGATATCATTTTCCCTAGAAATCGGAGTGTCACGAAAGATAAGCATAGGAGCAGAAGAATCCTTTTTACAAGATATAAGACAAGACTGGATTTTAGAAGGATTGAAAACTGAGTTGTCTTTGCCCCACTGGAAAATTACTTGGAGTTCGGCACTTAAGGAATTGGTAGCGAATATTCGAGAAGTTGAAGCTGATTAAGCAGGGAAAGGTTTTTAAAAATGGAAAGTGAAAGGCAATGCGCTATCATTGGAAAAACTACAGATAGAATTTCCAGTCAATGGAAGAAGGTCATTAATATACAAGAGGAAATGAGTGGGGGAAAGGACGGAAACTTGGGGGACACCAGCATTAGTGGAGATGTAAGACAGAGAGCCATCTACCATCACTCATTGAGGGATCAGAGAGAAAGCTGGATAACCAATTACAAAAAATTCTTGGCAAACCTTAAGATGGAATGCTGACCGGGCTAGCCGGGCGGGATAAGTGCCTGCCTGGCAACTCAGAGGTAGCGGGTTCGAATCCCGCCTCGGGCTTGGATCACAGTACTGCAAAAACATTGGTGATGCATTAAGGCCACAGAAGCCGATGCGCCAACAACTAAACAAACAAACAAACAAACAACAAAAGATTTATGTCAAACACGATCGAAAGCCTTTGAGACGTCAAGAACAACTGCTTGTGTTTTACCGAACTTTTCCATTGAATTAGCCCATAAATGGGTAACATAAGCTGGAATATCACCAGTGGATCGACACTGACGGAATCCATATCGGCGACCGTTGATCAGACGGAAGTTTTCTAGGTAGTTTTAAGAGTTGGCGGTTAATTGATTTCTCCATAACTTTAGAGAGAGTAGAAGTAATTGCAGTGGGACTATAATTGGATGGGAGGGATTTGTCACCCTTTTTATGAACTGGCTGGATATGAGCAAATTTTCAAGCAGAAGGAAAAACACCTTTGGAATAAGAAAGTGAAAAAAGGCGGAAAAGAATAGGAGTAAGTTCAGTAGCACAGGTTTTGAGAACAAGTGAAGAAATACCATCGGGACCTGGAGCTTTATTACCATCAAGATTCGTCAAAATCCTTCTGACATTACTTTGACGGAATGTCCACAGGAGGCATTGAATGGAACTTGTTAGCAATGGTGGGAGGCGTTTACCAAGATAATTAATACATGAGTTGGAAGAAAAATGGAACACTAGCAGGTCAGGTTTGTACTTGGCTGAAGTGACAATAGAACCATCTGGTTTGGAGAGAGGTGGGAGCAGAGATGGGCAAAAGATGCGGCCAATAGCTTTGGCAAGAGACCAGAATGCTCTGCTACCATTAGGGCTGAAGCAAGTTTTCTTCTCTTGGCCTGTTCAAAATGTAGTTTGGACTGATTGATAACTACTTTAAAATTGTTTCGATCTTTGGTGTAGGCAAAAAATGAAACTGAAGAAACGGAAACAAGCAAATTACGATATGCAACATTCTTCTCATGAACAGCCTTAGCACATTTATTGGAAAACCAATTTTTAGATAAAGTACTAGATTTTAAAGTTGAATGGGAATAAAGGATTCCATTCCTGGAAGAATAATTTCACTGACATGATCTGAGCAAACATTGACATCTGAAGTTTTGAAACAGTAATCCGACCAAGGAAAAGAAAAGAAACCTCGCGGGTCATCTCATTTGCATTATTCTAATGCCAAACAATATGAGGTTGTGAATAGCTATGAGATAAAGGCTCCATTGGAGAAGAGACAATAACCAAGTTGTGATCTGAGGTGCCTAAAGAACGACTCACTTGGACCGTGTGTTCTTAGCATTAGCATTAGCATTAGTAGAGGCATTAGATGCAAGAAAGCAAGCTTATGCAGCATCAGCCAAAAAAATAAATAAATAAAAAATAAACACTTCCACTTCATCCCTCTGTTCGTTCGAAATACATGCCCAGCTGAGCCTCAAACTTATTTAAGCTATCAACTTCCACGACAATGGACGGAAGTCTGTTCCACCAACCAACCACCCGCTGACTAAAGGCAAATTTACGCACGTCTATCCAAATCTGTCTTTCCTCAATTTGAATTTATGCCCTCTCAGGTGATTATTCTGAGCAAGAGGAAGAATCCCATCAGCATTGAGCATGCTCAAACCTTTTAAGGCTTTATACACCTCTATCAGATCACCTCGCTGGTGCCTAGTCTCCAAACACTGTAATTTGCAAAACTTAAGCCTTTCTTCGTAAGAGCACCCCTTTGTTCCATTCACTAATCTTGTTGCCCTTTTCTGTACTCGTTCCAGCAGCTCTACATCCTTCTTGAAATGAGGCCTCCAGACCTGCATGCGGTACTCTAGGTGTTGCCTGCCCATTGCCTTATACAAGGGAATAATCACCTCCTCATCCCTGCTAGAAAAATTCCTATATATCATTGACAATACACCATGAGCTACTCTTGCAGCCCGTCTGCACTGCTCAGGGAACTTCATATCTGCTTGCACAACCACCCCCAGGTCCCTTTCATTCTCTACCACTGTCAGTGTAGTACCACAGAGTTGATATGTTGCTCTGGGGTTGCTGTTTCCCAAATGTAGTACTTTACATTTGTCAATGTTAAACTTCATTTGTCACCTCTCAGCCCATCTGCTCAAACTTTCCAGATCCTGTTGCAGTAGCATAGTGTCGGTAGTGTCCTTGACAACCCTGTCAACCTTCGTATCGTCTGCAAACTTGGACATTAAGTTTCATATACAGTACCATCATCAATATCATTTATAAATACAGAAAACAATAATGGACCCAACACTGAACCCTGAGGGACTCCACTAATAACATTAGTCCACGATGAACAGTGTCCATTGATTACCACCCTCTGTCTTCTCCCAATCAACCACCCCTTTATCCATAGCAGCAATTTGCCTCCAATGCCACACTGCTCCAATTTGTGCAGCAGTCTTCCATGTGCAACAGTATCAAAAGCCTTTCTAAGATCCAAGTATATAATATCAAAGTTATTCCCTGCATCCAGTTCTTTTGTGACTGCATCATATTATCCAATCAAACTGGTCAGGCAAGAGTTCCCCTTAACAAAACCATGCTGTGTCTGAGCTAAAACTGAAGTCTTGTCTAGATGATCCTGCAGTGCTTCTTTAACCAGTGCCTCCATTAATATTCCAGGAACAGAAGTTAAACTAACAGGTCTATAATTACTTGTGTCGCCCTTTGATCCTCCTTTGTGAATTGGGGTCACATTTGCACATCTCCAGTCCATGGGTACTTCCCCTGAGTTCAAGGAAGCTCTCATAATTATGGCAAAGGGTTTGCTTACTTCCTTTGCTGCCTCCTTTAATATAACTGGATAGATCCCATCCACCCCAGGTGCCTTTCTTGTATTTATTTTCAACAATTTCTCCTCCACTTTACTCTCAGTTATTACAAAATTCTCTAGCTTACTGCCCGAGTTGAATACACCTCTAGCATTCCCCTCGCTGAATAACTCCTCATCTGTGAATGTCGATGCAAAATATTCATTCAGTTTGTTAGCTACCTGAGCAGAATCATCAACAGTTGACTCATCGATATCAAGCGGACCAATCGATTCATCCCCTTCCTTCTAGAGTTTAAGTAAGTAAAGAACTCTTTACTGTGTTTCTTTGCATCCCTTGCCAAAGATTTCTCGTAATCTACCTTCGCCTGCCTAACCTCCTTTGTAACTTGGTTACAGATCAATTTGTATCTATCATAGGCTTCTGCGTCACGTGTTAATTTGTATGTATCGCATGCATTTTTCTTCTCTGCCATATGTCTCATTAGTTCATCTGACATCCACTTAGGCCTGAACCTTGAACAATATTTCTTAGTTGGTATGTAAAGCCTAGTAACTTCCAAGATAAGTTCTTTGAATGCTTCTCATTTTGAATTTGCTGTTGGTAACATCATCAGTTGGTCCCACTGTATAGAATTTAAATATTGTCCCAGTCCATCGTAGTCGCCTTTACGGAAGCAATAACCCTTCCCTTTACCCCTGATAGTAGTTACCTCTTTGAGTAAATCCCACTTCAGCACACTGTAATCACTGCCACTTAGTGGTTCATTTACCTGAAGATTCTTAATGCATGAAGAATCACTACTGCTAATCAAATCAAGAGTATTACTCCCTCTAGTTGCCTCCCGAACATACTGATCTAGAAAACAATCATCCAATAAATCCACAAAAGCCTTGCTAGTGTGTGAGTGACCAGCCTCCAAATTCCAGTCAATATCTGGGAAATTAAAAATCCCCCATTATAAGACTCTCTGATTTACTGGCCCACTCTGTTTCTCCGTACAGTTTCTTATTATACTCATCAAAGTCATTAGGCCTATTGCACACTCCTACTCAATTTTGATCACCCAATGCTTATGTCACACCAAACTGACTCGACACTGCACTGTCCAGCAGTGTCGACTGGCTTCACTTCCTTGGATTTTATGTATTTCTTAACTAATAGCATAACCTCTCCTCCCTTCCTATCCAGTCTATCCTTTCTGTAGACGTTGTACTCCCCAAATTCCAGTTCTGCATCCCTTATATCTGTGTGACACCACGTCTCTGATATCCGAACAATATCTGCCTTTGATGTTTGGAGCAGTAGCTCAAATTCTTCAAATTTATTTACTAAACTCCTAGCCTTGGTGTACACGCAAGTATACATGCACCTGTTCTTTTTCTTAGCTATCCTAACAACCCATGTGTTTATTTGTACCCCAATGATTCCCAGGAGTCTCTGAAATATCCTGAATCTTATTTTACAGGCTTCTGCTCATTCCAATAGAGGCAGTGCAAGAATCACATTCACCTCTGCCAGTGGCTACTGTTAATCTATTAGTCCTTATATCCCCCCAATCTAGCAGTTTTCCGACCCACCTAACTCTGCCTCGATAGCATCAGGAAACATTCTTGCACCCTTTCTATTTAAGTGTATCCCATCCCTGTAGAAGCAGTCTCTCCTGTTAACAAGTACAGACCAGCCTGAAAAAAATTCTACCCCTTGAGCCTTGCACAATCCTTCCATGGCCGAATTGATCGACAGGGCTCACATCATATACACCCTCCTATCGTGTAAAGTGTATTTAGGGTCATACGGCACCAGAGGTTTCCCCCATCTCCGCGTTGTTTACATTGTGATGGGTGTGCCAGTTTGCTGGAAATGACAGAGATTTAAAAGTGTATGGATATTGTTCATATGTAGTGTCGTGTGCCGTTGTTCATCTGGTCATTTAGCCGCTGGACCCCTACTGAGGCCCAACGTTGCCCCACTTTCGTACCGTGAAGGCAGACCAGGTTCACCAGTATTATAATTAATTTACTCTGGCAGGCCCTGCCATCTAATTTCCTGAGATTTCAGTGGCTAGGACCTAAAAAAAAAAAAAAAAAAAAAACATTTTGCACATTGTATGATGATCATATACATGTTTCTCGGTTTGAAGGGGTTGAATTTGAAAATTTAATGGCCAATGAGAGGGCGAAATAATTTAAAGAAGCTAGAATTTTGGTGTGGGTCTTGCCCTGGCATACAGGTAGAGAGGGGAGGAGACTGAAGGCTAGGGGTTGGAATAGCTAGGAAAGACTGGGATCAATAGAGTAGAGGACCCCAGCATGTTCCAGTGGGGCATGCCCATGCCCCACCAGAGAGAAAGATGTGGGATAGCAGGGGGGGAGGCACAAGAAGGCTGTCGCCCCCCCTCTGCCAGGGAAGGGAGGAAAGTGTGCCCGGCAAGGGAGCCAGCACAGGTCGCCGTATGCCTGGCGGCTGCATGTTTGCTTGAGTCAGGTCCTTGGTTGGGTCCTAGTTGTCCCATTCGTGTGTAGGTGTAAGGTGTAAGGTGTATTTAGTGTCAGACAGCACCAGGGGTTTCCCCCATCTCCGTGTTGCTTTCATTGTGGGTGTACCAGTTCACTGGGAAATGCCAGAGATTTAAAAGTGTGTGGGCTTTGTATCTGTATGATGTCGTGTACCGTTGCTCATCTGGTCGTTTAGCCGCTATACCCCTTCTGAGGACCAACGTTGCCCCACCTTCGCCCCGTGGAGGTAGACTAGGAACCCAGTAGTTTTAGTTTCACTCTGGCAGGTCCTGCCACCTACTTTCCTGAGATTTCAGAGGCTAGGACCTAAAAAAAAAAACGCGAGCGCTCTTTTATATGCACGTACGTACAGACAGATACATATATCCATTATCGTCGGTTTGATGATCGTTAGGTGAGGGGGATAATGCTTGCATAATAAAGGCCGAAAGAATGGGCGAACGGGAATTTTGACATAATTAAGTTTTTGTGTGTGGGACATTCGCTAGCATAAAGATAGAGTGGGTGGGAGACTGAAGGCTGGGGGGTTAAGGCAGAAATATGGGGATGATAGAGTAGGCAACCCCAGAAGTCAGTAAGGCATGCCCATGCCTCACCAGGAGAAAGTAGGGAGCGCCGGGGGGACCGTCCCACCACCGGCGCAGGGGAGGGGGTGGAAAGGCACCAGGCAAGGGAGCCCGGTGAGCTGAAGAATAGATGTTCTTTGGTTATAATGGTAGTGGGTTGTGGGCTGCGGCCATTTGGTTTCTCCTCGTCCTCCTCCTCGTGAACAGTGCCTGTGCGTAATCCGAGAAGGCATGATACTCCTCTTTCGTGTCTAGGAGGTGATGTTCTTGTCCCTGTGGTAAGACGTGGATGCTGGTGAGTAAAACACCACGTAGGTCTTCATAGAGCCTGCAGTCATTTAGCCGCCATCCATAAATACACAAAAGCCTCCTTGCTAGTGTGTGAGTGACCAGCCCCCAAATTCCAGTCAATATCTGGGAAATTAAAATCTCCCATTATTAAGTGCTGCCAGCTCTCCAGCCCCCCTCAAGTGCAAGTTGGATCAACCTGAATCCCAAGTAGAGACAGTTTGGCATTAATTGCTCCGTGTCCAGTTAAGAGGTACGTTGCTTGTAGACCTGGGGAAAACCAGTTGGGTGAGGTTGGGTAGTTTTGTTCAATATTGGGTAGAAATTTCTTTGTGATCTCTCCCTTTTGAGAGTTGCACCACCTTTCCTGCCATGCCTGCTGCAAGTGAGTTTGTATCCTCTTCTTTTCCACATTTCTATTGCTGGTTAGGTCAATAGTGAACCCCAGAAAAGTCTGTGGGGTGCCTTTGTCTAGGTAGTATAGAGTGTAGAGTGTAGAGTGTGTTTAGTGTCAAACGGCACCAGGGGTTCCCCCCATCTCCGCGTGCTATACATTGAGGGTGTGAAACAGAACACTGTCAATGCCAGAGGTTTAAAAGTATATGGATTTTGTATTTGTGTAGTGTCGTGTACCGTTGTTCATCTGGTCATTTAGCCGCTGGGCCCCTAATGGGACCCAACGTTGCCCCACTCCGCCCCGTGGAGGCAGACCAGGTACACTACTTAGTTATTTACTCTGGCAGGTCCTGCCACCTAATTTCCTGAGATTTCAGTGGCAAGGACCTAAAATAAAAAAAAAAAAAAACACGCTATAGATAGGGGTCAGCCAAAACAAAGGGAGTACTAGTTGGGCGATTTGATGTTGTTAAGTTTTTGGATGTAGGGCTCACACAATTTGGAGTTGATTTAGACACTAGTTGTAAGTTAGAGAAGGGGAGGGAGACTGAAGACTGGGGGGAAAAGACAGAGATACGGGGTCCATAGGGAAGATGACCCCCAAGTCAGTGGAGCAGGCCCATGCCCCACCAGAGTGAAGGCCGCGTTGTATTATTTCTAAGTCCAGCGGGAGAGTGCCTGCGAGCACTTGCAGGGCGTGGGTGCTCACCGTGCGGCAAGCGCGAGTGATGGTTAGGAGGATGGATCTGTGAATTTGGTCCGTGATACATCTGTTTACTGCTGTTGTAGTTTTTTGAAACCATGCGCCGGATGCGTAGGTGACGATCGGAGTGAAGATAGCTTTGTAGAACAGTTTGAGGACGCGCTTTTTCAAGCCCTATTCTTTACGCGTGACCCTGGCAACCATGGCTGCGTAGCGTCTTATTTTTTTACGGAGATATTTCAGATGGTCTTGAAATGACAGGTTTTGGTCCAGTATCACGCCTAGGTATTTCAGTTGGTTGGAGAATTCGATTGTTTCCTGCCCAATTTTTATTTGCGGAGGCCGCCGAAGATCAAGGCGTCCCTTTAGTAGGATGGAGTTTGTTTTTGTGCGGGATATTTTGAGTTGATTTCGGTTTGCCCATTCTTGGAGAGTGGTCAGGGCCCGATTTGCGAGGACCTCTAACGCGGCTCTTGAGTTTGCCTGTATCCTCAGAATGAGGTCGTTCGCGAATGCCTGAGATTGTACTTCATTGAGATCGATGTTAAGACAGGTGTACAAGACAATATTCCACAATAGTGGGCCAAGGACCGAACTGTGTGTAAGTGTAAGTGTGTGTTGTTGTCTTACGGCACCAGGGGTTTCCCCCATCTCCGCGTTGCTTTCATTGTGGTGAAACAGTTCACTGGGAAATGCCAGAGATTTAAAAGTGTGTGGGAATTGTTCGTGTGTTGTGTTCTGTACCGTTGTTCATCTGGTCATTTAGCCGTTGGACCCCTATTGAGGCCCAACGTTGTCCCACTTATGCCCCGTGGAGGCAGACCAGTAACCCAGTAGCTGTAGATTCACTCTGGCAGGTCCTGCCGCTTAATTTCCTGGGATTTCGGCGGCTAGGACCTTAAAAAAAAAAAAATATATATATATATATATATATATATATATATTATAATAAAAATAATAATAATAAAAAAAATAATAAAAAAAGTAAAAAAAAAATAATAAAAAAAGTAAAAAAAAATAATAATAAAAATAAATAAATAAAATAAAAATAAAAACAAATAAAAAAATAATAAAAAAAAAATATATATATATATATATAAATAAAGTAAAAATATGAATAAGTGAAAAATCTGCGCTATCGTAGGGGTAATATCGCTTTGGTTTGCTAGGCCGAGTTTTGGGCGTAAGGTAATTTTATCATTTTAAGGTTTTGACGTGTGGCGCTTTCGCTATGATGAAGGTAGAGAGGGGAGAGAGACCGAAGACTGGGAGGAAAAGACAAAAATATGGGGCCAATAGAGTAGATAGCCCCAGTTTTCAGTGGGGCATGCCCATGCCCCACCAGGCTAGAAGTTTGGGGGTGGAGGAGAGGGAACAAAAAACGTCCCCTCCCCACCAAGGAAGTGGGAATAATAGGTGAAGAGGGCTAGGGTGTCCTCTTCAGATCACCATCAGGCTGTTTGCAGCTGTGCTGCGTTCTGTTCTGCTTTGTCACACATGGGGCGAGCCCCGTCCTTGCTTTTCTTTTCCGTGTGATCAGCACTCTTCTTGTCCAAGTACTGGTCCTCTGCAGAGTTTAAATTTTCTATCACATTTGGCGCCGATTTTTTTCAGTCTCTGTGTACGTTGCTGTATATAGCTATTAGTGTTTTTCTCCTGGTGAATAGGTCTTGCGCATACTGGGAGAGTGCCCTATATTCATCCTCAGTGTCCAGGAAGTGGTGCTCCAGTCCTTTTGGGAAGTATCTCAATCTTGTTATTAGTAGCCCTCTGAGGTCTTCATAGTGTTGACAATCATAGACTATGTGGCTCCAGCTTTCACTTTCCCCACATATGCAGTTGGGGTCCTCAACGAGTCCGAAGCCAAACAGCTTCTCCTTGTAGGGTCCATGTCCGGTTAATAGTGTTGTCATATGGTACCCTGGGAAGTACCATGGTGGCTGCTTTGGGTATATTTTCCGGAGGTCTGGCAGAAATCTTTTTGTCACTTCGCCTTTTGTAGTCTCTCTCCACCTTCTCTGTCAAATATCTAGGAGGTGGGTCTGTAGCCTAATTTTTTCGTGTTTTAGGTTGGCCGCCGGGTCAGTCGTGTATCCTTGGTGGGTGTGTAGCCCATACCTACACTGTGTGTAGGTGTGGGCAGAATTGCAGACATTTTCAAATTCAACCCTAATTCACGGCTTTTTTTCAAAAGTGACCTGTACTTGTTAAGTAATTCCGCCGGTCTCCTACTCTTAATATCAATTGTGCCAACATGTACAACTGTATCACCTTTTGTGCCCTTAAAAGATGATATCCACTCTACAACGTCATTAACCTTTTGCCCCTGGCAGATATACCCTGGTCCTCTTCCACCTATCGAAGTGTTGTTTGAAGGGTTGTTTGTGACAAAAAAAAGATCGAGCGTGTTGGCTGTATCTTTAGGATTGTGCCGTTTTCTTGTAAGTAAATGAACAATCTATGTAAGGTCATTAGTAATTGCAAAAGTCTCAGCATTTAGACCAGCTGTGTCGGTGTGAAAACAGAAGCCAGCTGGAGTTGTGAACATTAAAATGACCAAGGAAAATTACCTCACTGTTAGCAAAGTTGGACTGGAGAAAGTCAAGTTGCAAAGAGAGGAAGTCAAAGAGCTCGAAGTGATTGGTGGTGTTGGGAGAACGGTAGAGACAGATGAATTTGACACAAGAGGTTTTTAAGCCAGAGAAGATCGAAAAGAGGAGATTCCAAATTATCAATTCTCTGACAGGGAATATCGGTACGTACATATGCACAAGTACCACGTTTGAGGCGAAAGGAATCATACAACGAATAATTTGGGCAACTGAGATGAGCAGTGGTTGAATCAAACGATAACTGAGATTCTGTCAGAAAAAGGACATGGGGTTTGGCAGACTGCAAGTGGAAATGGACATCGTTGAAATTAGAATTGAAACCACGTATATTTGTGAAATGAACTAGGAAGTGTTTGGGAGGTTTAGATCTTTTTGAAATAAGCTTACTCAATACACACTACTCGGACTCCCTCCAGTCACTCTTACAAGATGGGGCACAATGGTCTGCCTATTTTATTTTATTTTTTTTTTAAAGGGGATGCCGCTAATTTCAGTTAAATGGCATTTTTGTAAATTCGTATTATTTGGCATTCTTTCTGAATTAATTTAAGATTGGTTTCTTCTGCAACACCTTTTATCTCGATTTATTCCCTGCCGCACTTTCTTTCTTCGTTTATTGCTAGTTACATACTGGCTTATTTTCTATTCGCCTCTGACGTGTCCATACTATTGTCATATATATATATATATATATATATATATATATATATTAATAAACTAATTTGAATGTAATCGATTACTTCGATTATTGAAAAATCGATTAATCATTAAATTAGCATAGCTATTCAGCTAGGCCCAGTACTAAGTATTTTAGAGTTTAATACTCGAGTTTGGTGGTTTCCTTAAAAAAAATAGCTTACCTAGATTTTTTTCCATCTGGGATTTCTGTTCTGATTGCCTAACTAATAATCCAATCAGAAATCTTAATTGATTATGGATACTTTAAGAAAGATAATTTATTAAACTTAGAAAATTTTCAACAATATTGATTCAAATTTTTCTTTATAACAATAACACTATTCTGCCAACTTGTCTGTCAAGAGAATTTAGAAGACTAGAAAGAAAAGGTCGGAATTCAGTTTTCTTCGCCTGGATGAATATTCTCTAACATTTAGCATTGCTATGAAGAATTATAAATTATCCCAATAATAACTTGGGATAACTTATTATAATTGATGCTTCCATGGGCGCATGCTGTTCCAAAACAAAGGGGCACTGTAATCAATTCTTTCTTCTTTCAAAATAGCATCTAATGGGTATTCATTAATGAAATTAAGAGGAAAAAAACCCAGATTTCTACCCGGTTTTATTATTTTTGAGAAATCAGAAATACGGAGAATAATGGTGTTTTTAAAAAATTACGAAGAAATTCCACGCCAAAAATACGACGGTGGGATGGAAAAGAGATCATATCGATTGTCAGTAACGTATTTAGTAACTTTTAAATATCACGTTGATTTTCAATATGTAATATTCACATTAGTAGAATGACCAGAGTGCTATGTTGTTGAAGGTACTGCAAATTTGAAGTTTGATAGGCTTTATATATTACTACAAAAAGGGAAGGGTTGTATACTTCATTGGACTCTCTAATGGAACGTGTCTGAATTTTCAATTGCATTAATAATTAGAAGAGACTAGAAAACTAATTTAATTTACAATGACCGTTTACTAATTCCAGAAAATGACGTTGCCAGCTGTACTGTCCAAACACTGTGGAATTCCGATATCTCATTGGTAACGTTTACAGAGAAGACGGTACTGGATTATCTGAATCAGCTGTATAATCCGTTTATGAACAGACATCGATTTCCTTCGACCAAAAAATGCATCGTCATTTGGGTTGTCGAAGAATTGAATATCGTCCAGTCTCTGCTGAACAAGGTAAGCTTTGCAAGCAATTAAGGAGCATGTCATCTTAAAATATTCTTAATGAAAACTAATGCGTTTGATTTGTAGTGCATCGCCACACTGGTGCTCGGAGTGTCCCCGCATTAGTGCTTCAGAGGTTATGATTTGGAGCATTTAATGAACAAGCGTGTTTGGTTAAAGTATTCAATTTTAAATAACAAACTTCCTATGAATTGAGAAGATAATTGATTTGAGTAATGCAACGTTAATGTCTGATCTGGTAATAATTACGCTGGTTTCCGAACTCCAATATCAGCTCTCTTACTCTGAAAATTAATTTACACGTATATTATAAATACGGTGTGGTATGATCAGTGAATAATTACACACCATATTAGACTGTGTCATTTTTACCGATGGTTCTGTTGATCTCATACTCCTGTAGTGTTAGTGCGTTGTAACTCTGACTCTAAAAGCCCGCTCACCGAGAAATTTTCTACTGTCTTATAAAGTAAATCTCTTAAATAAACTTATCTCTCCGTCTGCCTTTGGCTCCTTCAATGGTGAATCTAATAATGATGTCACCATTGCTACTCGCACATTTTCTACTGCTATAAATTGTTGGAAATCAGAAAATCAGACAAGGTAATAAATTTTACTATTGTACTGCTTTACTATTTACTTGGGTACAATAGTAAAATTTATTTTATATTGTACCCAAACTGAATTTGATCTTGAAATCTCTAAGATCAACTAATCCAGCTATCCTGGCCTGGACTTTCTTCACTGAATCTTCATAAAAAAGCTTCATCAATTTCCTTCTGTACTCTTGAATCTTTACGATAAATGGCGGAATCTTTCTTACTGACCGCAAATAAAGCACTTCTTGAGCTGATACTAAAAACTCCAAATATTGGAAAGTGCTTTAGACTGTTTGCTCTCCTCTCCAACCTTGGTAAGACTCTGGAAAGGTTAATGGCTGGCTGTAAGATCACTGGTATTTTCTGTGATAAGTCATTCATTTCCAACAATCAATTTGGTTTCCTGTCTGGATGGGACATCAAGGAGAAAATAGTTGAATTATGTTTTCTCGTGTTCATATTCATAAAAATATCTATTAGCCATTTTTGTTGATTTTTCAGAGGAGTTCGCCTGCTATGGCGTTCATGATTATTATCCGAATGCGACTTGTAGGCTATCCTCTCCGCTGTATAAGCTTAAACGTTATTTCGACAATTGCAATGTTGTTATTCTCTCAGGCTCACGGGATATAAAGGCAGATATTGTTGGGATATCAGAGACGTGGTGTCACACAGATATAAGGGATGCAGAACTGCAATTTGGGGAGTACAACGTCTACAGAAAGGATAGACAGGATAGGAAGGGTGGAGGGGTTATGCTATTAGTTAAGAAACACATAAAAACCAAGGAAGTGAAGCCAGTCGACATCGCTGGACAGTGGAGTGTTGAGTCAGTTTGGTGTGACATAAGCATTGGGGGATCAAAATTGAGAGTAGGAGTGTGCTATAGGCCTAATGACTTTGATGAGTATAATAAGAAACTGTACGGGGAAACAGAGTGGGCCAGTAAATCAGAGAGTCTTATAATGGGGGATTTTAATTTCCCAGATATTGACTGGAATTTGGGGGCTGGTTACTCACACACTAGCAGGGCTTTTGTGGATTTATTGGATGATTGTTTTCTACATCAGCATGTTCGGGAGGCAACTAGAGGGAGTAATACTCTTGATTTGATTATCAGCAGTGATTCTTCATGCATTACGAATCTGCAGATAAATGAACCACTAGGTGGCAGTGATCACAGTGTGCTGAAGTGGGAGTTACTGAAAGAGGTAACTACCATTAGGGGTAAAGGGAAGGGTTATTGCTTCCGTAAAGGCGACTACGATGGACTGAGACAGTATTTAAATTCTATACAGTGGGACCAACTGATGATGTTACCAACAGCAAATTCAAAATGGGAAGCATTCAAAGAACTTATCTTGGAAGCTACTAGGCTTTACATACCAACTAAGAAATATTGTTCAAGGTTTAGGCCAAAATGGATGTCAGATGAACTAATGAGGCATATGGCAGAGAAGAAAAATGTGGGATACTTACAAATTAACACATGACACAGAAGCCTATGATAGATACAAGTTGATATGCAACCAAGTTACAAAGGAGGTTAGGCAGGCGAGGGCAGATTACGAGAAATCCTTGGCAAGGGATGCAAAGAAAAACAGCAAAGAGTTCTTTACTTATGTAAACTCTAGAAGGAAGGGGATGAATCAGATTGGTCCACTTGATATTGATGGGTCAACTGTTGATGATCCTGCCCAGGTAGCTAACAAACTAAATGAATATTTTGCATCGACATTCACACATGAGGAGTTATTCAGCAAGGGGAATGCCAGAGGTGTATTCAACTCTAGCAGTAAGCTACAGAATCTTGAAATAACTGGGAGTAAAGTGGAGGAGAAACTGTAGAAGATAAACACAAAAAGGCACCCGGGGTGGATGGGATCTATCCAGTTATATTAAAGGAGGCAGCAAAGGAAGTAAGCAAACCCTTAGCCATAATTATGAGAGCTTCCTTGGACTCAGGGGAGGTACCCATAGACTGGAAATGTGCAAATGTGACCCCAATTCACAAAGGAGGATCAAAGGCTGACACAAGTAATTATAGACCTGTGAGCTTAACTTCTGTTCCAGGAAAATTAATGGAGGCACTGGTTAAAGAAGCGCTGCAGGATCATTTAGACAAGACTTCAGTTATAGCTCAGACACAGCATGGTTTTGTTAAGGGGAAGTCTTGCCTGACCAACTTGATTGGATACTATGATGCAGTCACAAAAGAACTGGATGCAGGGAATAACTTTGATATTATATACTTGGATCTTCGAAAGGCTTTTGATACTGTTGCACATGGAAGACTGCTACACAAATTGGAGCAGTGTGACATTGGAGGCAAATTGCTGCTATGGATAAAGGGGTGGTTGAGGGGGAGAAGACAGAGAGTGGTAATCAATGGACACTGCTCATCGTGGACTAATGTTATTAGTGGAGTCCCTCAGGGCTCGTGTTGGGTCCATTATTGTTTTCTGTATTTATAAATGATATTGATGATGGTATATCGAGCTTAATGTCCAAGTTTGCAGATGATACAAAGGTTGGCAGGGTTGTCAAGGACACTACTGACACTATGCTGCTGCAACAGGATCTGGAAAGGTTGAGCAGATGGGCTGAGAGGTGGCAAATGAAGTTTAACATTGACAAATGTAAAGTACTACACATGGGAAACAGCAACCCCAGAGCAACGTATCAACTCTGTGGTACTACACTGACAGTGGTAGAGAATGAAAGGGACTTGGGGGTGATTGTGCAGGCAGATATGAAGTTCTCTGAGCAGTGCAGACGGGCTGCAAGAGTAGCTCATGGACTATTGTCAATGATATACAGGAATTTTTCCAGCAGGGATAAGGAGGTGATTATTCCATTGTATAAGGCAATGGTCAGGCCACACTTAGAGTACTGTATACAGGTCTGGAGGCCTCATTTCAAGAAGGATGTAGAGCTGCTGGAACGAGTACAGAGAAGGGCAACAAGATTAGTGAATGGAACAAAGGGGTGCTCTTACGAAGAAAGGCTTAAGTTTTGCAAATTACAGTGTCTGGAGACTAGGCACCAGCGAGGTGATCTGATAGAGGTGTATAAAGCCTTGAATGGTTTAAGCATGCTCAATGCTGATGGGATTCTTCCTCTAGCTCAGACAAATCACCTGAGAGGGCATAAATTCAAATTGAGGAAAGACAGATGTAGGATAGACGTGCGGAAATTTGCCTTTAGCCAGCGGGTGGTTGGTTGGTGGAACAGACTGCCATCCCTTGTGGTGGAGGTTGATAGCCTAAATAAGTTTAAGGCTCAGCTGGACAGGTATTTTGAACGAACAGAGGGGTGAAGTGGAAGTGGGTTTTTTTTTTTTTTTTTTTGGCTGATGCTGCATAAGCTTGCTTTCTTGCATCAAATGCCTCTACTAATGCTAATGCTAATATCATACCTGTCTGTAGAGATAGTCTATGCAAATAGTATTATGGGTAATCTTTTACATTGGTCCGTTACAAAGAAGTTGTCTCTAGAATCTGGAACTAAAATGTGTTCTTAAAATGCTCGTTTCATATAACTCGTCTTCCTGACATTAAACTATAAGATAAGTCTGTTTCCCTGGTCGCTTTCTATAAGTGCCCGTGGAAAGAGATTTGCAAGTTCTTGAATCTCGTAATTTATTCTAAAATGACTGCTATAAAACATCTTGACTGTCTATAAGAGTGAATGAGCCTGTTGTACTGGAATCCATAGAGAGATACAAATAATAAAGCATATAATAATAATAATGCATAAAATAATAATGCATGTAGATATGTATAGTATATCATGTAGGAATGCACCTGAACAAAAGTTGAACTCCGTCTTTGTACACTGTGATGGTTACAGAGCACTGTAACGGGCCAAATATGTGTGTAATGTTATGTTCGTGCAATGTGTGTGTGTGTGTGTATTGTTTAGTTGTTTCTGGCCGTTTTGTCACCAGGCAGGCGATCACCTGGAAAGCCTGCCCGGTGTCCGTCTACACCACAAGGAGGTGGGCCACAAATGCGCATGAACCATGGTCAACCTCAATAGTCACGCATTGAATGTCCAAAGATAATTTTGGAGCCATTCAAAAGAACCCATGCCAGCAAGCCGGCAACAGCCCGCGCCCACACACACACACACAGTCAATCCCAGGAGACAGGACAGCATAAGACGAAGAAATAAGGAAAAGAATAGCATAAAGCAAAAAAATAAATAAATAAAAAATATATAATAAAAAAACATAATAAATAAATAATAAAACAAAATAAAATTTAAAAATAAATAAAATCTTTATCCATGTCTTTGCCCACGTCTTTATGCTGTGCTGCCCAAAGCAGTCCAAAAAGAGAAAAGGTGTATTGCCAAACAGAAGTAGAAATGTCATTCAAACATAATCAGCAGAAACAAGTTCTACATATAATTCTGAATTCTGTTAATCTGGAGTGGTGTCAGAAGCCTCTGGTCGATGACGTATCACTGAGCAGAGGAAGTATTTAGTTGCAGAGAGTCTTAGTATTCGTATTAGTATTAGTAATGGCCGCATGGTGCAAGAAAGCCTATGGCTTATGCTGCACCAGCCAAAAAAAAAAAAAAAAAACCGAATAAAACAATGATAAAAATAAATAAATAATAATAATTAATAAAAGAAAAGGAAATTAAACCTATCATCCTATGCGCTTCCCTCACTCGAAGGTACTATCCAGATGACCTTTGAATTTCCCCAAACTGTCAAGCCTCTACCACCCATGTAGGCAACCTATTCCAGTAATTTACAACTCGCTGGCTAAAATAAAACTTCCTGCAATCCAATCTAAACTTTCCCCCCCCGTAACTTGAATTTATGTCCCCTAGTTCTAGCATCATTTATAATCTTTAAAATTTCGTCCTCATTCATTTTACTGACGCCACTCAGAGCCTTAAACACCTCAATAAAATCTCCCCTAAGGTGTCTACTTTCCAAACTCTGCAACCCACATATTCGAAGTCTTTCTTCATAAGGACGCCCTTTCGCCGATCTCAACAGGCGTGTTACCCGTCTTTGCACCCTTTCAAGAAGCTCGATGTCTTTCTTTAGGTGCGGTCTCCATACTTGAACATAGTATTCCAAGAGTGGTCTAACAAAAGCCTTATGTATTGGGATTATCACGTTCCTATCTCTACTTGCAAAAGTTCGATAGATCATCGATAGGACACCATGGGCCTTCCTTGCAACCTGTTTACAATGCTCAGAGAATTTCATGTCTGACCGTATCGTAACACCCAAGTCCCTTTCCTAAAGTACTGGGTTTAGTTGAACTCCACCAAGTGAATAAGTTATTTTGGGATTACTGTTTCCCAGGTGTAATACCTTACACTTTGTTGGATTAAAGCATAGCTCCCATTGTTCTGATCATTCCTGAAGGCTATCTAGGTCTCTTTGAAGTAGCTCAGCTTGATAGTGATCATTAACTACTCTACAAACTTTAACATCATCTGCAAATTTAGACATCACGCCCTCTATCCCTTCATCGATGTCGTTTATGAAAATTAAAAACAACAGTGGTTCTAATACTGATCCTTGGGGAACTCCACTTCTTACATCAACCCAATCGGAGGAATAGCCATTTATCAAAACCCTGAAGCCATTCTGCTATCCATCTAAGGATTTTCCCAGTGATTCCAACCTGTTCCAGCTTATAAAGCAACCGCTCATATGGGACCGAGTCAAAAGTTTTGTTGAAATTTAAATAAACAATGTCGAAATTATTCCCTAAATCCAGCTCGTGAGTGACCCTTTCAAAATAGCGAACCAGATTTGTTAAACATGATTTTCCCTTTACAAAACCATGCTGAGTATCCTTGAGAATTTCAATTCGAACCAAATGATCCTGAATTCCACCCTTGATCATTACCTCAATGGTTTTATGAACCCAGTTGCCGCCTCCCATAGGATTATAGGGTATATTCCATCAACTCCAGGAGCCTTACTGGCCTGTTGGCTCGAAAGTTTTTTTATTAAATAATCTTGCGAAATTTCAATATCATTAATTACATATTTTTAAACTTCGCTCCCACAATTTCCGATTGCCACAAAAGGTTTTTCATTTGTAAATATCGATGCAAAATAACTGTTGAGTTCACCTGAAACGGCAGCTGGTGTATTTAATACTTGTCCCCTTTCCTTACGTAAAGGTCTGATCTGGTTTATCCTGCTCTTCTTGGCATTTTTATATGTGAAGAATTCCTTATCCCCCTGTTTGCTTTGTTTTCTAGCGATTTCTCATAAACTGCCTTTGCCTGTCGAACCGTTTCTGTGGCTCTATTACACATCACTTTGTAGCTGCTATAGGCTGCAGTACTTTTAATTGCTCTCTAGCCCTTCTATGCCACCTTTTTCTGCTGAAGTAATGTGGCAACTTCACTACTCATTCAATTTGGAACCCTCCTCGTGGAGTATTTTTTTAATGGTATATACGCATTCAAGACATCTGTGATTAATGTTTTAAAAGCGTACCACAGTTCGATTGTATTCATTCTCTGCGCGATATCTACCCAGTTAATAGAGGCCACGTAGTATCTTAAGGCATCGTAATTTTATTTTCTGAAATTATAACCCATTCATTTGCCTTTTATTACTGTTACCTCTCTCATCATCATCCACCGTAGAACTCCGTGATCACTTCCTGCTACTGGTTCCTCTACTGTCAGCCCTGTTATGTCATCTGATTCATGCGTGATGATGAGGTCTAGGATATTCTTTTCTCTAGTACTTTCCCTGACATGTTGATACAAATAACAGTCATCTAGTTGATTAAATTTTGTTCCCCATGTCGGGTTTCCTTCCCATTTACTTCAATCAATTAGAGGCAACTTGAAATCACCCATAATAAGACATTGACGCTTACTTGCCCATTCCTTTTGAATTTAGAGGCTTTCGTCATAATCTTCACAATCACCGGGTCTGTAGATTACTCCTACTCGCATTATACCTTTATTTCCAACTATCTCACACCATACAGATTCTATACTAGCATGTGAAACGTCTGATTCCGGGAAAGCTATCGTTGCACTCAGGCTGCTTTTAATAAGAAGCATTACCCCACCATCCCTACTATCTACCCTATCCTTCCTAAATACATTATACAAGCCATACTGAAACTCATCATCCCCTATTTCCGCGTGGGCCCACATTTAAAAACCTCAGTGTACCGTAAGCCTATGTGGTGCAGACAGTTTACAAACTACAGATCTGATCATGCCCCTAGCATCTCAACAGCACTGCGCGCACTCTATTCTCCATGGCTTGAGAATAGAGTGCGGGCAGTGCTGTTGCACTGCAGCACAGATACCTAGGCGCAATGAGATTTCCAGAGTGAGGACAGGCTTGATCAATTGTGGCTACCCAACACACATATCGGACAAGTGCTTATTACAAATCGCAGGAGCTTACAGTCCACTCGAGATCGCCATTAACTCAGGACAATGTGCCTACCGCATACTTTCCCTACTATCCAGCATGCCAGGCCGGATCTCAAAACTCCTCCGTGAATACCACATAAAATGTTGCAGTTGCCTGGTAGAAACTTGCGTTCTCAAGTTTCCGATGTAAAGACTCCGGTCACACCTCTCTTACGCAGCAGTGTGGTATACCGCGTAGCCTGCAAGGATTGTAACAGCTGCTACATAGGAGAGACCTCGAGACGTCTTGAAGATCGCCTTGCAGAACACTACAGGTTGATTTGCCTTGTTGAGACCGATCAGTCCGCAATTGCAGAGCACTACTGTTCAACCAACCACGACCTCAATCTTAAGCGGGACTACAAAGTAATTGACCAGTCCCGACACTTTCGCCACCCCCCTCTGGTTAGAGTCACTCAATATATTATGTAATGTGGGAGCCATGAACCGCAACAAGGGCATGAGACTACACCCCATCCTAGAGGTAACTCTTTTAAGCCTAGATAAACGCTGGAGGCAAAACTACGTACTTCCATGCGACAACAATGATCACCAGTTTAATGATTGAATGGCCTACTTCATGCCCTCGCACGACTCACTGCACCCACAACTCTGCCCATTAAAGTAATTTATCTGTAAATGTTCCATGTTGATAAAGAGGCACATTCAACCTCGTAAGCTCCAAAGTCAAATAAAATATTTCACTGGATATATGCATTATTATTTGTATCTTGACTATCTTTTGGTTACGGGCAGGCTTATACATATCTTTTTCTCCATCTCTAGGTCTAAGACCGTATTTAGACTTAAATGGATGCCAGATGAGCCCGAGGTAGATATAAGCTAGTCTGTAATCAAGACACAAAGGAGGTTAGGCAAGCTAAGGCAGATTACGAGAAATCTTTGGCAAAGGACGGGAATAAAAACAGCAACGACTTCTTTACATATATAAACTCTAGAAGAAAGGGGATTAATCAGATTGGTCCATTTGATATCGATGGTTCGACTGTTTATGATCGTGGTCAGGTAGTTGACAAATTGAATGAGTATTTTGTAACTACATTCACACATGAGGTATTCTGTGTAAAACTGGAGGCCAGAAGTTTCTCAAACTGTAATAGGTAACTCAACGGCTTGTAATAGAGAGGAAAGTAGAGGAGAAATTGATGAAGTTAAACTTATGTGAGCTGTGGTGGAAGGGATCTATCCACTTATATCAAGGGACGAAAGCAAAGGACGAAAGCAAACCCTTAGACATAAATATATGAGAGCATCCTTGAATTCAGGGGAGATCCCCACGGACTGGAGAAGAGCAAGTGTATCGTCAATTGACAAAGAGGGATCAAAGGATGACACCAATAATTACAGATCTGTTGGTTTACCTTCTGTTCCGGAGAAAGTAATTGTGTCACTGATAAAACAATAATGTAGGATCATCTAGACAAGGCTGCAATTATAGTCCAGACACAGCATGGGTATGTTATGGGGAAATCTAGTCTGACCAATTTGATTGGATTCTACGATATGCTCACAAAGGCACTGGACATAAAAAAATAATTTTGATATCATATACTTGGATTTCAGGAAAGCTTCTCATTCTACGCTATTTTATGTTTTATACACACTTGGCCTTGTTTAATAATGCTATATATAGAAAGTTCACCAAATTCTTGAGAACTGTTATGAGAGGCTGCTTTTATTCCACCGTTACAAGGTGAAATTTTATGTATCTGTATAGATTTAGTTTTCTATTAAGAGTAGTGTATAAAATAAGTATACAAGCATATTTCAACACGCCAACGGATGCCTTCGTCTGGGGCGTAAGCAACACTAGCCCATTGGGCCCATCCCATTGTGCATGGTAGTACGCACACTCTCGAGGCAGGTGGCGGTATTTGCTTAATATGAGGTATATTTTGTGGCAGCAATTAGGATCCATGGTGTGGATGGACCAATGTTTTACTGTTGAGGTCAACCGACACTCTTAGGACCCTATTTGGACCTTCCAAGACGATAATGCGTCGTCTCTTTGGACTCGGACTGTAAATGTTTGGAGGAATACAGTGAAGATATCAATCTTCATTAGCCAGATCTCAATGCAATTGAATACAAGGGGAAAGTTTTAGAAGGGGAAGCGAAATATATGGACACTCAACCTTCATCTACGTACAGAAATGCAGCATTGGCTGCATTTCTGTACGTACCTCTGTGGAGTCAATGCTTAGGTGAAAAGTGGCTCTTATCTGTGTGAACGGTGGCTCAACAAGGTATTGCGTAGGTGCTGATAATTCGGTGATTTGAATATTAATTAGTCGAGGTCCGCCATTCTTCAGGAATTAGTTGTGGTCGATCTACTTGTGGGGTAGTTGGGCACTGGGCAGACTTTCCAGGTGAACATCTTCGTGGTGTTAAAGCGTCCAGAAAATTCTAAACAATCCGGTCACAGATACAGACAGTCAAACACGCACACATACTGCACAAACATAAAATTACACATATTCAGTTCGTTTTAAAGAGATCTTTATCATCACAATATACCTCAGCGAAGTTGAACTTGCATTCCAGAGTCCTGGATAAATATGTACCTATGAACGAAACTACCTGTACAATGTGCACGATACAGATTCATTTGAAGATATGAAGCTGGTTTGTCCCTTGTACACGTTGCGATATAAATCAACGTTTAGCCTGTAGTAATCTACAGATTTTGGTGGATATTTGGAGGTTTAGAAGGAGATTTCCAAGAGTTAGGGACTGTAACCAGGCATGGTGATGGCAGAACTAGGGTAATAAAGGTTGAATTATGACAGATACTTTCCACTGTTTGCTGCCACGAAATGTCCGTGCCTGCCTATAACGTAGGTTTATCGAGGGTGATTTTATGCCATACAATTTTTATATATTTCGCATACCTATGAGTCTGTGCTGTTAGCACGCTGGTTATATCCACCGTTCTCTTCACACCGTGTGGAAAAGACGCGTGTGCGAAACCCGTCAGTGGCGCGAGGTCCTTTTCTGGGTTTTTTACTCCGTGGCTGAGATAATCGGTTTGAGGTATGGTTAGATGGTCCACTCTTGGGAAACTCCGGTTTTTCATCTAACAAAACAGACAGATCGATGAGAGAACACGCTCAATTCATCGACTCAACTCTAGTGGATAAATTTTCATGAGATTTAGCATTTAGAAATTCAGAAATAAATATAATAATATCAATATAAGATTTGAGTGCTCTATTACTTCAAAGAACATAGTCAGAGGAATTCATATTAAAAAATCAAAAAAGAACATCAAAAATCTGAAGCACATTTTGTGTTTCAGTTATGAAAACTCAAGAAGAAATAAGTAAAGTACATTACAAAAATGTTGATTACATATTGGGATCTTAGGTACATGTTGCTATTTGTTTATTTTATTAAAAATTCGCATTAAAATGGGAAGTATGTCCAGAAAAGTGAAAACTAATAATTGCTTTATCTCTCTATACATTAAAAAAGTTTTCCTCCTAATAATATTATTCAAGCCAATGGCAGAAGAGAGCGAGGCAATTACAGCACTAAAAATGTAATTAATTATTAACAACTGCCTCCATAACGTTCATCAACCTCGTGCACCTGCTTCACTGTTTAACATTTGATGTTTCATTGTGACTTTTTTTTTGTATATTAATGAATATTGTATATTTGTAAATAGTTAAGTAATTTGTAAATATTTTAAATATTTGTGTAGTTTGTAACTATTTTGAACATTTGTATAGTTCGTAAATATTTCAGTTAAATATTTTAGTCCTGCTCTTTCGAATGCAACAATATATGGCTAAAATACATTATTTGGGTACCACTTGTCTCCACAGCGGGCGTGGTCATAGAACGGAGTGATTGTACGGTCGAGTTCTGGGTGATTATTGTGAATGCGTTTTGTTTCTGATTGTTTTGTGTTGTAGAGGAGGGGGATGCGTAGCTTAGCTTAGGTAGGGTGTTTATTCCCCCATCCCGCTGTTTTTAAATCGGAAAACGAGTTCCCGATTTTTAAACAGTGGCAAATGGGGGGGGAATAACCACCCTAGGCATGTCAACCTAGGAGGAAATGGGATGGGGGCTAAACAGTGAGTGGCACCTGGCAATCACTGCTTTCTTGCTGAATTTTAGTCGAATTATGGAGTGGTACCCAAGATCTGAATTTTTGCTAGGGCTTTTCCTAAGTGACCTATGTAAACGGAAGTAAAACAATTCCATAGTGATATTTATTCAACCTTGAGAATGCCACACACTTCATTTGCACAGATAAATAATTAAATAGATGAATTCCTGATTAGATATCGATCAGTGCGTTTCGATAAGTGTCTTTTACGTAGAAAAGATTGGAATTACTCCGACATATTACCTAGAAAAGCGTGTGCTGAGGTTGGCATGCAAAGCGAGCAGGGGGATAGCTTCTAGTATATTAAAGTAATTAATTAATAATGAACTGATACGAAGACAATTAGTGATTTACTGTTTCCTGCTATTAATCATAGAAAAAGGAAATAATTAATTTAAGAAATAAAAATTTAACGTGCCTGAAATGTAATACATTGTGTGCGTTACGTTTTTCGTACTGTGCAATTTATGGTAATTGGTTTCCTCATTGATTTTTCAACACACATAATTTGCATAATTTTCTCTTAATTTATATACGTTTAACAGTCGACTACCCAAAAGGTCAGTACATCATATGCAATATTTTTTTAGGAACTTGTTTAGGGCATGCCTATATTTTTCTGAACTGTTTTTAGGAAATATTCTGTGATATGTGTGGTGACCATAATGGTGTCCAATTTGTTAATTGGTATAATTTGAATTATACCACAAATTCTCTGGAAGAGTCTTCAGGCCCTTTTCTTATTGTCACCAGGTGATCAAACAAGCCAAGTATTTCATCACGTGGTTCGTGTTCGTTCAGAGACAAGCGAATGCAATGGTGTTCTCTGAATACCTGTCTACTGCCACTCCAGGGGTGCACAGCGTCGTCGTGATTACGGATGTTAAAGCAGAGAATTCCTCAGCGGTGAGAAAATATTTAATTGTTTTGCACCTTGAACACGGAGTATTTCTTATTGCACAACATTTAAAAAAAGTCATATAGAAATTATGATTTTCTTGTTATAAACTCAATATTTAGCTGGGAAAGCCGTGAAAGCCCATCTGTATCTGCATACAATATGCACAGATTAAGATGAGTTCTTTCTTTTGATTGCAAGAAGTAATGTTTTTGATTCTTTCAGTATTCCAAATCTCTTGAATTGAAGGTAGAAGACACGAAAATCTGTGCGCGATGGTTGATGACAATCTATACCAAAGATGTGTTTCCAACGAATTCCGGCAATATAACCACTACCACTAAATGCATGAAACACAACTCTAAATTTCAATTGGCCCGTCTTCAAGAATGCCGAAATCTTCACTTAGTGACACTCAGAGCTTTAGCTGTGGTGAGTAAATGACACTATTGGTTACTGGATTTTTTTAATGCTAATAAGTGGAAAGTCATTTACTGATTATTTAATGAATAGTATTTATTTATTTATTTATAATATCTATGTAGTTCAGAGGTATGGACCATCATGTAGTCCCAGCAAGTAAAGTAGCGATCAGTAGGGATGAGAATATCAAACGAAGTGTCGGCATCACGTGGCCAATAATTTTATTATTTTTTAAGTTCGTCTTAGAGAAAATCGTTCTTAGTAATGCAAGATATATTAAACGTAGTTTATCCAAAAACGAAGTATTGAATCACGGGGGGAATATCTTCTCTAATACTAATCCCGTGCAAAAATCCTGCATACGTTGACCCGTGAACTAAGTTTCAGATCATCGGCAAACATTAAAATCGTAATATCCCCACCTCTGCAAATTGCGGTAGATCAATAACAAAGATGGTGAATATGAGAGGCCCGAGAGAAGGGCCTCTCATATTCACCTCTCATTTTTTATATTACTCTTTTATATATAAAAAAATTCCTTTGAGATTTGTTGATGTTTTCGATACGATACAAAACTCATCAAGCATGAAAGTAGAGAGTTCGGTGTTCCATACTGGCTTAGTTTATTTAGCAAGATGATAGTGCTGGCCACTGCCAAGAACATTGGGAAGGTCTGTGTACGAGTGGCATTCAAAAAATAAGTTACACCGTCCGCCATATCTTTGTGTAATTGTACAACAAATGTGGCGCCTACGTGGAATTGAGTTCATATCGTGCACCACCTGGTAGGTGAGTTTCGTTGACGTAGCGGTAACAGTTGTGTAAAAGTGAGCGTTCATAATGTCACATCAGCTAGAATGTTACTCCAAGTTCGATGTATGCGGAACAGTACAATTTTTGTGGGCGAAACGTCTGAACTATTCCGAGATTCATCGATAAATAACGGCGGTGTATGGGGAAAATGCAATGTCGGGTCCAGCCATAGTGAAGTTGCACCAGCAGTTTGAAAGTGGTCGCACAGAATTGATGGATGCTGATCGAAAAGGAAGGCCATCAACGTCGACCACCGCAGACAACGTGATGCAGGTTGATTAAATGATTCGCAATAATCGAAGACTGACAGTAGCAGAAATGGAAAAGGAGTTGGATATTTCAATAGGCAGTGTTCATTCTATCGTACGTGAACATCTTAACTATCACAAATTGCGTGCACGATGGGTTCCTCGTTCACTGACAGATTAACACAAAGGTCAACGTTTTTGTCTTCTCTACCCTTCCTTCAACGCTCTTTTGTGGGAGGCCATGACTTCTTACGGCGCACCATCACTGGCGATGAAATGTGGATGCATCATTTCACCCCAGAAACGAAGAGAGTGTCTAATGGAGACACACAACATCGCCTGTGCAGAAGAAATTCAAAGTTGCACCATCAGCAGGAACGGTCATGGCCACTTTGGTTTTTTTTTTTACTGTGAAGGAGTTGTTTACATGGAATTTATGGCAAATAGCACAACAATTAATGTTGCCTCATACTGCATTAATTATTGAAAAACAAGAGGCTTGGAAAGTTAAGCAATGGTGTTGTTCTCATTCAGGATAACGCCACGCCACGCAATGCACTCGCAACATGGCACTTTCTTCAAAGTTTTGAATAACAGATATATCAATATCCGCCGAACAGTCCCGATCTTTCGCCTTGTGACTATCACATCTTCGGCAAAGTGAAAGAACATCCAGGGGGACAACTATTTGCAAACGATGAGAAGGTGGAAACAGCAGTTCGACGGCGCTGAATGAACAAAGAGTGGATTTCTATCAACCGGGAAGCGAACGTTTGGTCACACTTTCTGAGAAGTGTTTACACCAACTTGGTGACTATGTGGAAATGTAGTGCAAGGTATCTGCTTTCTATTGCATAATGTTACATGCCTGAATAAATGTCTCTCGGGATACAATGGTCAAGTTTAACTTATTTTTTGAATTACCCTCATAGATCACATCAATTTGTCCTCCTAGATCTACGGTTTATAGCACGTGCTGCCAGGTAGTGAGACGATTTGTCGTCGTTGACCGGTTGCTGGCTGTCGCAGAAGATGTGCTGAACGTATTCCATTAATCGGTTCTGAAAGACTGTGTGAAGAATTTTTGCTAGCCATTTCAGAAGGCAGATAGGACAATAATTCTCCTGTGAGTGGTTTGCACTGCTCTTCTTCTATTATGATAAATCTTTAGCAAAGTATGAAGAAAATTAGCAAAGCTTGAAGAAATTTAGGAGAAGAAAAACAGTAAAGTTCTTTACTTTTATAAACTCTAGAAGGAAGGAGATGAATCAGATTGGTCCACTTGATATCGATAGTTCAAGTGTTGATGATGCTGCTCAGGTTGCTGACAAAGTAAAAGAGTATTTTGCATTTACATTCACACATGAGGAATTCTGTAGGGAAGTGGAGTCTAGAAGCTTATCAAACTCTGACAGGGAGCTAAATGATTTTGTAATAATGGAGAGCAAAGTGGAGGAAAAATTGTGCAAAGGACGTAAGCAAACCCTTAGCCATAATTATGAGAGCATCTGTGGAGTCTAGAAGCTTATCAAACTCTGACAGGGAGCTAAATGAATTTGTAATAATGGAGAGCAAAGTGGAGGAAAAATTGTTGAAGTTAAACATAAAAAAGGCACCTGGGGTAGTGGGATCTAGCCAGTTATATTAAAGGAGACCGCAAAGGACGTAAGCAAACCCTTAGCCATAATTATGAGAGCATCTGTGGACTCCGGGGAGGTTCCCGTGGACTGAAGATGTGCACATGTATCCACATTTCATAAAGGAGGGTCAAAGTGTGTCATGAGTAATTACAGACCTGTTAGTTTCACCTCTGTTCCAGCGAAAATAATGAAGTCTCTGGTTAAAGAAACATTACAGGATCATCTAGACAAGACTATAGTTAAGACACAGCATAGGATTGTATAGGGGAAGTCTAACCAAATTTATTGGATACAGTGATGTGGTCACATGGTAACTAGACGCAAAAAATAATTTTGAAAAGCATTTTAGGAAAGCTTTTGACCCTGTTCCACATGGCAGACTACGTACAATTTGGAACAGTGTGACATTAAGGGCAAGTTTCTGCTAGGGATAAAAGGATAGTTGAGTAGGAGAAGTCAGAGAATGGTAATCAATGGACACTGCTCTTCGTGGACTAATGTTATTGATGGAATTCCACAGGCTTCGGTGTTTTCTATATTTATGAACGATATTGATGAAGGTATGCTAAATACGGCGCTGTTTCTTGTATTCTGTCTATCTTGTGAACTCACTCCTCTGACCATTTGATCGTCCCGGAGTATAAACAGAAAACATATTTATTTATATCAGGCTTAACGTCCAAGTTTGCAGATGATACGAAGGTTGACAGGACTGTTAATGACACTAATCACAGTACGCTACTGTAACGGGATCCAGAAAAGATGGGCAGAAGGGTTGAAAGTTAGCAAATGAAGTTTAACTTTGACAAATGAAAAGTATTGTATATGAGTAGCAGTCACCTCAAAGTAGCGTACCAACTGTGCGGTACTACCCTCAGGGTTTTATTGATTCATTCATTATTGATATCGTTTTATTCATTGATTCATTATTGATATCGTTTTTTTATTGATTCATTATTGATATCGTTTTATTGATTGATTCATTGTAAACTCCACTGATCTGACAGTATAAGCAAGAATATTATCCCTTAGTATAAGGCAATACCTTGAGTACTGCCTTAGTAGGCCACTCCTTGAGTACTGCATACAGGTCTGGAGGCCTCATTTCAGGAAGGATGTAGATCTGCTGAAACGAGTACAGAGAAGGGCAACGAGATTGGTGAGGGGAACAGAGGTTTGCGCTTACCAAGAAAGGCTTATTCTGTAAATTGCAGCGTCTGAAGACAAGGCCTGTGATCTTATTGAGGTGTATAAGGCCTTGGATGGTTGGAGCAAGCTCAGTGCTAATTGGATTCTTCCTCTTGCTCAAATTATGCTCTTGGGGAAAATAAATTCCAGTTGAGGAAAGACAGTTGGAAAATAGATGTGTGGAAATTTGCCTTCAGATAACCAGTAGTTGATTCCATCTCCCGTAACACTTCCATCTGTCATTGTGAAAGTTGATAACTTATATAAATTCATGATTGGACCAACTTTTGGAGCGAACGGATAGGTGAAATTGGGATTTTTTTTTTTATTTGGCTTTTGTTGTATTAGCTTTCTTTTTCGCATCATATGTCCTACTAATGCTGATTTGCACCAAATCACCGATAGAAATATTCTATTAAATCGCAACTTACAAATTCACTTTCGAAATTTAAAAATAAACTAACGAACGTCAATTGAAGGACAAAGCTTTTCCATATTGCAGGATTTAATTAGGTCAACAAAACGACAATTTTTTTTAAAACTTATCAATTGCCAGGAGCTCAAAATTCTTTGACTTCGCAGTCCCCTGTCACGAACTAGTTGTCCTAATTATTCGTTGTACGATGACTTTCGTTTCAGATGTGGCTATTGTGTCCGATTTTACATTCTTTGTCTGAGACTTAGCCTTTTGGAATTTCCTCTTTTCGATTATCTCTCGTTTAAAATTTCTCTACCGCAATATGTGAAATTCATCTGTTATCCCTATTGGTCTCCCAGTTCTACTAATCTGTTTGAACTGTTTGTCTTCCTTTCTTTGAAACTGGACTTTTTTCTTCTCCACCAACCCTGACAGTGAGGTAATTTTCTTTGGCGGTTTTTTACGTTCACCCATCCAAGTGGGAAGCAGCCTTCCTGGTGTTTGCTGCTTCCTTGTAGCTAAGAGATCAGAAACATCTAAACGACACACGCACACTGAAATCGTTATTCCACAATCCATCTTGAAATGTCTTCCTTACTTTTGTGTTGCAATTAATGTGTTAAAGCTATTCGACATGATAATATTGCATATCATAAACTGGCTTGCATTGAAATCTCCAAATTCATTTTCTGCCTAAAGGAAAGCTTGCAATTTTGATTAGTTATTAATCAGTCCAAACTAGGTTTTGAGCAGGTTAAGAGTATAGAACTTGCTTCTTATCCAAACATTTGTCGTCGAGCTTTGTGGTCTCTTTCCAAGCTACTGGCCGCATCTTTTTCATACCAGTACTTACACCTCTTTTAAAACCGGATAATGCTTTAGGCACCACATCTAAATATAAGGTGGACTTACTAACATCCTAACTTACTATCGTATTTCCGGTCTTGGTAAAGTGCTTCTTGCCATTCCCAACACACTCCGCTAAATGTTTCCTTTGGTCTTCCGTCAAAAGGATGTCAGAAAAATTTTGAACAGCCGTGAAGTCAAGAATGCTCCAATTCCTGATGTTGCTTCCCCACTTATTCCTGGAACTTCGGCGCCCTAGATTATTCCCCTTCTGTGTCGTCTTTTTACCCTTTTTTGTTTCACTGGTGTATATCCTTCTGCTTGGAAATTAGCTCGTATCCAGCCAGTTTCTAAAAAAGTGGCAAATCCCTCCAATCTAATTAACGTCCCATTTCACTTCTTTCCTTTTTAAAGTAATGAAAAATCAATTATCCGCCTATTATTAATTTTCTTAAAAAATTGCATTTTTCAATGAACGCTAATATGTATTTCAGTAGTGTCGATTCATTGGTGATATTTTGTCTTATGTTATCCATCTATGGGCAAATTCAATCGAAAAGTTTGGTGAAACTCAAGCAATTGTGGTCGACATTTCAAAGGCTTTTGATTGTGCTTAATGATCTTCTAGCGAACATTTCATCTTATGGGTTTCCGACTGTTTTGTTTTTTTTTTTTTTTAAATAGCTATCAGATTTCTCCCTGACCGCTGACTACGGGTGATGGTGGATTGCTCTCTGCCTTCTGAGTACTCCACTAACGCTGGTGTTCCTCTAGGTTCGGTTCTTTTTCTCTCACTCATTTCCTCTCTGTATATTATTTACCTTCCATTAACTGGACGGTTATTAATATACACATTGCATTGCACCTTTCAGTTTGAGAAATCTTGTCATGCATAAACAGCGTAACTTCTCAAATATTGACTACCAATGCCTTAAATGCTGATTTCTAGGTAATTCTCCATTGAGACAAAGATAACTTACGAGTTAATATATATAATCTTTATTGTATACAAAAGTGGTGTATACAATACACCCTTCACAACAACAATGCCAGGAGTTTTACAATGGCTGGTGGACAATAGCCTTGGGGGGGAAGGTGCCCCACATAGAGGATCGGGCTCATCCCCCAGAGCCAACAATAAAATCAGTGTTAGATTATTTACAGAATATTATGCTTTTGACAGTATTTACAATGTATTAATAAAGATATTCGTAAATATATTTATATTATATTTATATTCATAAAGATATTCTTGACTTTATTCACAACACATTCATAAAGACATCGTGCTTTGAACATTATTTGCAATACATTTGGCATTATTATATTGTCCATATGAATTTGCAGTTTGCCGGGCTAAGTTCAGGCTCTTAAGGATCTGTCTTCGGTATCTTCGATCCTTCGCAAACCTACAGAGGTCGTTGTCAATTGATTGGATTGTGGAGAGCATTTCCCTTGGGAGAAAACTGTCACTAAGAGCTAGTCTGTTGTAGTGGGCTGTGAGAGTGGGAACTGATCTCAGTCCGGGTAGAGGGAGTCTCCAGCCGCAAAGTTCCAGATACTTGGCTCCGAGACCATTCCTATTGTCATTTTGGCAGTGAGAACAAGGCGTTTTTCAAATAGGAGATCTCTATAAGGTGTTTTCATGACTTCTACTTTATTTTGGCATAAGCACATCACGAATATTGCTCCCTCTGCATCTAAGACACTGGGTGTTCTCTGTCCTTCTCGTGGTTACTTTTCCTCTAAATAGTTATTCAAGCTGAAAAAAAAGAAGCTGTAATCCACCTTACCATGGAATATTATTCCGATATTTGGGCACGTGCCCCCATAACCCCTTTGATTCTTCTAGCAATCAACAGAGGCCATAAGTTTATTAATCAACAATTTCTTACAAAGTTTCTCCTCTCTCTCTTGTTTCTGCTGCATACCTTTTATTCAGTTATTTCCATATGCACTGTTCTTCTGAATTGACTTCTAGAATTCCCCTTCTCTTCCAAAACAGTCCGAACACGTGCGGCACCCAGTCGAGTTTCATTTACTATGCAACTTTGAAGAACCAACTGTTTTCCATTTCTCATTTATCCATTCAACTTCCGTTTTTGTTTTCTTTTTTTTTTTTTTTTTTTAGAACAGTCTCTCCTTTCATACATTTTCCTAAACATTGCGAATTACAGAAATTCAAGTGTATTTCAATATAAGTAATTTCTTTCGTGTTTGGTCTTTTCATAACTACAAAAGGTATTGCCAGTGCAATTTCAACTGTAGTGCAGTATATTGAGAGCGAAATGTATCGATTTTTAAGTTGTAGTTGGAGATATTTTTCATTCATGCAAGTGGTTATATTTGATATCAAAAAGAATGGGAGCAAGACAAAAATTCTCAATGAGACATCATTACAATATAAAAGAAAATTAGTGGTTTATCTCTTTTTGAACGTCACATTTCTTATCAGTAGTAGTAGTAGTAGTAGCAGTGGCATGTGATGCAAGAAAGCAAGTGTATGAGCTTATGCAGCATCAGCCAAAAAAAAAAAAAAAATCACACCATTCCCTCGAAATGCCTGTCTAGTTCCTCCTTCAATTTATTTAACTTATCAACTTCCACAACAACAGATGGAAGTTTGTTCCAGCAATTAACCACCCGCTGGCTAAAGGCAAATTTCTGCACATCTATGCTACATCTGTCCTTTCTTAATTTGGATTTATGCCCCCGTAGGTTCGTAATCTGAACAAGTGGAAGGATCCCATCAGAATTCAGCGTGCTCAACCCATTCAAGGCCTTATACACCTCAATCAGATCACCGCGCAGGTGCCTAGTCTCTAGCCACTGCAATTTGCAGAACTTAAGCCTCTCTTGGAAAGAGGATCCCTTCATTCCCCTCACCAATCTTGTTGCTCTTCTCTGTACACGCTCAAGCTTTCCTAAAATGAGGCCTCCAAACCTGCACGTAGTACTCAAGGCGTGGTCTGACCATTGCCTTATACAGAGGGACAATCACCTCCTTTTCCCTGCTAGCAAAATTCTTATATATCATTAACAAAACCCCATGACCTGCCCTACCAGCCTGTCTGCATTGCTCAGAAAACTTCATATCTGACTGCACAAATACTCCCAGGTGTTTTTCATTTTCTACCACCTTAAGTGTAGTACCACAGAGTTGGTACTTTTCTCTGGGGTTACCTCTACCCATATGCAGTACTTTGCATTTGTCAAAGTTAAACTTCAGTTGCCACTTCTTAGCCCATCTGTCCAAATTATCTAGATCCTGTTGCAGTAGCACACTGCCATGGCTGTCATTAACACCTCTGCCAACCTTTGTATCATCTGAAAACTTCGACATTAAGCCTGATATACCTTCATCAATATCATTGATAAATATACAAAACAAGGGTTGACCCAACACCGAACCCTGTGGGACTCCACTAATAACATTAGTCCAAGAAGAGCAGCACCCATTGATTACCACCCACTCAACCATCGTTTTATCCATTGTAGCAACTTACCCTTAATACCATTCTGCTCCAATTTGTACAATAGTCTTCCATGCGCAACAGTGTCAAAAGCTTTCCTGAAATCCAAATATATGATATCAAAATTATTTTTTGCATCCAGTTCCTTTGTGACCACATCATAATAACTAATCAAATTGGTCAGGCAAGACTTCCCCTTAACAAACCCATGCTGTGTCTGAATTATTGCCTCAGTCTTGTCTAGATGATCCTGCAATGCATCTTTAACCAATGACTCCATTATTTTACCGGGAACAGAAGTTAAACTAACTGATCTGTAATTACTCGTGTCACCCTTCGATCCCCCTTTGTGAATTGGGGACACATTTGCACATCTCCAGTCCGTGGGAACCTCCCGTGAGTCCAAGGATGCTCTCATAATTATGGCTAAGGGTTTGCTTAGTTGCTTTGCCGCCTCCTTTAATATAACTGGATAGATCCCATCCACCCCAGGTGCTTTTCCTACGTTTTAACTTCAACCATTTCTCCTCCACTTTGCTCTCTGTTATTACAAAATCATTAAGCACCTTGCTACCATTTGATAACCTTCTTCCATTTTCAAAACTTAATAACTCCTCATGTGTGAATGTAGATGCAAAATACTCATTCAGTTTGTTTGCTCTCAGAGCAGGATCATCAACAGTCGAACCATCGATGTCAAGTGGACCAATCAGGTTCATCCCCTTCCTTTTAGAGTTTATATAAGTAAAGAAATCCTTGCTGTTTTTCATAGCATCTTTTGGAAAAGATTTCTCGTAATCCGCCTTCGCCTGCCGAACCTCCTTTGTGACCTGATTGCAGACTAGCTTATATCTGCCAGAGGTTTCTGTGTCGCCTGATAATTTATATGCATCTCATGCATTTTTCTTCTCTGTCACGAGTCTCATTAGTTCATTTGATAACCATTTAGGTCCAAACCTTGAACAATATTTCTTAATAGGTATGAAACTTTTAGTAGCATCCACGATTAATTCCTTGAATGCTTCCCACTTAGAATTTACTGTTGGTAATATCGTCAGTTGATCCCACTGTACAGAATTTAAAAACTGTCTGAGACCACTGTACTCCCCTTTACGGAAGCAAAAACCCTTTCCTTTACCCCTGATGGTAATTAAATCCTTAAGCAAATCCCACATCAGTACACTGTGATCACTGCCACCTAATGGTTCTTTTATCTGCAAATGCCTAATACATGAATGATCACTGCCTGCTGATAACCAGATCAAGAGTATTACTTTCTCTGGTTGCCTCTCGAACATGCTGCTGCAGAAACCAAACATCCACTAAATCCACAAAAGTCTGACTAGTGTGTGAGAGCCCAACCCACAAGTTCCAGTCAATATCTGGAAAGTTAAAATCCCAATTATAAGGCATTCTGATTTACTAGCCCACTCTATTTCTCTGTACAATTGTTCATTGTACTCATTCGAGTCATTAGGCCTATAACACACTCCTACTCTTATTTTTGCTTTCGCAGTGCTTATGTCACACCAAACTGACTGAACAGTGCACTGTTCATCTATATCAACTGGGTGCACTTCCTTTGATTTTATGTTTTTCTTAATTAACAGCATAACACCACCTCCCTTTCTAACCTGTCTATCCTTTCTGTACACATTGTACTCCCCAAATTCCAGTTCTGCCTTCCTTATATCTGTGTGACACCACGTCTCTGTTATCCAACAATATCCGCCTTTGATGTCTTGACCAACACTTCAAATTCATCAAATTTATTTACTATACTTCTAGCATTGGTATACATGCTCCTATGCCTATTTCTAGTTACCCTAACACATCCCATATACCCAACTATTCCATGATGACTGCCATCCGGCCCTGAACCCCCAACGCCCCTCGCTCCAGGTTGCTACTTATTCTAATAGAAGTTGTGCAAGAATCACCTTCACCTTTGCCTGCGGTTACTGTTAAACTATTAGTCCTTGTATCCCCCCCAAGCTAGCAGTTTTCCGACCCACCTAACACTGCCTCTATAGCATCAGCAAATATTCTTGCACCCCTTCTATTTAAGTGTATCCCATCCCTGTAGAAGCAATCTCTCCTGTTAACAAGTACAGTCCAGGCTGAAAAAAATTCTACCCCTTGAGCCTTGCACAATCCCTCCAGGGCCGAATTGATCGACAAGGCTCTCATCATATACTCTCTCCTATCGTGTCTGGTCAGAATTGCAGACACTTTCAAATTCATCCCTAATTCACGGCTTTTTTTCATCAGTAACCTGTACTTGTTAAGTAATTCCGCCGGTCTCCTACTCTTGATATCATTAGTGCCAACGTGTACAACTATATCACCTTTTGTGCCCTTAAAAGATGATATCCGCTCTACAACGTCATCAATTTTTGCCCCTGGCAGACATACCCTGGTCCTGTTCCACCTATCCTTTTTACAAAGCATGTTCCCCGTTTCCTTGACAATAGAGTCACCAACAACTACTAGTTCCTGTGGGACTAGCGCATTCTGCCTTGGGAGGGCTGCCGCTGTGTTGCGTGATGACCAAGTGCAAGTTCTGGCGTTGATGTGGGAAGCTGAGAGCCTGATGGGCCCTTCAATTTAGATCTTTCGAGGGCATCCACCCTTTCCTTCAAACTCTCATATAGGCCCATAACAACGCTGAGTTGTCGCCTGATTTCCTTACACTCCTCCTTACATCGCGCGCACACACAAAGACATCCCCCATGGCAATATCATGTTCCGTTCCAGAGAGTTCGGCAAACATTTCACAAGTTGCACATTTTTTTAGGCTGTGATGCTTTGGAGAATCGCCCCCTGCAGTTCTCCACTGAGTCACAGCACTCCTGCCGCTTTGTGTCCGTTGCTTTGCTGCTCTAGTCTGGGGCATGATGTTTAAATTAATAATATTTGGCATAACTGGATACAAATATACTGGCATGTGTATAAATTTCATCTGTCACTTGCATAATCTTTCATTAAAATATGTTTCTTTTCTAGGATGCCAAATTTATGTTCCTTCGGGTATTTAGTGCTGGAAACGAAGTTAAAATCAAAGGGATAGATGCAGAGATGTTCAAAACGATAGCAGAAAAAATGAAGTTTAGGTGAGTATAGAATTTGTAGATGTCATTTAACAATTCACTCAATATTATGGAGATTGAGCAGTAGTCGGTAGAGCCTACCTGGATACAGAAACTCAGCAAGAGTCTGATTCCTGGAAATCTGAGTTTTGTACACGCGTGTGCATGTTAGGGATGGTGTGGATTTTTTTCCACTAATTACCAATACTTGGGTGATCGAACGCTTTATTGACATTGATGGATTACCATTCTTTCTTATACCAGATTCTCCTTTGATTTTGAAGTGCATGCCAGAATCATTTTGTCTTGGGATGAATAGTAAAGGATGCATACTTTCTAATATGATGAGTTAGATTATGTGATAGTAAATGGAAGTGATTCATCTGTATATCACCTTCTTATCTCGAGGATGGATGTTACGTTAATTTGTAATTGTGTGTGCTTTTTTTTTCCAGGAACATTATTTGGATGCATATGTTTGGTGGAGTTATTGGACCGTGTGTTGATCTGTGAGTTGCGTTTTTCTAGCAACATTGTTGAATGTGGAAGATAGGTGTTGTACGCTATAAGCAGCTGGAGAACTCCTTTTGTGGCTTTTAAATGAGGCCGTTTTAATGGTCCTTTTATCCTGGATGGTTACATAACTAAAGAGGTTTTCTTTTCTTTTAGTATTTTCATTCCTTCAAGCATCTGGACTACTGTATCAGTTCAACAGATATCTATGTATTAGTTTTTCTGTGATGATTAACTTTGCTTATTTGTTTCCATCTTTGTCTCAACCTTCTCCTCTTAGACAGAAGGTAACTATCGGGATACGTACCTCTGCCAAACTGGGTATCTTCTCGAACATCCTGAGATGAACCTCAGGATGTTACCTCTGTCTATGAGCTATTACACCTTTTAAAATTTCAAGTGGCAAAGTTCCTTACAGGAGAGGCAAGTAGAGTCACGAAAACAGCTGCAAACGTTGCCCTTCAAATGTGATAAAATTTCGAATCAATCGCTACAGCTGTACTCACCGACAATGAGCAAATCAGAGCAAGTAAAACCAAATTGAAGACACGCATCGAATTATTGGGAAAGGTTATCAGTTCCTTCACAGACAAAACAATGACAACTTCTACTGAAAGTGTAGATGATACGGCTGTAAATAATACTACTTCTTATGCAAAGGTTTCACAGCGAGCTTCTACCCAACCAAGTGTTCAATCATTTTCCCCGATACACAGAGAAAAATCTATTGAAAAAAAAAAATAAACTAAGTAAAACCAAATATGGTAATGTTGAAAGGAAATGAGGGAGGCTGATATGAAATTCCGCGAAAGTCAGGAATATAATTACCAATACCCTGAAAACAGATTTAAAACAATGAATATTACATCCGTTAGACTTGCCAGAAATAAGGGGATACAGTGGAGACTGCAAATTCCCATGACAGAGTGGTAATCAATGGTCACTGCTCTTCTTGGAATAATGTTTATCACTCCTCACAAAGTTGTAGGAGAGGCTGGATGTCTATTCTGTCGAATGTAGAATGAATATCCAGATTAACAAACAATTGCCATCTCAACCCTATGTTTTAGAGCCCCAGAATGATGTTGGTGGTTTCCAGCAGGTTGGTAATGGTGGACCTGCATTTCAAAGCATAGTGAATAAATGGTGATTCACATGGCAGAACCTGGTTGGTTAAGATGGGAAGAAGACATTTCTCCATGACTTTGAAGCGACATGAGGCTTTCATTATTGGCCTGAATTGTGATACTGAGGTCGCTCCTTGTGTTTTTTGGGATTGGTCAGACAATATATTGGTTCCAGGCTATTGGGAAACTTTGTGTTGTGAGGATTCCAATAAACATTCCTGGGAGTGCATCAATGATGTTAAACACTAACGCTCTTAAGGATGAATTGTAGGATCCCCATCATATCCAGTGCAAGACGTTCTTGGAGATATCATTGATGGCCTTGATAAGCTCTCTTTTTGTAATGATGATGGAAGCAAGGATATCTCGCTGACAACTGTTGTGAATGGTATTAAGGTCTGATGCTGACTTTGGCTTAAATATTGTGATGTAGTCTAGCCATTACACCGGATTAGGGATTAGGGATTAGTCTAGCCATTACACCGGATTAGGTTGTTCAGGGAATTCATCATGCCTTGCCTTAAACGGTGCCTTCCCAATCGCGATTGTTTTGTCGATGTAGGCTTTCATGGCTTGAGATTTGCTTCTATTGAACTGGGCACGGGCCAGTTCAATAGAAGCAAATCCTGTCTGAGTATGCAATCCTGTCTAGTGGGTCTGATGTTGCTTTCCATGTTCCTTGTAACCTTTGTTTTTTCTGAAATTTAAGGTTGAACTGTTGGGTCCACCATGCTTTGCTCCGACAAGAGATTGAAACTGTTTTTGAAGCTGCAGTAGGAGCAATAGACTGCAGCCATGAGGTAAGAAGGTGCAGCCCGGGCTGTGGGTGACATTGGTTTAGGGCTTTCCAAGGAAAAATAGATGCTGCGAAGCAGCATTTCTGTGGATTGATGAGTGAAGGGCGAATCACTGCCTTCTTAACTGGTGCCTGATGGTGCCAGGATGTCCTGGAAGTGATTAAAAGAATGAGAGCTACTGGTATGGTCTGACATGAATGCTGTTTCCGGCTGGCTGTTGACGGTGAGGATGTCTGTTGCATAGATTAGGTCTAACGGGTTAGTGTCTCTGGTAGAGGAAAGATTCTGGAGGGTCAGACCTACTACAGCCAGATTAGAAGATAACAATCTGTGAAGACTGTTGGCCTCAGCTAATATTAAAGTCTCCACACACAATTAATGTTGCTTTGGGATGGCATTGATTATTGGGTGATTTCTGGAACAAACTTTCTGTCGTTGTAGAAATTGATAGTTTAAATTAGTTTCAATGCAGAACTAGGCAAACATTTGAAGCGAGTGGAAGGGTGAAAAGATTTTTTTTTTTTTTTTTGGCTGATGCTGTATAAGCTTGCTTTCTTGCATCATATGCCTTTACTAATGCTAGTCATTTTCCCATGCTACCACCCTAAAAATCTTTAAATTGTCCCGCCCTCTTTTCCATTGGATGAAGATGGTGGAGCAATACGTCACTACAAATGCGCAGGTAAATAATTACATTGTTGTCTCCCACTGAAATACAGCTGCTTCCATAACATTCACCAACCGCGTTCCCGTGTTTCACTCTGTAATACATGACCACACACGACATCATTACATGTTCCGTTTTAATGTCAGCTGCTGACGAAGGGACCCGATATAATTTGTATACAGGTTAGCATTTTGCAAATATTTTAAATATTTGTTTAGTTTGAAAATATTTTAGTCCTGCTCTTTCGGATGCACGAATATTCCTCATGCATTATGGAACCCGAAGCTAAAGGCTTTGGGTTCCGTTTTTCCTAAGTGACCTATGTATATGTAGGCAAATAATTACATAGTGATATTTATTTCACCTTAAGAATGCCTCGTGGTGGGAGTTGGGCAGCCAATGGGAAAAGAGAGATGCGGGCCACGTGGGACAATTGGGCGGGGAAATTATGCCACTGCCAATGCACAGATAAATAAATATATAGGTCATTTTCTGAGTAGATATCGATCATAGTGGCATAGTGTTTGGGTAAACTGCCACCGGTGGTTTCCCACACCTGCGTTATCAGTACCCTTGTGATGAAAATAGAACCTCTGTAAAAGCCAGAAAAGTGTGTTGCATGTGTAGTTTAGTGTTGGGTTCTGTTTGTGCTGGCTTCTTGGCCGCAGGGCCCGTATTGAGACTCCACCTTGCCATCACTACCATTGGGAGGTGAGTCAGCTCTCCACTATACTATGGAGCTCTCCATTACTTTTTTTTTTAGAACAAAAAAAAGCATAAGTCAGGGAGATAACTTAAGGATGGGAGTAAAATTTCAGGCTTATTTTGTAAAATTACTGTCACTACTTTAAAACCCCTCATACAGCGGATCTTCAAGCGGGTCAATATAGTTCCTATTTAAAAAAAAAAATAGGATCTACATTGAACTTCACCCTTCTGGCGCAGAGCCGTCCCGGGGTGACCAATGTTTCTTGGGAAATAAACTGAGTTTAATAATAATAATAATAAAGGTGATAAAAATGATGAAACTGATTACAGAGCCATATCCTTGCAAAGCAGCCTAGCTAAACTCTTCAACACAGCAGTACACAAACATCTCTTCGAATTCTTCAGGCCTTTCATTGATCAGAACCAATATGGTTTCTGCAGTGGAAAAGTCACAAATCTGCTTCCTTTCTGGCAATACACCTCTGAAATTTTTGATAACCACCTTCAAGTTGATGCAGTCTCCACAGATATATCTAAGGCATTTGATAAAGTCCCAAACGAACAACTTCTGGAAAACCTTAAGCTATATGGTATCCATGACCCTTTGCTCTCATGGCTACGCAGCTATATTACGCATCGTTCCTTGAGCGTTGTCATCAATCAGGTGAACCCAGACAGTTTTATACCATTAAGGGAAGTACCTCAAGGCTCCCCCTTAGGTTCTCTTCTTTTCATTGTTTTCATCAATGATCTTCCTTCTTTCATCTACACCTCCAATGTTCAAGTTGCTCTCTATGCAGATGATCTTAAGATCTACTCAGCAGTGAAGGAGATTACCGATTCCCAACAACTTCAATGTACTCTCAATAAATTCTCTGTGGCCATCTCTGAATGGCTTCTCTGCTAACCCCTCGAAGTGCAAAGTAATCTCTTTCTCATCCGGCAGATCTCCACAACTGATAAATACGGAGTACACTATTAAAAATATGATCATCGAAAGGTGTGCCCAAGTTAACGACTTGGGAATTCTCTTCTCCAGCAATGCTAAATTTGATGCCCGTGTCCTTAAAATCACCAGCAAAGCAAATTAAACGCTGAAATTTATCAAAAGGACCACCTATAGTTTCAAAAACTGCAGATATGGTTGTCCTAAAACTATTTTTCTACCAATCCTTGAATTTAGTTCACCTATCTGGAATCTTTGTACGAAGACTTTAACTAACAAAATTGAAGCAGTTCAAAAAAAAAAAAAAAAAATGTCCGTTACCTCACGTACCGTAATCCTGTATTCTATGACTTAGTGTATTATGAATTGCTGTGTGATTACTTTCATCCGAGGCCTCTGTGTACTAGATGAGTTATTGCTGACATCACCCTTCTAGCCAAAGTAATCACTGGAACTTATGAAGCATCTGACATCCTTAGCAAAATCAACTTCAATGCTCCTTGTAGACAAGTCAGGAACCTTACACTGTTTCTCCTTGACTCTGCCACCACGGACTTTATGAAGTTCAGTCCACTAAAGGGAATCAGCAAATGAGTCTCTCATTGAAGAAGAAGAAGAATTCTTTATTGCATACAAAACGCACATGCCGTACACAATACCCGTCACGGCTACAAGCCACGGTTGACTTCTTTGACAGCTCCCAACCACTGACGAACTCCATCCACAAGTTTGCCTCTTCTCTTAAAATGCAAAGTGACTAACTCTGATCTAATTATTGTAGTGTATTATTATTATTAGTTTTATTATTTTTCTATTCTCTAACTGATTAATTATTACTTGTTTTACCTGTAACTTAACTTAATGCGATCCTCTTTTGTACACATGATTTTAATGTTTGAATCAATGTTTATCTTCCTGTTGGATCTCTTATTATTGTTATTGTGTTCATTGTTCTGATCTCAGATACACTGTTAATGGTTACCTGCTGTGCTGTGTATCTTGTTATTAATAAAAATAAAAAATAAACTAAAAAGGGGAAGGAAGAACATCAGTGCTTTTTCGACAGATTTTACTTAGAAAAGATTTTATTTACTCCCTGATACCTCTACATTTTACGTAGAAAAGCGTGCGCGGTGGTGGCGAGCAAAGCGAGCAGGGAGCGAAGCCCCTAGTTATTATTATTATTTCTGCTAGGAGACACCCAGTTACGGCTAGGGGTTGAAGGTACATATTCTATATATTCTTTGAAGGATAACGAATATCCATGCTTAGATTTACTTGAAGTTTCAGTATTAAAAAGAATCTGGACAATCAGATCACAACAAATTGTTAATCTTCTTAATTCCGATTTGACTGTTGGGCTTTTTCCAGCTCCCTTGAATCAACCATTCTTAAAATTCTGGTTAAAAATCCTTACAACCCCCTCAATGTTCCTTACTCTTATCGTCCTATTGCACTACTACCAGTGCTAGGCAAGGTTTTAGAAAAGGTTATTGTAACTAGATTTATGAAATTATAAGGCAAAAACACTCAATTTGGTTTCGCAAAAGGCTCTTCAACTGTTGATACTATATAGTTTGTAATGGATTCGGTCTCAAATGTGGATTCCAAGTATGTTCTCAGCCTCTTTGTGGACTTCAAAGCGTCTTGGCGAAGTGTCTGCTCCCCTTTATCATCTAGTTTCTGATTATTTCCATGCTTGTAGTCTTGTGTTGTATTCTGGTCTCTGTTCGGTTACTCGTACTGTTACTGTGGGCTGCCCTCAGGGATCAGTCCTAGGACCGGTCTACTGGAATATGGTTCTTGATGGGTATCTCTGGGTACAGTGCGACAAAATTTTGAAGGTGGCATATGCTGACGAGTTGATCGTATCAGTTTTTGAAGAGTCTCGTAGGGAACTAGAAGAACGGGCAAACGAAATCTTGGAAGACCTTGATGGTTGGTGTACCGTGCGCAAACTGCAGATTTCTATTGACAAAATTAAACAAATGCTTTTGAAAAGTTACTTAAACCTGAATAGACCCCAATATAAAAATTAATAATCAATCCATTAAAATTGTAAGAACAGATAAATATCTTGGAATAACGATGGACGATAGATTTAGTTTTATAGCCTACGCAAAAAATGTGCTGAACAAAAAAGTCTTAACTGGTAAAATCATTAAAATAACTAGAAATGTCTGGGGAATTAAACTCGCAACTTTAAAGTTATACTACGAGTGTATTTTTATACCAATAATTTGTTATGCTGCAGGTACATGGAGTTATCGTGTTAATAACTGTTTAGTCTTGAAGCATAACGTTTCTTTCTTCTTGCAGTCACAAGAAATTGCAGAACAGTGTCGACAATGGCACTCCAAGTATTGAGTGGAAAACTTCCTATCTAATATGAAGTTATGTACCACTACTTACAATATTATCTTCGGAAAGCTCTGTCTTCAAGGGTGAGCAACTATTCAATTAATGTAGACATACCAACTAAGGATGATAATTGTAGAATTAGAAGAGAGTTTGTTAATAGTTGGCAATTAACTTGATCCAATGCAGAATTTGGAAGAATTACTTTTAGTTACTTTCCTAACATATTAGAATTTACCGAGCAACAGTTGGCCTGGTTTTGTCCAATTCTGAATGTATCTTTTCTTCTAACAGGGCATGGCAGCTTGAACTCCAAGCTGTTCACTCTAGGTTTGGCTGCCTCTCCATTATGTAAGTGTGATGTTCCTGAGACTTTGGAGCATTTAATATTTGACTACTATCTCTATATAGACTTAAGAAATAATCTGCAGCTTCTTACAGAAGTGTACAATGAAGATGACGTACCATGTTTTGTCAATGAAAAAGAAAATTTCCTAGATTTTCTAATTTTGCAGATAAATTGTTGTACGTAGGAAGAGACTAATTGCAGTTGATCTGTAAATAGTGATGCCAAGTAACCCAGAGTTTGTGTTCAAGAACAAGAACTATTATGCTTTTTTATCCATTAAATATGTTTTCTGTAAATAAGTCCTTAGTTTTCTTTTCTTAAGTAAATATGTTGGTTCCACGATGGTAATGATGTTGCGTTTTGTAGATTTGCTATAATTATAAAATTGTATTTAGTAGAATTAAGAGAGAGGTTGTCTGTTGGTTGTATTAGTCGTCCTTCAGCCAAGTGTAGTTCCTGTCAAGATGTGACTTGTAAAGTCTATCAGAATATTGATAGCGGTTTTGTACAGAGGAAAAGTTGGCTATGCATGTTGTAAATATGATATTGAATTGTAAAACGCTGACAAGGTGCTACCTATGTTTGTACATGGATAGCACCTTGTCATTTTCCTTCTGAGTTTAATGCTGAAATCTGGTAGTGTCGGATCAGATAATCATAGTGTTTTTAAGACGCAAAGTGGTTGAGTCCTGTATAATGACTGGACAAGGGTGTCTGGTTGCTGTGGCCTAATAGTAATACTTTTGAATGTAATGTTAATTAATGTAATGGAGTGTTATGGTTTTAGATTTTCTGATTAAGTTCCCCAGGAGTGGTGATCGTACGCACTTAGATAATAGTAAACATTGTATATAGGTACTTTTTTTTATTTATATTTATTTTTTTATATTTTATTATTATTATGTTTTATTTATTTTTAATGCATTTATATATTTTATTATTTTATTTTATTTTTTTATATTATTATTTTTTTTTCTCACTCTAAACTATTGTAAACTTTTCTCTTCTATTTCATGGGAGGTCTGTCTCTTCCCCTTATCTTCTATCCAACCTCCCCATCCCTTCCAATCTCCATACTTCTCAATTCTCATCTCCACTTCCTTTCCCTAAACACCTTGGGGGCCCCCAGGCTTGCTTGATAGCCCCAGTAAGAGTCTCAGCTAGAAAGTGGACCCTGGCGCGCCTCCTCCTCGCCAAGGTTGGGAGTTATGGGGAAGAGGACCAGGTGTCCCCTTCCCCCTGGCTGAAAAGTCGCCAGGCACTCAACACAACATGACACATACTTACACACCTACATACATACACTTGCCGGCCATCACCTTTTCAGATGCTACAGCGGCATATAGGAGAAATCCTGGAGATCGCAATTGAAACAAACAGATCTTGACATATTCTATTATACTACTAAATATAATACTTATACAATTTTAAAATACAGTATATACGCTGAGTGATCACTGAATTATGACCACCGCTATGAAAACTGAATGCGACCTGTTGACAAAGTGAGGTATGAGAGTGCAGAGTTAGTTGTCCTACGTAGCATAGATAAGGTGTCAGTCTTTTAGTAGGTAGTAAAATTCCGAGCGTGATGGGTAAAAGGAAGGTTTTATCGGACTTTGATAAAGGACAGATTGTGGGTGCTCGACGAGCTGGCGCTTCTATTTCCCAAACGGCTGAACTAGTGGGGTGTTCGAGAGCCGCCGTAGTTAAAGTGTACGATTACTGGCGTCAAAATGGTCAAACAAGGACCTGGAGATCATCGCTAGGTGGCGCTTAGTAATATACCTTGTGTACCTTGTGCTCCTAATCTTAAGTAATTTAGATGAATTATATTAATTGCCTGAACTTTCAAGTGATCAAGTAACAATCAGTGACTGCCTATCTACTTGTACATGAAGTTTCAGCAGTGTTGCTCCAGCAAAAGATAAGTATTTTACTAATTTCTCTTTTTGGATTTGATTTCTCCAAGATGGACGCTATATTGTACGGTAGTTATTTCTTATACAGCATAATGGCAGTTACTGTACTCTAGCTAAGTGCTTTCGCTGACCAGTAACGTTTCCCTCCCTCTTGCTCCGTTTCGTGTGTCCTCCCTGCCTGCGGCAATCTGTCTACAGCAGGAGGTCCCGTAAGCATTTGGAGAAAGCTTTTGTTTGCAGCAGTGAATAACAGGGTTAAATTTTGTGTGAGCGCCGAATATGTAGTTTTCTTTTATTTGCTTAATTATGGAAGAACAGCCTCGTACTAAAAATGCAGATATCTGCAAATTATGCAAAAGGAAAATCAGTAAATTAAACAAAAGTGTAAATATTAAATGCTCGAAATGCAAATTCCAAATCTGCCAGAGCTGCTCAGGCCTTTCCCAATTAAGCCTGAAAAAGCTATCAAGCGCAGCCCGCGCGAAATTTGTGGCATACTGCTGCCGGTAAAAGCCAGCGAATGAACAAGGGAGCCTTTCCCACTCAGTCTTGGCCTCTTCCCCTAAAGTGCTGTTCGACTCCCACTTAACACCACCTTGCCCACTGCAGCGGAATAGAAGGCGCACTCTCCTTCTATTCCGCTGCAGTGGGCAAGTGACAGCGAGGTGTATTCCACCCAGTTTTATGAACAGGTATATCTCAGCCAGCCTGGTAAAGAAAGCCATGTTGACATGCAGGTAATCCGGAACCTCGTTCTTCCGAACTTTATGAAAATGCCTTCACAAGACTCAAACCACTCAGAAGTAAGCATGAAAAACGTGTCTGGAACTGTTCAGACTGTAGACATAACAGGCGATGTGGAAAGCCAAAAGCCTACTCCAGTCTCAAAAAAGCACAACAAGAAGGTAGAAATCCCAAAACCTGAGAGAGAAACTAGATCTCAATCTGAATCCAAGGAACAAACTGAACAAAGGGGCCAACAGTGCGACTGCGTGGAGGAGGAGCATGCTCTGGACCCCGCACTGCGAGTGGGCCCCGTCCTGCAACAAGTGCTCACCCTTAGGATGGCATTAGAGAGTTTGTTCAAAGATCAAGCGAACAGGGTTACAACAAATCTCCGCGCCGAAATCGTCTCCCTATGGAGCAAATTGGAAACTATTCTCCTCTCTACACAATCGGAATATGACAAAGCAACTGCCAAGTTGGAGGCCTACTTGGAGGGAAGGGCAAATCAAATGCCACAGCGTGCCCCTTCCTACGAACAAGCGCTGAGGACCACACCTTACCAGACGCCGAGTGCAGATTCTAGTGCACAACCTGCCAAACGGAAAACACTCCTAAAGCAACCAAATCTGGTCGTTCTACGCCCTGCGACACTGGACGAAAGGGAATCCAGCGAAGAGCTCAAGACACAAGTAATCACCAATTTAAGAAATGACCTCAAGACAACGAGGATAAAAGCAGTTAGGAAGACCAGAAACACCGGCATACTAATAGAGACGGAAACAAAAGAAGAAGCAGAAAAGATCATCAATAACCCAAAAATCCCAGAACTAGGCCTTACCGCGACCTTGCCCAAGCGAAAAGGACCGTCCATAACGATTTATGACTTAGAAAATGACCTGACACCAGACCAGTTGGCAGACGAGATCTACCAGAGAAATTTCTCCAACTCCCTACCTAACTCTGACGCCCAAAACCTGCTCACCCCAAAGTACTCCTACAAATCTAAAGACGCTAGATCCACCAACTGGATGGTGGAACTTACCCCTGTCGCCTGGCAGGCCCTGAAAGGACAGACACGGATCTTTGTAAACTGGAGCAGCTACCGCTTCCGCGAGCACGTGGGTGTGCTCAAATGCTTCCGTTGTTGCAAATATGTCCACACTACACATACTTGCAAACAAACGGCACCAACCTGTGCTCACTGTTCTGAAAAAGGCCATTATTATAACAACTGCCCAAATAAAAGCACACAACCAGTTTGTACAAATTGTAAAAGCCTAAAAATTAACTCTGCGCACTCCATAAGAGACAGCAAATGCCCAGTGTACCTTAAGGCTAAGAGTTTATACCAGGAAAGACTCGATTATAGGGACACGCCTTAAGGAGTACAACACCACTGAGGTTAAGTTCATACAAATAAACGCACAAAGGGCCAGGGCAGTGGCCGATCAGTTACGACTCAAAGCTGAAGAGGAGAACATTGATGTCTTAATTTTTCAAGAACCATATGCCCACATGAAAATGGTCCGGAGGTATCCCCTAAAATACAAGATCATCCAGGCGGAGGATGAGACTCCCTGGGCAGCCATTGTCATCCGGAATCCAGACATCACAGCTACCAGAATTACCCACCTCTGCATGTGCTCACATTGTTACTGCCATGGGAGCCCTTTATGTTGTGGCCCTGTACTGCCACCCAGGTGAGGAAATCACCTTCGCTATAAATTACCTTTACACGGTAATCAACACCTTTCCAAACACAAGAATAATCATTGGCGCAGATGCCAACTGCAGATCCCTGGTGTGGCACTGTCACACATCTGATCGACCGGGCACAAGGAACGGTCAAAAACTAGAGGAGTTCCTGGCAAACACACCAGTAACGGTATTAAACCTCCCACACAACCTGCCGACCTTCTGCAATACGTTGTGGGAGTCAACTATAGATGTCACCATGGCCTCCAGAAACATAGCCAGCAATATTACTGGGTGGTCGGTCCAAGATGCGTGGACCACCTCTGACCACCGTGCCATAACCTTCCAGCTTAACCGCTCACTAACTAGGAACCCAGTACCAAGACAAATACAGCACAGGTACGCTGTTCAGAAAGCAAATTGGGACACCTTCCAGACTGAAATCTCAGTTGCCTTACAGGAACATAATGCCGAACTCCAGACCACTAGCAACCCGGAACTCCTTCAGCGAAAGACAACAGCCCTCATCACTCAGGCCTGTGAAGCTGCAATACCTAGGAAACACCCAGCCCTCAGTGCAGTGCCATGGTGGAACCGGGACTTGCAGCACCTTAGAAAGGAAACTCATATCCGACGCAAGGCTTTTCAAAGGGCCCGAAGATCTTGGCCAGCTGCAGAAGTGGAGGCCTTACGGCAGCGTTACAGAGAAGCGAGAAATGCCTACACCGCGCAGATACGTCACTGCAAACATGAGACTTGGCAGCGATTGGTCACAACTACTGCCAATAACGATCCCTAGGGGGTGGTCTACAAGATCACCACAAACAAGTTCCCTCGGGGGAAGGTTGTCGCTACTACTAGAACTCCACAAGGTGCCATGACTACAAACTGGGAAAGCACCATAAACAATATTCTTGACGTGGTCTTTCAACCACCGGCTGAATCACAGACTGATGATCAGAAGAAAATGTGCCAAGATAATGCGACCTACAATAACCAAGCAATGGAAATGCCTTTCACCAGGGAGGAGCTAACTGCAGCAGCATCAACTATCAGGGGAAATAAATGCCCAGGGCCAGACCTGCTAGAACCAGAAATTGTTAAAAAGACAGTAGAACACGCCCCTGACCTGATGCTAAATCTTTACAACAAATGCCTCCAGACAGGAGCCTTTCCAACATCTTGGAAGGTTGCCAATGTTAAACTTATCCTAAAAAATCCTTCCAAGTCACCTATCCTCCCAGACTCTTACAGGCCTATAGCCTTGCTCTCCGTGGTCAGCAAGCTCTTCGAGCGCCTATTACATGCTCGTCTTCAACATCACTACAATACTGCAGGACTAGCAACGCCCAACCAGTTCGGCTTTCGACAGGGTCATTCTGCCATAGATGCCCACCAGCACCTCCTGGGGAAAGTGGAGAACTGCAACAGAAAATACTTCTTGGTGATCTCTGTGGACTTCGCTGGGGCATTCGACACACTTTGGTGGCCGAGCGTCCTGGCCAGACTCAGAGCTGCAAATCTTCCCAGTAACCTCTATCAGACCTTACAGAACTACTTATCCAACAGATTCATAGTAGCGAATGCGCCCTATCAGACCCTCTCTAGAAGCATCCACCGGGGCTGCCCGCAGGGTTCGGTCCTGGGACCATTCCTATGGAACATCGTCTTGGACAGCTTCCTCATCTCGGACCTCGGAGAAGTGGATGCTCAAGCATTTGCGGATGACCTAATTCTCTCCGTCTCGGCGAACTCAAGGGCAAAACTGGAAGAATCTGCAAACCTGGCATTGGAGCTACTGCAGAACTGGGCAAAACAGAATCACCTGAGAATATCACCAGAAAAAACCAACTCAGCCTTGCTGAAAGGGAACTTGGACCTACGACGGCCTCCTCAAATTAAGATAAACCAAAGGACAATAAAATTCTCCAAACAACTCAAGTATCTAGGGGTCATCCTTGACCACAACCTATCCTTCAAAGACCACTTACAAAACATCCGAACCAAGATTAGGAAATATGCTGCCCTCGTTGCTAGGGTGGCTCGAAGGGACTGGGGCCTTGGCCGGCGTACGCTACATATCTTCTACAAAGCCATATTCATACCTATCATCACATATGCCTCTGGCGTATGGTATCACAAGGCTACTACCGCAGTCAACCGACGTATCATCAACTCAACCCAAAGGTCGATTCTACTATTTACTTCTCGTGCCTGCAGCACGGTGAGCACCCACGCTTTACAGGTCTTGACCGGAGTCCTCCCCCTTGATCTGGAGATTGTGGGCAAAGGTTTACTTTACCATCTTGCAAAGGGCACCTCAAGGACCTGTCTCAGACATACAACTGACCCAGCAAATAACCGCACCGCTGAAAAGAAGAGGCTCTACGCTCACCTGCTGCAGGTGTGGCAAGAGAGATGGACAAACTCCCATACAGGGGAGATAACCAGAAAGTTTATACCTGACTTCGGCAGGGTCCACCCTAAGTTCCCAACGTGGTTCTCACCTGGACTCCATGCAGCATACCTTCTCACCGGACATGGCGCTATCAATGCCAAACTTTGCCTTTTGGGAATTGAACAGGACCCTACCTGTGTTTGTGGTGGTCTAGAGAGCTGGCAACATCTAATGTATGATTGCCAGCTTTATGACGACCTCTGCAACATCTTAATAACAAAGATCCTATATTGTCCTAGAGGACGGGAACACAACATAATGGAAACAAAACAAGAGTACCTGGCTTTCTCCTGCTACGCCCAGGAGCTCTTCGCAAGAAGACGAGTGCTCGCCGCAGTGGAGCAGAACTGAACCCTATACATGACAACTGAATCTACTTAATAAAGGACAAGAACTGACTTGACTTGACTAAACTGGATGGGACCTTGTCCCATGAGTGATATCCCAAATGGGAACACCAATGCCACTGAAGACCAACTGCAGCTTGCTGCTCGCCATCTTGGCTCTCAAACCATGCTCCCTTGCATGGTCCTATCTTTTCCTCTCTCCCCCAGTAGGGAGAGGGGAAAAAGTGTAAAGTGTAAAGTGTATTCGTATCTAGCGGCACCGGAGGTTTCCCCCAACTCCGCGTTGCTTTCATTGTAGGTGTAACAGTTCACTGTAAAGGCCAGAGATTTAAAAGTGTATGGATTTTGTAAGTGTAGTGTTGTGTATCGTTGTTCTTCTGGCCATTTAGCCGCTAGACCCCTGCTGGGGCCCAACGTTGTCCACACTTAGCCTCGTGGAGGCAGACCAGGTACCCAGTAGTTGATATTTTACTCTGGCAGGCCCTGCCACTTAGTTTCCTGAGATTTCAGTGGCTAGGGCCTTAAAAAAAAAAAAAATAAATAAATAAATAAAAATAAAAAATAAAATAATAAAATAATCGCTGAAAAAGGTTTAAGCCGAAAGAGTTTTGGGAGCGCGGTTTCAATTTGGACATATTTTAATTTTTTAACATTGTGTGGGACGTTCGCTGGTGTATAGACAGAGTAGGGGAGGGAGACTAAAGACTGGGGGGAAAAGCCAGAAGTATGGGGACAATAGAGTAGGTGTCCCCAAAAGCAGTGGGGCAGGCCCATGCCCCACCAGAGGTAGAGAAGCGGGGAGTGGCCGGGGGGAAACAGGAAACCGTCTCCCCCATGCCTGGGGATCGGGAATTAAAGGTGAATGGGACTAGGGTGTCCTATTCATACCGCCATATGGCGTAATGCAAGTAGTTCCTGCATTTATGTCCAGTCCGGGCTTTTTGTCACTTGGTTTGTTTGCATGTACTCATCTTCGTCGGTTAGTTCCTATGGCTGTGTCTGACCAGGTTCCTTGTCATTTTGCTATTTTCTTGATCTTTGTAGGGTCCTGTTGGGTCCTTTGATCCATTTATGGCCTCACTTTGGTCGGGGTTGTCTTCTTCCACGCTCATTTTGATTTCCTCTTACTCTCTGCAGTCTTGTGGGGTGGTCGATTTTCTTCGAGCATGTAATTTACTTTCATTCATTGTGGATGGCAATTTCCGTTCTTCTTCGGTCGAAGACTTCTCGTGCAAATTGGCTGAAAGCCGCGTAGTCGTCTTCTGTGTCCAAGAGATGGTGTTCTTTATTTTTTGGTATGTATTGTATTTTGGTTATTAGCAGGCTTCTGTGTTCCTCATAGCACTCACAGTCGTGCATTATATGATGCCATGTTTCAGGCTCACCACAGGTGAAAGTTAGCTCCTCCGTTATGCCCAGCATGTTCAATTTTGCCTTGAATGGGCCATGGCCCGTTAGTAAGTACGTTGCATTTAACCCCGGGTTAAACCACGGGGGGGCTTTTGGATACGTTTTGGCAACCAGTGGTATGAATTTCTTCGGCACTTCGCCTTTGTTTGATGCTGTCCATCTGTCCTGCCACAGCTGTAGCAGGTGAGCCACGATTCTATGCTTTTCTGCTTTGCGGTTGTTGTTTGGTTCTAGGGTGAGTCCATAGATGGTAGTGGGTGTTCCCTTAGACAGGTGGTACATGAGCCCGCAGCGAGTCACCTCCAGGTCCAGTGGGAGGACTCCTGTCAAGACCTGGAGGGCGGGCGTGCTCACTGTTCTCCATGCACGAGAGATGATGAGCATAATGCTACGCTGGATTGTGTCCAGGTGTCTTTTATTTACTACTGTTCCTGCTTTTTTGTACCATATCGGGGATCCGTAGGTAATGGCTGGGATGAAAATTGCTTTGTAATACAGGGACAGGGTTTTTCTGTTTAATCCCCAGTCCCTGCGTGAGACTCTTGCTATTAATGCTGCGTAATTCCTTAGTTTTTCTTTCAGGTGGATGATGTGAGGGGTGAAGGATAAATTACTGTCGATTGTAATTCCTAAGTAACGTATTTGTTTTGCAAGTTTGATAGTTGCTCCTGCTATCTTTATTTGCGGTGGTCTGTGGATGTCAAGCACTCCTTTCAGTAGAACAGAGTTCGTCTTCGTGGGTGAGATCTTCAACATGTGTAGCTTTGCCCAATCCTGTAACACCTGTATTGCCTGGTTTGCATGAGTCTCCAGGCCCGATCTGGAGTCCGCCTCCACCATCAGGACCAAATCGTCAGCAAAGGCCTGGCAGCTCACTTCGCCCAAGTCCTGAGCCAGGAAGTCGTCAAAGACAATGTTCCACATGAGTGGCCCCAAGACCGAGCCCTGGGGGCAGCCCCTGCGGACCCATCGAGCCACTTTTCGAAAAGGTGTTACCACCTCAATTCTTCGGTCAGTTAGGTAATCCTTTATACATTTGTAGAGGTTTGTTGGGAGCGCTGCCTCCCGGAGCCGGCCGAGGACGCTCGGCCACCACAGGGTGTCGAACGCCCCTGCGAAGTCCACTGCAATGACTAGGAAGTACTTCCTGTCGCATTGGGTTGCTTTGAATATAAGGTTTTGGACTGCTTCTATGGTTGATAATCCCGGTTTGAATCCATATTGTTTTGGTGATTCTAGGTTTGCAGCTTTGTAGTGGTTCATAATTCTTTTGTGCAACAGCCTTTCGTATAGTTTACTCAGGGTAGTCAGTAAAGCTATCGGTCGGTAGGAATCCGGTTGTTCCGGTGGCTTGTTAGGGTTCTTCAGGATGAGTTTCAGATTTGCAGTTTTCCAGGACGTCGGAAATTTCCCCGCTTGCAGGCAGCAGTTTAGAAGTTTGAGCAGGAGGCCAGGTATGTGTTCCACAGCCTTTTTGATCAGCTCCGGCTCCAGGAGGTCCGGTCCCGGGCATTTCTTATTTCGCATCTGTGCTGCAGCATTTTGTAGCTCCTCCATGGTGAAGGGCGGCTCCATTTGTTGCGATGCGTATGCCTCGTTCGCTTGGGAGATTTCTTCTTGCTTGTCACTGAGGTTGTCTGTGGGTTCTATAATGATTGTATTTAGAATATTATTAATTGAATCATCCCATGTTTTAGTGAGGGATCCTTGAGGCGTTTTTGTTGCCGTCGTTATTTCCCCCCTGGGGAGCTTATTTGTGGTTATTTTGTATACATACCCCCAGGGGTCCTCATTTCCGGTCGCAGAGACTAGTCGCTCCCAGGAGGCTTTCTTATTTTTCTTTATTTTTTCAGTGTAGGCATTGCGTAGCTGTTGGTATTGATGTCTTAGATAGGTTACCTCTGCGGGTGGCCAGGTTCTCCGCGCCCTCTGGTATTCTTTTCTCTTTATCTGAACTTTCTTTCGTAGTCTTTGTAACTCCGGGGTCCACCATGGCATGGCTCCTACGGAGGGTGTCTTCCTTTTCATCGCCATTTGCGCTGCAGTGGTTATAATGTCGGTGACTTTCTCCTGCATCCTGTCTACGTTTTCCATCCTGTCACTCTCCCATCCGGTCACTTCCACTTGTGCTTTGCGGATCAATTGTTCTCGAAAGAGCTCCCAGTTTGCCTTTTTGATGGCGAACCTGCTCGCCATGTATTTGCCATTTGTTGGTCTTGGCATCGTTCTCTTGATGTTGAAGGTGATTGTGCGGTGATCCGATGTGGTCCAGGCGTTTTGCACAGTCCAATCGGTCACATGAGCTGCTATGTTTCTTGTGGTTAGCGTGATGTCTATGGTTGATTCCCATAAGGTGTTGCAGTATGTCGGTAGATTGAAGGGTTGATTCTTTACAGTGAAGATAGAATTTGCTAGGAACTCCTCAAGCCTCTGTCCATTCCTGGTACCTCGTCGGTCTCGTGTAGTGCTGTGCCAGACAGGGGAGCGGCAGTTTACATCGGCGCTGATTACGACTCTTTGTCCTGCTAGGGTTTCTTGCACTGTTTGTAGGTAAGTGATAGCGAAATCTATTTCTATTCCGGGTCTGCAGTACAGCGAGATCATATACAGGCTGCCAACAGAGCTAATAATACGGGCACATGCTGCCCATGGCGTGCAGAGTTGTGGTATTTTTGTTGTGGTTATCTCCGGGTTCCGTACTATCACCGCCGCCCTCGGAGTGTCTTCGTTGCATTGTACAATTTTATATCGGAGCGGATAGCCCCTGACTTGCCCTGTGTGAGTGTAGGGCTCCTGTATCAGGATAACATCTGCGTTTGCCTCATCAGCGCTTTGCCGTACTTGGTCGGCCACTGCTCTGGCCCGCTGCGCGTTTATTTGGTGCACCACAAGGATTCCGTTATTAAATTTCTTATGGTGTATCCCTATAATTGATTCGTGACTGGTATGAACTCTTAGCTTTCTGGTAAGTTGGGCAGTTTGTGTCGCGTGTGGAATGGGCATGATCTAACCTCAGGGATTTGCAGTTGGCGCAGATGGGATCTTTTTCTTTCTGTGGGCAGCTGCTGTAATTGTGGCCCATTTCAGAGCAGTGGCCACATGTTGCTTCTTTTTGGGCGCAGGTGTGTGTTGTGTGGCCGTACTTGCAGCATCGGAAGCACCTTGGTACATCCACACGTTCTCTAAATCTATGACTGCTCCACTCTATGTATATGGTGTTTTGCATTCGTAGGATCTGCCATGCTTCGGGAGCCAGCTCTACCACCCAGTTGCAGTTTCCACTATTTCTAGATTTTGTTCTGTACTTGGGTATGATTAGCTGTTTTTCATCCTTGTCAGGTAATTGGTTTAAGAGGTTTTTTCTGTATATCTCTTCCCTTACACTTTCAGATGTCATATCCTGGTCAATATCAAAAATGATTACAGATGGCCCTTTTCTTTTGGGGGCCTCCGCGGTAAGGCCTAGGGTGAAGATCTTGGGGTTTGTTATTATCTGCTGTGCTTCTTCTCTGGTTGCTGTTTCAATAACTATTCCGGGGTTCCTGGTTTTTCGGATAGCTTTGATTCTAGTAGCGCCGAAGTCCTCTTTCAAGTTCTCTGTGACTTTCTTCTTTATTTCCTCACTGGTGGATTTTTCATTCCCTACTGGTCGTACAACTACTATGTTGGGTGTGGGCAGAAGGGTTTTTCTTTTGACCGATTGACTTTTGGTCTGTACATTTGTAGGTTTCCTCAGCGTTTCTGCGTAAGTGGGTGCCCGCTGTGGCATTTGTTTTGCCCCACATTCCATGTAGGCCTCCAATTTGGCCTTATTTGTTATTGCTTCTACGTGGACCTTCTGTAGAACCGTTTCCAGCTTGGTCCAGATGGTCACAATTTCTCCTCTGAGGGCAGTGGTTATTCTGCTAGAGGATTCCTTCAACTTGTTTTCGAGCTGCACCCGGAGGACCAGCATCTGGTCCAGAACAGAACCTTCGGGCAGCGTAGGGTCCATGGGGGGAGATTCCGCATTTTTTGGTGCGTCATTGGCATCCCGTTTGCCCTCTGTAATGTCATTCTGTGTGGCAGCTACTTCATTTGTCTCCTTTTGCTCGGATTGCGAGCGTGTTTTCCTTTCTGATTTCGGAGCAGTCATTTTCCAATTTTTTCCTTTGGTCGGGGGAGCTCCTGGGCGGGGGTTCTCCCCCTCTTCTTGGTTTTCTATCAATATCGAATCATTATTTTGATCTTGTTCCCCAGCGACGGTAGTTCTGTCCGATTTTCTTTCCATTTTGTTGGTATTTCGGATTTAAGGGGTTTTCCGTGCTAGTTGAAAGTAGGGCTCTAAGAGCTGTCGATGGACACTAACCACAAGTCCGTAGGTTTATTACGTGTCTTACAACTGTTAATCGCAAATTTAAGTTCTTCCGTTGGTCACGTGGTGGGGGAGGGAACAGCCAAGTGCTAAAGTGGAACCAGAGCGATGGGATTAGTTCCCTGTGGTGTTTTCGGGGAACGCCGAAGACGATGGTGACATCACGATTTCAATGTCTCGCACGAGTAAGAAGTTCACGCGTCATCATGGAAAGTTTATGGGAGGCGGGGGGGAAGCACAAAAGTCATGATTTTCTCTATAATATTGCTTTAAACACAGTCCAGAAATATTGGAACGTTCTTTCTGTACAAATTAACACAGGACACAATCACTATGAGGGCAACCTCCCCAGTCAACGGCCAGATACCAGCGTGTCAGCCACGTTATATTGGTCGGCTCTCTATTTCTCTGCCGTCAGCCACATGGTGACCAGTGCAGTCTGGCAACAAAGGAAACAGATAAATTACGCTGGGATCTAACTTAATACCCGGTAGAATGCAAAACGTTTCTCACCAAGGGACTCCTGTACTGTATATCTTCTTGAGAGAACACACTGTAGAACATAATCTGTAGTTTAAACAAATTTTTTATACAAAAATCACGGAGCGACATATCGTACGTCCGAACACAACGGCGGCCATATTGGCAGTACCCAGGGAGAGGGGACGGTATCTTCCGTCCGCTTACCTTCTTGCCACTCCCCTCTTCGCCTGGTGGGGCATGGGCCTGCCCCGCCGATTATCTGGGGTCGCCTTCTCTATCGTCCCCATATTTCTGTCTTTTCACCCCAGTCTTCTGTCTTCCCCCACCTCTACCTAATATGCAAGTGTATACCCCACATAACTTAAAATTTAATAATGACTAAATTTAATTGCGTTCACACTGAACTCATTTGGCCTTTCTACACAATTTTCTTAACCCCCACTGAGCGAAAATTTCATTTTATTATATATATATATATATATTTTTTTTTTTTTTAAGGTCCTAGCCACTGAAATCTCAGGAAATTAGGTGACAGGACCTGCCAGAGTAAATATTTCAATACTAATGTACCTGGTCTGCCTCCACGAGGCATAGTGTGGACAACGTTGGGCCCCAGCAGGGGTCTAGCAGCTAAATGGACAGAGGAACAACGATACACAACACTGCACTCATACAATATCCATACACTTTTAAATCTCGGCCTTTACAGTGAACTGTTACACCCACAATGAAAGCAACGCGGAGATGGGGGAAACCCCTGGTGCTGTTAGACACGAACACACTATACAAACAAGGACCTGACGGCAAAACTGCAAAGGTCGGCTAAAGGTTGTGGTTAGAGGGACGAGCGCCAGGTCCAAGGATTCGTGCAGGCGAACAGGCGCAGCACCGTTGAAGAGTTGACAACCCAATACATAAATCACAATTTGCCCTTGGCAGCCCTTGTGTCGTTAAACCGAACTACAACATGGACCAACCCGGAATGACCATGCGTTGCCCGCATGGCTATACCAGCAGACGACTCCTACGCATTCTCTCCTAACCAAACTTCATCGGCGTAAAAGACTCACCTGGTGCAAAAGAGCATGCAGTTTAAGACGTTAGAAGACTGGAAGTCTTTTATCGTCTTTTAAAGTGTGCCGGTCGGATGAATCACGTTATTTACTGCACACAATGGATGGTGGTGTACGGATTTGGCGTCAACAATATGAGATTCTTGATACGTCATGCATGGTATCAAAAAGTGCAGGTCGGTGGAGGCGTTTGTGTGGTGTGGAGCATGTTTTACTGGCAGGAACTTGGACCCCTGGTGCATGTGGAACAACGTACCAGTGGTTTTCGTTATCGTCAGCTGCTTGCTGACTGTGTACACCCCGCTATATTACACTTTTTCTCGAATGACAATGGTGCTTTCCAACATGACAATGCACTGAATCATCGGGCACGTGTTGTGCAGGAATGGTTTGAGGAACACAGTTCTGACTTTCAGCATATCAATTGGCCTCCGAACTCCGCCAATATAAATCCCATAGAGCACTTGTGGGACACTATGGAATGGCATATCCAGCGTCTGGATACACCAATCACTTCCATACCTGCATTTCTGACCGCATTGTTGGCCATACCTCTCGAATGCTTCTGACATCTTGTTGAACCAATGCCACGTCGGATAGCTGCTGTAATGAGGCCAAAAGAAGGACCTACGAAGTATTAGGTAGGTGGTCATAATTCAGTGATCACTCGGTGTATATGATACTTGTTACCTGAGATATATAATACTGTACGTATAAAACTTATCTAGATTATGCAATGCGTGAAATTCTTGTTATCTGTTTAAGGTTTACCACTTAATTAATATAAACTAGAAAAAATTATTACTGCTGCATTTAAAGCAGAGCTTCTGATTTGAGCCACAATAGTGGGAGATTCGCCATATTTACATAAGCCCCAATATTTATTCAGGTATGACAATGATACAATATAATACAATTTAATATTGTATATTCAAATTAACATTATATAATTTAACAGAAACTGAAAACTTGATTTATTGAAAAATTAAAACTATATTCGTCTAAATAGTTTAAATTCCGAATGTACTTTGTTCTAAATTCTGCATATGCAATAATAACTCTAAGTGAAAATTTTGACCAGTTTTTGTTAATGCACATGGATTTATCAGTTTGCGTTGCATTTTGTAGGTATGAGATCACAGAAATGACGAACCTCAAATCAGGAGGAAGAGGTATGTACAGAAATCTATCCCTCCAGGTGAGTTAAACCACTAATCGCAATAATTATGTACGTGTCATGTATATGGGTGTTAAAGGATTTAGAATTCAGTTTCTCTTTGAGTTCTCATTGGGAGGTTTCCTCGCATTTAAATAATCTAAAGATGACATTGCCGAAATGCATCCAAACTGACTATTAGCCCTCAGTGCGTGTCCTATGAATTTTGTTAATTTTTTTTTTCATGTATCCTTCTTTCAGGAAACAGATATTTGTATTAATGCTATGATGCACAGTGAGGAACGATCCAGATTTGTAACGCTTCTTCACACACCTTGGTACGCACCTCTTGTATTTGTGACCAAAGCTCCAGGTTTTAAAATGAAATCAGGAGTATTAATTGCCCCTCTGTCGGGGGAGGTGAGTATCAAATAATGTTTAATGATGTAATATTTGTATTGAGCGAATGCACCTTCTTGGTATATCTGAAAACTGCAAATTTCGGTCAAATAAATTGATCCGTACACCACAAACTAAATTTAATTACACAGCAAAGTAAACATTTATAAATAAGTGTATTTAAAGGTTTACGTAATGTACAAACTTATAAGGAACGAGAATTGTTCTCTATACCTTAATATTTACTGTTAAGCAAGTGGTAGGTTGTTAAATTAAGTTCAATATATTTATGGCGAACACTATTTTCCTATTGATGAAGGTATATCAGGCTTAGTGTCAAAGTTTGCAGATGATACAAAGGTTGGCAGGGTTGTTAATGACAGTAATGGCAGTGTGCTACTGCGACAGGATCTAGAAAAGTGGAGCAGATGGGCTGAGAGGTGGCAACTGAAGTTTAACATTGACAAATGGAAAGTACTGCATATGGGTAGAAGTAACCCCAGAGGAACGTACCAACTGGATGGTAGTACACTCACTGAAGTGGAAAAGACCTAGGGGTAACTGTGCAATCAAATATGAAGTTCGCTGAGCAGTGCAGACGGGCTGCCAGAGCAGGTCATGGAGTCTTGTCAATGATATATAGGAATTTTGCTAGCAGGGATAGGGAAGTGATTATCTCATTATAATAATAATTATATTAGGGTTATCCATAATTTATTACATAAACCTGAATGTGTCTATAAATTGTGTGTGTTCTCAGGCCGATTTGACTGTTTTTCTGGACGAAAAAAAAACTAGTTTCTTTTGGGGGGGGGGGGAACCTTGCTATCTACGAGTAAGACAGACTAACTCAGCCACGAAGTGAAAAAAGCCTATTAAAGTTCCTCGGGACATCGACGGAATTCGAGCCCGGACCTTTTCCACGCCGTCTGTGGAGGTTGGTACGATACAACTTTGCTACTGCGCAGATACCTCCAACTCGTGTAGACTGATATGTTTTTTTGGATACAAACAATATCAAAATTGTTTCCGAAGGTTGCAATTCTAATTTCGTCCATGGCTCGTTGAGCGTTTATCTGCAATAATTTGATTCCTGCAAAATTGCTGTTTGTTCCCAGTAATGGATTTGACAAGACCATATTATCCATAGTTCACTTTTCTATTATGTAAACTGCCTTTTGCTACTCTGGACATTGACTATTACGGAATGATCATATTCATGATTTTTTTTCTTTTGCAATCAACGCACTTGGGGGGGGGGGTCCCTGTGAGGGCATTCTGAAAATATATGGCCACATAACAAATGTATTTGTCGCGTGGTCGGCTACGCGGAGTATAGTTTATAGTGTGTTTAGGGTCTAATGGCACTAAGGGTTTCACCATCTCCGCGTAGTATACATTGTAATGTGATACAGAACACTGTAGAGGCCAGAGGTTGAAAAGTGTATGAATATTGTGGGGGTAATGTTTTGTACTGTTGTTCATCTGGCCTTTTAGGCCTTGGGCTCCTAGTGGAACCCACCGTTGCCCACAATATAGCCCTTGGAGGCAGACAGGTACACCAGTATTTTAGATATTTATTCTGGCAGGTCATGCCACCTAATTTCCTGAGATTTCAGTGGCTAGGATCTAAAAATGATAATAAAATAAATAAATAAAAAGGAAAAAAAGGTGTGAAACATTAGAGATTACGTCAGGTCGAAAGAGATAATTTATGCCGGTTAGAGTTAAAAATTGAGTATGGGGCTTGTGTAGTTTTGACAAGGGTGAAACGCTAGTCGTGAGATGGCTAAAGACGGAAGGGAGATTGAAGACTGGGACGTGAGAGACATCTCCCTCCCAGATTGTCAGTAGGATAGGCCCATGCCCCACCAGGAAAGGAAGAAGAGGGGAGGCAGCGACGCAGGCGGGGCCCGTCTACCCCCGCTGCCGGGGAAAGAAAAGATAGGACAACGCAAGGAACTATGGTTTGGAGAGCCTAGACGGCAGACAGCAGAGCTGTACTGAGTCTTTATTGTTGTAGTAATCTCATTCAGGGTTCATGAAGTCATTAATGGGTTCAGGGTCTCCTCCGGTAAGGTCCACATCAGAGGTGTGGTTTGGTTACACTTGGGACGCATGTCCCGTTTAGTCATCTACATATTAGTCACAGTTGGACACGTTGTGGGGGGATTTTTTAATGTTATTTCTATTTATTTTATTTCCTATAAAAGGCCCCACCTTTTGCTTCAAAGTGAAAAAAAAACATGAAATTTATTACATTCACATATACAACATAATATACAATTGAATTAGAAAGCATACAGCCCTAATATACAAAGTCGACTCAGAGATACCTTGCATATATTATTCTAATTACAGTTTCCATTTACTAGTTATTCTGATTTGACAATTTTATAAAAAAAACACCTGATTGATTCCATTTCCCTTATTCCCCAACTAACTCCTAACACTTGTACATTCACTATACCTATTTATCTTTCTCCTGTATATAATACTGTTTCATATATTAATAATCAAATATGCTACATTCATAATTCAGCTCGGTGTTCTCACCACTCTGTCGCAATATACTTGTAGACCATCTTCAGTATTCTAAAGTCCCTACTTGTTATTAGTCGTTCAGATAAACCAACAAATCTTCATCAATAAAACACTATATTCAGAATTGCTCATGTAACTTAAATTTCTATCATTTAAAACATATTCAGAATCCCTCTTTATAAACTCTACTACCACAATATAGCTATTTGTACATCAATTTCATGTTTTACTCATTCCTTCATTTCCCTTGCATTGTACACCAATCCCTTTTTAACATAATAAACTCTGTTACTATATCTACCTCAGAGATAATTTATCTTAAACTTACTTTCTAGGGCTACTCCCTTTTCATTAATTACCCTACTATTTCATTAACAGTCCTTATTAACTTAGTGTACTTAATATATCGCTCACCTACTTCAATCCTTTTCTCTTCTTCTCCAGGGAGGTTTCAAGCTTCCATCTTAGGCTCTCCAGGCTATCTTCTAAGGCTTTCCTTCATCTTCTTTCTCCTGAATCTGCTTCAGATAATTTTCCGGAACTCTTGGCTGCATGGGTCTGGCATCCTGTCTCCTGCTTTGATTACACCACCCCTCCTTTCCTGTGAATCATTCTGATGTATCGTTCTCAAAGGGGTCATTACCTTTCCTGCTTCACTTAACTGTGTTTCATGCCTTTTTGCTTACCATCCTTACTTCCCGTTACTTTTCTACTCTTAACTGTTTTCCCCCTTGCTGTCTAGGGACCTTTTTGCACTCCCTACATTTCTGCACTGCCCGACTTACTGATCTCCCTCTCCATCTCCATGATCACCCCTTTAGCCACACTCCCTCTTATTTTTGCCACTTCTTGTCCCACACTGACAACCCCAACTTTTTCTCCGTCTTTTGACTCTCCTTCCCTAGGACTCTTTACCAATCCCAGGAATTTACCTAATTGTCCCCTCTTTTCTATTCGTTAAAAAAAAACTTACCATAACTATTTGCGCCATGTGCAAACCAAGCCATTTTCTTGGTTAGTTCTCAGGGTAGCACAATCCTTTCATGTCTGCCGCCCGTCGACCCAAACGCTAGCCCATCAGGACTTATGTCCCGATGGGCTAGCGTTTGGGTCAGAACAACTGAGACTTGGAAAAATGTTACCACGAGTGGTGTTTCAAATAACGAAGTTTCAATCGCGATTTAAGTGAATACTTCTTGGTCCACTGAAATAATTTGATCATTACAAATTAATAATATTTCTTTCATTTTGATGGCTAAAACTTATCTGTAAGTTTTTATTATTCCAGGTATGGGTGCTGCTAGTCGTTTCCCTCCTTGCTGGAAGTTTTGCAGGCAGCTTCGTAGTCTGGACATATGGCAAAATGGGAGGTCATCCGACCAGTGTTAAGTCCGTTTTTTGGAACATTTTTGTATCTATTGTTTCACACGGTAGGAAATGTTTCCCCTTAGAAATTTAATGATTTATATTTTATTGTTAAAGTTTTAGTTATTAGTGAAAAATTTTAAAATTGCTCAAAATGCAATTAATATACTTTGTTTACTCATTTTCCCCTTTTCTTTCAGGAATCAGGAGTTCATATTTACGTTTCAGTGGCTTTAAGGTTTTTGCTTTATTCTGGTGGGTGTTCGTGGTTGTCATGACGACTGGATACAGCGGTGGTCTCCTTTCTTTTTTATGTACTTCGGAGATGGAGACACCAATCAAAACTACAGAACAGTTACTGAAAGCTGTGCAAAACAAAAAGATCAAGTGTGGCACGGCGAGAAGCACGGGATATGAGACCCTTTTTAAGGTGCGTTTGAAATACTAAGAGCGTATTTTAAGAGTGCACAAGCATATCATATATTAGCTGAATTTTTAGGCTTTAAAATGTTATTTACTTTTTATGAATCTACCATTAATGTTTCTAACTTCGCTTTGTCACAATCATACGATAAAATAAACGTTCATAACTCGTTCCCGGCGCAGTTCCTGAGGACAGTAATGAATGTTGCAAAGTTAATTACAGTCTCAAGTCTTGTCTTCTAAGCTTTTCAAAGATTTCTGTATGGAATAAAAAGGTGCTTTAAGTGTCGGAAATACTGACACTCACAAATGTCCTGTCGTGGAGCCCTTGCATGCACACAATGTGGTGCGAAAGGCTAGGAAATTACATCATGTTCAGCTACTACACTCACCTGCATTAACTGCCAAAGAACAACCTGCATACTCACGAGCATGCCAGAGTTGGAAAGAAAAGTGAGAGGAACCAATCAGCTGCCACTTCTATATCTACACCTCCTAACGCTCCACAGTAAAGAGAACAAATTTACTATTAGATTTACTATTAAATTAGATTTACAAATTTGCTATTAAAACAGAACTATTAGAGAAACGAATTAAAATCTTGAAATACCCCCTATATTATTATTGTCCAGGTGTAGGAGGTACCAACTTTTTGAGCAGGGAGAAATAGACACACAATAACATTCATACTTCCCCGAAAAACCTAAATCCAAGACTGAGAAATTCAGCCCTCAAAATTTTCAAAACTTCGTTAGCTTACCGACGGATCTACCAAGCCAAAATAATGGCCAAATTCGACAGAGGAAGTGTCGTGGATTCTTGTGAAATACTATGGCGCCAAAGCCCTGTTGCAAAATTTCAAAATTTTGCCTGCAGGAAATATATTTGAAGGAAATGAAAGCCCTTATTTCCATAATACTACTATCATCATACGTAAAGACAGGGATGGGCCTGCCCATGGAAGAGATGCTATCTTTGTGGACAGTCAGACCCCATTACAATCTGTGCCGCTTTTCAGCAACATAGAAGCAGCAGAAATCCGCCTTACGTTATGGTTTTTATTAAGAGTCTATTCGATATATTTGCCACCTGGAACTGACATCTCCCAGTATACCTTGATGATCTCATTGCCACCCTTGTCTAACTCCTGGTGTTTCAGTGGACATAACTCTGTAGGATAATTCTTTTTTTTTTTTTTTTTTTTTTTTTTTATGTGAACCCCAAACACGAGAGGTATTAGAACCTATAGTACTTAATACCGTGCTTGGGTTGGAGGTTGTGAAGACTAAAGAAGATATTTGTTGACATTGGACTTGAACTTCTGTAGATTGTAATTTTCAGGAAATACGTATGAAGGAAGGTTGTTCCAGAAAACGGTAGTTGAATGAATAAATGAGGAAGATGAAAAGTTGGTTCTGTGGGTTTTAAGTTGGACAGTAAATGGATGTTGGCTGGTGGCAGCACGTGTTCGGACTGTTTTGCAAGAGAGAGAGCGGGAATTATCGAAGCCAATTCAGAAGAACAGTGCCCATGGAAGTATCTGTAAAAGAGGCAAGCAGCAGAAACAGTGCGTCTATGAGAAAGCGAGTGGAGAGACTCTGTTAGAGATGAGTCGTTAATTAACCTAACTGCCCTCTTCTGAATGGAATCAAGAAGCCTGAGAGAGGTTTTGGGGGCACCACCCCAAATGTGGGAACAACATTCCATGGCAGGACGGATTTGCGATTTATACAGAGTGAGCAGCTGTTTGGAAGAAAAGTAACGCCGAGAGCGAAAGAGAAAACCAAGTTTTCTAGATGCAGAGGAAGCAATATTTGTAATGTGCTTGTGCCAAGAGAGATTAGAAGTCAGGGTAATCCCCAAAAGAGATATATCCTTTTGCCTAGAAATTGGAGTGTCACTAAAGATAAGCATAGGAGCAGAAGAGTCCTTTTTGCGAGATATAAGACAAGACTGAGTTTTAGAAGGGTTGAAATCAACTAAGTTGTCTTTGCCCCACTGGAGAATTACCTAAAGATCGGCATTAAAGGAATTGGTAGCAGATTTCCGAGAAGTTGAAGCTGATTGAGCAGGACAAGATTTCTCAAAACGGAAAGTTGAATGCAATGTGCTATCATCGGCAAAACTATGGATAGGATTTCCAGTCAATGGAAGAAGGTCATTGATATACAAGAGGAAAAGACTGGGGGAAAGAACTGAACCTTGGGGGACACCGGCATTAGTGGAGAAGTTAGAAGGCAGAGAGCCATCTACCATCACCCTCAGTGAGCGATCATAGAGAAAACTGGATAACCAATTACTAAAAACAGTTGGCAAACCATAAGATGGAAGCTTGTTTAGAACACCTTTATGCCAAACATGATCAAAAGCCTTTGAGATGTCAAGAGCAACTACTTGTGTTTCACCGAACCTTTCCATTGAAGTAGTCCATAAATGGGTAACATAAGCCAGGATATCACCAGTGGATCGACACTGGCGGAATCCATACTGGTGATCGTTGATCAGACGGAAGGTTTCTAGGTAGTTTAAGAGTTGGCGGTTAATTGATTTCTCCATTACTTTAGAAAGACTAGAAGTAATTGCAATGGGACGATAATTGGAACGGAGGGATTTGTCACCCTTTTTAGGAACTGGCTGGATATGAGCAAATTTCCAAGCAGAACGAAAAACACCTTTGGAATAAGAAAGTGAAAAAACGCGGCAAAGAATAGGGGTAAGTTCAGGAGCACAGATTTTGAGAACAAGTGGAGAAATACCATCAGGACCTGGAGCTTTCTTAGCATCAAGATTCATCAAAATCCTTCTGATATCCTTTTGACGGAAGACCACAGGAGGCATTGAATGGACCGTGTTGGGAATGGTGGGAGGTGTTTTACCAAGTTCATTAATACATGAGCTGGAAGAAAAATGGGATGCTAGCAGGTCAGCTTTATCCTTGGCTGAAGTGACAACAGAACCATCTAGTTTGGACAGAGGTGGAAGCAGAGATGGGCAAAAGTTGCGGCCAATAGCTTTGGCAAGAGACCAGAATGCTCGGCTACCATTAGGGCAAGAAGCAAGTTTTCTACTCTTAGCCTGTTCAAACTCTAGTTTGGACTGATTAATAACTGCTTTACAATTGTTGCGAGCTTTGGTGTAGGCAGAAAATGAAACTGAAGAATTAGAAACAAGCCAATTACGATATGCAACATTGGAAAACCAAGGTTTAGATAAAGGATGAGATTTTAAAGTGGAGTGTGCGATAAAGGATTCCATTCCAGCAAGAATAATTTCACTGACACGATCTGAGCAAACGTTGACATCTGAAGTTTTGAAACAGTAATCCGACCAAGGAAAAGAAGAAAAGAAGTCACGCAGGTCATCCCATTTTGCATTCTTGTAATGCCAAACAACACGAGGTTGGGAATAGCCATGAGATAAAGGTTCCATTGGAGAAGAGACAATCACCAAGTTGTGATCTGAAGTGCCTAAAGGACCTCTCACTTCGATCGTGTACTTAGACGGGTTGTTTGTGAGAAAAAGATCAAGCGTATTGGCTGTATGATTCGGATTGTCCGGTATTCTTGTACGTAAATGAACAATCTGTGGTAGGTCATTAGTAATTGCAAAAGCCTCAGCATCTCGACCTGCTGGGTCGGTGTGACTAGAAAACGGAAGCCAGCTGGAGTTGTGAACATTAAAATCACCAAGGAAAATTGCCTCATTGTTAGGAAAGTTGGACTTGAGAAAGTCAAGTTGCAAAGATAGGAAGTCAAAGAGCTCCAAGTGATTAGTGCAGTTGGGAGAACGGTAGAGACAACAGATGAATTTGACACAATGAGGTAGAGAGATTTTAAGCCAGAAAAGATCGAAGAGAGGAGATTCCAAATTGCCAAGTCTCAGACAGGGAATATCAGAACGGACATATGCACAAGTACCACTTTAGGCGAAAGGAATCATACAGCGAATAATTTGGGCATCTGAGATGAGCAGTGGTTGAATCAACCGATAACTGAGATTCTGTCAGAAAAAGTACATGTGGTTTGGCAAACTGCAGGTGGAAATGGACATCGTTGAGATTAGAATTGAGACCACGTATATTTGTGAAATGAATTAGGAAGTCCTTGGGAGGTTTAGATCTTTTCGCAGATAAGCTTGTTCTATTAGTTTGACAATTCATGGTGTATTCAATAGTAAGAAAAAGTGGGTGGGACATGCTGTATGAAGTAATGAAATTTTTGGATATGGCGTGCATGTGGTAAGAATATACCCAGATCCTTGACATAACGTGGCCTCGACAATGCTCCCCGCATACACACTACTCGGACTCTCTCCAGTCACTATCTGGCAGAGTAGAGGTAGCAAGATTATACACTAGCTGATCCGGAAGCCTCCTAGAGAGTTACCAATAGGTTCGGTCCGGTGTACTAACTAGCGGCCGGCCTGCGAACACCGTTTTAGAGCTGTACACTCGAAATGTAAGGAAGATTGGATCTCTCTCCATGATGTCCATCATAACCTCAAAAATCATCAATCATACTGCATGATGGAAGAGATAGGGAAGGGTTGACCGGAACTTAGCTCTAGAGACTAAACATGGGTTCCACCACTTCAAGCCTCCAATAAGCAAAGTGGTGGTATTTCACCGGTTGATGAGAGTCATCTACCACCTAGTGGTAGATGACTCTCATAAAATTCGAACGTTAATGGAAGTACACGTGTTCTAGAGCATATGCTCAATCTAATGACTTCTCCCTTCTAAACATGGGGAACTAACACATTTTTCCATATGCCTACCCATACGTTCTTTGCTATTGATCCATGCTCCTCTTTTCTTCACTTACTTGGAAGATGAAGAGGACCCTATACAGAAGTAATAGTTGTTATGTTGTTATTTTGGTTCTTAGGAGCATTAGCAACTAACGCCATATTGCTCCGCGAATATGCGGTGGTCATTCCCTGACCTTTCCGCATCATCCGTATTTGGTGGTGACGGAATCGAACCCCGGTCTAATCAAGAAGCGTGTGTTGCGCACTGCTGCTCCTTCTCACCTGGCTACGGAAGTAATAAACTTCCCAGTTATAACCAGCCTATGGGATACGGCGTATACCTTTTAAGTTACCACGGTGGAAGTTTGATCAAGCTGATTTTTTTTTTTTTTTTTTTTTATGTAAACCCCAAACACGAGAGGTAATGGACCTATAGTACTTATTACCGTGCTTGGGTTTCAGGTTGAGAAGATGAAAGAAGATATTTATTTACATTGGACTTGAACTTCTGTAGATTGTAATTTTGAGGAAATACGTGTGAAGAAGGTTGGTCCAGAAAACGGCAGTTGAATGAATAAACGAGGAAGATTAAAAGTTGGTTCGGTGGGTTTGAAGTTGGACAGTAAATGGATGTTGGCTGGTGACGGCACGTGTTCTGACTGTTTTCAAAGAGAGAGCGGGAATTATAGAAGCCAATTCAGAAGAACAGTGCCTATGCTATGATGCTAGTATCTACAGAGAAGGCATGCAGCAGAAACAGAACGTCCATGAAAAGTGGAGAGACTGTGTTAGAGATGAGTCATTAATTAACCTAACTGCACCCTTTTGAACGGGTTCTAGAAGCCTGAGAGAGGTTTTGCGGGCACAGCCCCAGATGTGGGAACAATATTCCATGGCAGGGCAGATTTGCGATTTGTACAGAATGAGCAGCTGTTTGGAAGAAAGGTAACGCCGAGAGCAAAAGAGAAAACCAAGTTTTTTAGATGCAGAGGAAGCAATGTTTGTAATGTGCTTGTGCCAAGAGAGATTAGAAGTCAGGGTAATTCCCAAAAGTGATATATCATTTTGCCTAGAAATCGGAGCGTCACGAAAGATAACCATAGGAGCAGAAGAATCCTTTTTGCGAGATATAAGACAAGACTGAGTTTTAGAAGGGTTGAAATCAACTAACTTGTCTTTGCCCCACTGGAGAATTACCTGAAGATCGGCATTTAAGGAATTGGCAGCAGATTTTCGAGAAGTTGAAGCTAATTGAGCAGGACAAAGTTTCTCAAAATGGACAGTGCAATGCAATATGCTATCATCAGCAAAACTATGGATCGGATTTCCTGTCAATGGAAGAAGGTCATTAATATACAAGAGGAATAGAGTGAGGGAAAGAACTGAACCTTGGGGGACACCGGCATTAGTGGAGAAGTTAGAAAATAGAGAGCCATCACCTTCAGTGAGCGATTAGAGAGAAAACTGGATAACCAATTACTAAAAACAGTTGGAAAACCATAAGATGGAAGCTTGTTTAGAAGACCTTTATGCCAAACACGGTCGAAAGCTTTTGAGATGTCAAGAGCAACTACTTGTGTTTCACCGAACCTTTCCATTGAAGTAGTCCATAAATGGGTAACATAAGCCAGGATATCACCAGTGGATCGACACTGACGGAATCCATACTGGCGATCGTTGATCAGACGGAAGGTTTCTAGGTAGTTTAAGAGTTGGCGGTTAATTGATTTCTCCATTACTTTAGAAAGAGTAGAAGTAATTGCAATGGGACGATAATTGGAACGGAGAGATTTGTCACCCTTTTTAGGAACTAGCTGGATATGAGCAAATTTCTAAGCAGAAGGAAAAACACCTTTGGAACAAGATAGTGAAAAAAGGCGGAAAAGAATAGGAGTAAGTTCAGAAGCACAGGTTTTCTGAACAAGTGGAGAAATACCATCGGGACCTGGAGCTTTCTTAGTATCAAGATTTGTCAAAATCCTTCTAACGTCCTTTTGACGGCAGACCACAGGAGGCATTGAATGGAGAGTGTTGGGAATGGAGGGAGGTGATTTACCAAGATCATTAATACATGAGTTGGAACAAAAATGGGATGCTAGCAGGTCAGCTTTATCCTTGGCTGAAGTGACAACAGAACCATCTGGTTTGGACAGAGGTGGGAGCAGAGATGGGCAAAAGTTGCGGCCAATAGCTTTGGCAAGAGACCAGAACGCTCGGCTAGTATTAGGGCAAAAGCAAGTTTTCTACTCTTAGCCTGTTAAAACTCTAGTTTGAACAATTTTACAACAATTCTACATCAAAGCTCGCAACAATTTTACAAATGTTGCGAGCTTTGGTGTAGACAGAAAATGAAACTGAAGAATTAGAAACAAGCCAATTACGATATGCAACATTCTTCTCTTGAACAGCCGTAGCACATTTATTGGAAAACCAAGGTTTAGATAAAGGACGAGTTTTTCAAGTGGAATGTGGGATAAAGGATTACATTCCTGCAAGAATAATTTCACTGACACGATCTGAGCAAACGTTCACGTCAGAAGTTTTTAAACAGTAATCCGACCAATGAAAAGAAGAAAAGAAGTCTCGCAGGTCATCCCATTTTGCATTCTTGTAATGGCAAACAACACGAGGTTGGGAATAGCCACGAGATAAAGGTTCCATTGGAGAAGAGACAATCACCAAGTTGTGATCTGAAACGCATAAAGGACCTCCCACATCGACCGTGTACTTAGAAGGGTTGTTTGTAAAAAAAAGATCAAGCATATTGGCTGTATGATTAGGATTGTTCGGTATTCTTGTAGGTAAGCGAACAATCTGTGCAAGGTCATTAGTAATTGCAAAAGCCTCAGCATCTCAACCAGGTGGGTCGGTGTGACTATAAAACGGAAGCCAGGTGGAGTTGTGAATATTAAAATCCCCAAGGAAAATTACCTCATTGTTAGGAAAGTTGGACTGGAGAAAGTTAAAGAGCTCCAAGTGATTAGTGGAGTTGGGAGAACGGTAGAGACAACAGATGAATTTGACAAAATGAAGTAGAGGTAGATTTTAAGCCAGAGAAGATCAAAGAGAGGAGATTCTAAATTGCCAAGTCTCTGACAGGGAATATCAGAACGGACAACACAGATACCACCAGGAATCATACAGAGAATAATTTCTGCATCTGAGATGAGCAGTAGTTGAATCAACCGATAACTGAAATTCTGTTAGATAATTACATGGGGTTTGGCAGACTGCAAGTGGAAATGGAGATCGTTGAGATTAGAATTGAGACCACGTATATTTGTGAAATGAATTAGGAAGTGCTTGGGAGGTTTAGATATTTTCGCAGATAATATTGCTCTATTAGTTTGACAATTCATGGTGTTTTCAATGGTAAGAAAAAATGGGTTGGACATGCTGTATGAAGTAATGAAATTTTTGGATATGGCGTACACATTGCAAGAATATATCAAGATCCTTGACATAACGTGGCCTCGACAATGCCCCCGCATACACACTACTCGGACTCCCTCAAGTCACTATCTGGCAGAGTAGAGGTAGCAAGTTTATACACTTGCTGATCCGGAAGCCTCCTAGAGAGTTACCAATAGGTTTTGTCCGGTGTACTAACTAGCGGCCGGCCTGCGAACACCGTTTTAGAGCTGTACCCTCGAAATGTAAGGAAAATATTGGATCTCGCCACGATGTTCATCATAACCTCAAAGTCATCAATCATACTGCATGATGGAAGAGATTGGGAAGGGTTGACCGGAACTTTGTTCTAGAGACTAAAAATGGGTTCCATCACTTCAAGCCTGCAATAAGAAACGTGGTGGTATTGCGCCGGTTGATGAGACTCATCTACCACCTAGTACTGCCTGTTAAAATAGAGGGCGGCGTTCCTCCATGTGGTGTGGGCATCACACCTTGATCCCTGCTTACGTTGGTTCGCAACTGGGTGGTCACCCACCATGTACTTGTGCATGGAGGTTATACCCAGGATTATTTTATTTTATTTTTTATTTAATTTATTAATAACAAGATACACAACAGGTAACTATTAACAGTGTATCTGAGATTACTAACAGTCCCAACATCGCGAAGGTAAAAGCAGAAGATTTGGCTGTCACAGACCGTCCGGACTTGGCCGAAATTGGGTCCACTTGACTTGAGTGTTACCCGAATATCAGTTCCATCAGCGTTTTAGACTCCCAGGTAGCAAGTACAGCTTGTCTGGCATATCTGAGAGAATGTCTGTGACAACCTCAAGGACCCAAGGATTGGAATGTTTTTTAACATCTGGCTGGGTTTGTCATCAGTACAGTCAGTGTAAAGTGTGTTTAGTGTCAAGCGGCACAACGGGTTTCCCCCATCTACGCGTTGCTTGCATTGTGATGGGTGTGCCAGTTTACTGGAAATGCCAGAGATTCAAAAGTGTATGTATATTGTACGTGTGTAATGTCGTGTACCGGTGTTCATCTGGTCAATAAGCCGCTGGACCCCTACTGAGGCCCAACGTTGCCCCACTTTAGCCCCGTGGTGGCAGACCAGGAAACACCAGTCGACTAAGTTTTACTGTGGCAGGTCCTGCCACCTAATTTCCTGAGATTTCAGTGGCTAGGACCTTTAAAAAAAAAAAAAAAAAAAAAAAAAAATATATATATATATATATATATATATATATATATAATATACACAAATATATATATATATATATATATATATATATATATATATATATATATATATATTAATAGTTATATTAGTGATAAAAGGAAAGCAAGAAATAAAGCAAAGCAAGAAAGTTAAAAGACAATAACTAATATTTATGGGTTAATGCAGTTGCAAGCAATCATGCAATACACCCACAATGTCTACAGAATATCAATAGAAAAAGTAAATCAATCCAATAATAAGAATACCATCAGTGTCATAATATACCGGTTGAAGCTTATCACATGTGGTTATTTACAATGCTTAATATCATATCTAATAAATATAATCAATTGAAATTCGTACAGGATAATCTATATACAGGATAATCTATATAATACCAAATTAATAAATAGGCAGCTCAAAGATATACATGAACATTTTATAATAACTCCCGTTGACAAAGCTGCTTGCAATTATGCAATCATATGTAAATCATATTATATAGATATTATAAAAAATGAACTACAGTCTAGCCGTACATATAAACAGATAACATCTTCTTCTAATATAATAATCAAAAAATTAATTGCATTGCATAAAAAATTAAAGTTAAAGTATAATAACCTAAAATATCCATTTATATATTGCATACCCAAATTTCACAAAACACCAATTGCTTTTAGATTCATAACATCATGTAGAGATAGTTATGCGAAATTTCCCGGAAAAACGTTAGAAAAGTTACTTAAAAGTATATTAAATAACTTAAATAAAACTATTATAATAAATAATAACTTACCTATTATAAATGCTCTAAAAAATAATAATATTCATCAAATACAAACTTTTGACTTTAACAGTCTATTTACGAGCATTAACCTTAATAACTTAGAAGTCGTCCTCCAGAAACTATATTTAGAAAATAAAAATGCTATAAAAGTTGATTTAACCTATTGGAATTCTCTAATAAAATTATGCATCTTTAATAACTATGTATATGACGGAACATCGTTATATTTGCAAGTCACTGGCACCCCTATGGGAAGTCCAGCATCAAGCATAATCGCAAACCTTTATCTGTATTATACAGAAAGAGAATTTCAAGATAACCTACTTATATACAGATACGTAGATGATATATGTGTTTTTAATTGTCCACATTTTGTCCAGGATTACAGTGGATTATATCCAGGGGAGCTTGTGTTGGAAAAAACTAATAGTTCCGATACTATAGCAAATTACTTGGATCTTCATATAGAAATATTACATAATAATAAAATAGACGTAAACGTATATAATAAAAGAGATGCATTTAATTTTAACGTAGTCAGCCTTACAAACTGGAAATCAAATGTATCAAAATCAGTGCATGCTAATATAATTTTATCGCAATGTTTAAGGATTGCTTATATCTGCAATAGTAATAAAAATTGTTCAGCGGGCTTAACAGCGTTGTACGGCAGGTTGATCAATAATAATTTCCCTATCGCTTACCTGAAATATCACTTCAGGAAAGCAATTAGCATAATTAATTTCAAAAATTTGTTTTCTGAACCTATCGTTTCAATATAATTTTCAATAAAATCGTTATATTTAGTGCCATGTATATATGTAAATAGGATACACTTTGCATTCTTGGTGTCTTACGGCGTAGAAAACTTGTACCCACCGGCTTGCAAATTACAGTGTATCATTTTTTTTTTTTTTTTTTTAATACATATAGTTAAATTCATTTAATTTACTTAAATTCACGCTGAGATAACATGCAAATTCAGCTCAGGGTCCTACTATAGGAACGGGTTTGCGATCCCGGGCATACCCGAGCCAAAACTTATATCTTGTAATGCCTTTAAGCTGTCCTACACTCTTTATTTTTATTTCTCCGAAATTATTAGGGCAATCCGAGGACGTAGGAGAAACTATTTCTTATCTATACCACTATTTTTCGCCTTTGTGGAGTTCAGGTTCTATTTTTCCTACTCCTTTAGTTTTTCTTCTTACTATCTGCATGTTTCTCTTTGCGTTAATTTAATTTAATTATTTATTTTTACCGTATCCATCACATAGGGGGCACCACGTATTATTTCGACGACTATTACATTATGTCCTAGATACGGTCAAATGTAGTATGTATTATATATTTAATCTTGTTTTAATCCTTAAATTACGTTCTCTGTCGGGTCAACGATGATTAATATATGCTTACATTTATATTTTACTTATATTTCTTACCTTTGATTCTAATATTTCAAAATTTTTCTTAATTAATTATCTTCATTCGATTTATTTATATTCGATTTATGTTCGGCCTATACTGGTTTATATTTGGTTTAGATTTAAATTACTTAGCATATATTGATCATCACAGAAACAGAGAACTTCTTGTCGTTTTTTGCCTTCATTCTGGGTGGTTGGCCCCAGTTGAAGTCATCTAGATTGTCGGTAAAAAGCGATAATAATAATAATAATTTTTTTTTTTTTTTTTTTTTTTTTTGCGTTTTCTTAAGTCCTTGATGGTATTCTTATTATTGGATTGATTTACTTTTTCTATTGATATTCTATATATATATATATATATATATATATACACAAATATATATATATATATATATATATATATATATATATATATATATACACACACCCTTTATGTGCTGGCGTTGCAGGGAGGCGCTAGGAATGAGAGGCTAAAAGTAGTGGGCGAAGGTGATTTTAGATAGTTTAATTTAGATTGTGTGGGGGATTCACTTGCGTGCAGGTAGAGTGGGGGAGTAGATTGAAGACTGAGGGGACGGCAGGGACATGGAGCCGATGGAGAAGACAGCTTCAGTTTACAGTGGGGCATGCCCATGCCCACCAGAGAGTAAGAATGGGGTGGCGCGTTGGGTGGATAAGGTGGAAACGCACCTCCCCCAACTCGCCGGGGAGGGTGGAATAGGTGAGCCAGGCAAGGGAGCTGGCTCAGGTAGCCAATACGGTGCTGCATGCAGAGACTGCGATTTGTTCATGTGGCATTTGGTATAGACCAGTAGGATTGAGCCTCTTCTAGGAGTACAGTACAGTCAGTCAGGAACCTAGCAATGATGCACATCACAGAAAGCGTTGTCCATGCAGCTGCTACTTACAATTCCGAAGACATTTATTCGGTTTTAGCCAGTTCCCAAACATTGATGGAATGCGGGCATAGCATGAAAACATTTATATTATCTTATTTATGTAGGACGTCTCCTGAACTTTAATTCGACTGCACGGTGGTATACTCTGATGATACAGGATGGAGTGCGTCCTTCTAAGTGTCCGTTTTTGCCGTGGGATGGTGGACACAACTGAGTAAGTACCGTAGCCCACCTCAGTGATGTTGTCAACTATTCCCCTCCTGAAATTAAAAATATCTCACACCTACTGGATGTAGTGCAATACCAGTGGGTAGCATTATTAGAGGCATATGATGCAAGAAAGCAAGCTTATGCAGCATCAGCCAAAAAAAAAAAAAAAAAAAACACGCTCCCATTTCACCCCTCTGTTTGTTCGAAATACCTCTCCAGCTCAGCCTTAAATTTATTTAGGCTATCAACTTCCACGACAAGGGATGGAAGTCTGTTCCACCAACCAACCACCCGCTGGCTAAAGGCAAATTTCTGCATATCTAACCAACAAAAAAGAATCCCATCAGCATTGAGCATGCTCAAGCCATTCAAGGCTTTATACACCTCAATCAGATCACATCGCAGGTGCCTAGTCTCCAGACACTGTAATTTGCAAAACTTAAGCCTTTCTTCGTAAGAGCAACCCTTTGTTCCATTCACTAATCTTGTTACCCTTCTCTGTACTCGTTCCAACAGCTCTACATCCTTCTTAAAATGGGGCCCTCAGACCTGAACGTATCGCGTGCGCGAGTTGTGGCATGTGGTGTTCGTTTACGCTCCTGATATTAATTCAGTTTTAGATTAGTTATACTTGACGTCATGAAATGATTCGCCTACTAATGAATTCCTCTTCCTCTGCTCAAGCTTGATGTGGTATCATCTTCGTGATATAATAAACAGGTATTTCTGATTTTTTAAATTATTCTGCTCACGTTTGAAATTCTTCATTACGATGTATGCACAGCGCTTTAGCCCTCAAGAATTTAGCAAACGCCCCACTACCCTTAAGGCTTAAGTGGACAATGAGTCAACCTTGACCAAGTTAGAAAGCATCGCCACTACTGAGTTCCCTAGGGAAATCCTCCCTCTCTTCTGTCTTTTGTGCTTAGCACACCTGTCACAACCATTTATGTTTTCTTGTGTTTTCTCAGTAATCTCTTTGGAAACGGGAATATAAAAGCTGCAAGCTTTATAGTGCCAGAGCAAACAAACTACTCGGAATTAAAACTAACTAATAAAACTGAACATTGTTCACTACTTCCAAGCAATTTAAAGACCCTAAATCAGGCATGTCACAGAAACAGAGTAACTTGCAACAATTCGTCTGCCTAGCCTGCCGCGACGGGAAGGAACCAACCATTTGATGTCATGTATGCAAATAAAACTTTTGTGCCCACTCAGTTAAAACAGACATCGCACATCTTTCTAAACTACGTCGGAGAAGGTTCGCATGTGATAAATGCCTTAGAGAAGACGCTGAAGTATCTGAACTTCCTCTATCCCAGACTGAAACTAGCCGTATCGACCAGATGTTAACTGATCTCATTCAACATTCAAATACTGGTTTGCCTGAACTTATGACCATCGCATGCGACGAAACAGTGGTCAACGGAACACTACCTGACGGGACTGCCAACCACGGTGTATGCAGCGCTAATCAGTCCAAGTCTCCACCGGAAACTAATGATCAAAATTGTGCCTCGGTCGTTAATGTGTCCTCCACCTCAAACCAGACGCTAGTCACAACAGGTACTTTTCAACGTGAAGATGAATCTCCAAGAATTAACGCCGAAGCTACAGTGTCGACCCCTCCTCTACAGTCAGACAGCATAGACTTCTTGGTCCTCCTAATTCACCAGTTGAGATCCCAAATTGAGGATCTGAAGGATGAAGTTTACTCGCTGAGGAACCAAAATAAACATATCACACATATGCTCTCTGACCTCTGCTCTTTGGTGAGCGAAAATGGAAAGCTGACATCTCAGCCACCAATAATAAATAAACGGACAAAATCTACACAAACTGTCAAACCTCCTAGCCTTATAAAGCCTGGCTCCCATGCTCAAATTCACTCGAGACAATCAGGAGATAGATCTCAAGACACTCCGACTGAGCACATTAACAGGGCCCAATCACGCCCTCAGCAGAAGGCTAGTGACCAACCACAGCTGCAATCTTATGAAGAAGTACCCCAACCAGAGAAACCACCAGAAAATAGTAAACACTCCCTACAAGCCCCAGAACTAAACAGTAATTCAATAAACGCCCATCAAGCTCTGCCCACGTCATATGCTGGCATGCTTACCAACAGCCCTTCTAGCGATACTTACGTCCCATCTGGAGATAAACAAAGTTCCCTCATTACCACAGCCAACCCTGCCTCAAATTCCCCTGGATGCCTTTCTGATATCAATATTGATTGCCTTTCCCATCACGCTAATATTCATAACCAGATCTCCCTGCCCCGCCTAGTAACAGCTTCTAAATCTCGTCTGACACTGGCCGAGAAATATAACATCTCGGTAGTTTCCACCAAAGCCAAGATTTTTGCATCCAGATTTGGACCTAGAACATCTCCTGAATCTATAATGAGAATGTTTAACGAGGAACATAACCTCTCAGTTCAGGTTAAACGGCTTAAAAGCCGGCAAACACGCTATGCCTCTTTCCTTATAATGTGTTCTCCTGCTGTCTATAAAAAAGTTATAGATCCAGCCTCCTCGCCCCAAGGTATATATATCAGACCATTTTCTGAGAAAAAGAGCCCCCATCAACAACCTCAACTAATTCACCCTCCTCGATAGCAATCAACGCTGAAAGGGAACAAGCATGAAAGCCCCACATTCCGGGCAATTTCTCAAAATGTGCCCAGCATAATTCAAAATTATACAAGTGGTGACAAACAGCGGCATCAAAAAATTGGTACCATCAGCCTTCAACCACCAATAAATAACAGTTCGGGAATGCTCATCCCAACGTGGGTCACGAATCGACAAACTAGAAAGCCTGCCTTGAATAAAAATATTAGAGACACATGCCTTAAAAAGATCCAAAAAACTTGCATAATCAGAGTCTTGTACCAGAATGTTAGAAGCCTCCGCAACAAACTGGATATCATTGATCAAATCTTGCTCGCTAGTGATATCGATATTCTCTGTGTTACAGAAACCTGGCTTGATAAAGACCAAGAATTTTTCACATCTTGTACTCCAGCTGGGTATAAATCAGCGTTTACTTCCAGAGTTGACCAAAGAGGAGGCGGCGTTGCCATTTTCTTTAAGAGCTCACAGGCCTCACTAGTTCATCAAGTATCTAGCAAAACAACAGCATATGAAGCTCTCGCTGTTACTCTCAGCTACAATAGCGTTCTTATAGATGTAATTGCCATATATATACCCCCAACACCTTCATATGACGCCATCCATGAAATATCAAACTGGATCATTAACCAGCTTCATCCTTCAGCTTTGCACTTTGTCTGTGGAGACTTTAATCTTCCTCCCCAACTAGCTAACCTTCAGCAAATGCTCCTGTCAAACCTATCTTGTACTGGGTTACAAATGATTAATGACCTCCCGACCAGAGGTAACAATAAACTAGATCTCATCCTTGCTTCTTTTCCTTGCACACCTGATTACATGCCAGAGACTTATTTTAATTCGGACCACACGCCAATTATTGTTCTTTTTCAGATACCTGCTCCAAACTTCAATGTTGTGAATTCAATTAACACCAGAGTAATAGTTAGTCCCAGATTTTTGAGCATTGCTAAATGTGTTGAGGCTGCCTCTGCCATCCCGTGGTCAGTCCTTGAAAACTGTGATCTTGAAATTGCAGTAAATCTGCTTACTAATTGGCTTAAGACGATTGCGACATTTGCAGCATCAAAGAGAATTTCTATTATGCCTCGGTCCAGAGCATGGTGGACTCCCCATCTTAATATGAGCTTCAAATTAAAACAGCAACTCCACAAAATGTGGAAGCAGTCGCAAAGTGTTCAAGACAGGATAGCCTACTCTAGATCCCGTGCAACATTCAACAGGCTGAAATCTCAAGCAATTAAGAATTATATGGACACCACCCTTCGTAGAGGAAAAACCCCCTACTTTGAACGGCCTTCTGATTTCCCACAAAAACTTGAACCTAACCAGTGGCTAGACTTTATATCCAGATTTGCCTCGAACTCGGAACAATGTCCTCATCTTGAGACACCAACAACTGAAATCCCCCCCGACACGCTTTCTGCAGTATCAATTTCCAGGGAACAGCTTATTTCTGCCATAAATTCTACACCGGCTTCTGCTAAGGCAGGTGCAGATGAAATACCCCTATTCATTATTAAATGTCTTAGCTCATACATTTTGGGTCCCCTTCAAACTATTTTTAATGCTATTTTGTCAAGTAATTTCTTTCCCCAGCAATGGAACATCTACCTTGTGAAGCCTATACCAAAAATTCAATCACCTACTCTTCTTAAGCACTACCGGCGAATCTCCAATGCCTCAAGTCCTCTAAAACTCCTAGAGAAGATACTTCTCCCCATTTTAACTAAACAACTTCTTCCACATCAGCCTCATCAAATCCACTACTCTCTTCCTCATAGATCCACTGTGACTAATCTCTTAGCCACTACCAGCTCTATCCTCTCTGCGTTTGAATCTCATGCAGAGCTTGCAGTCACTTATGTAGACCTTGAAGCAGCATTTGACTCAATAAATGTTCCTGCAATGCTGAAGCTACTTTCAGACCATTATCAAATCAAGGGAGACACCCTACAGTTCCTCACCTCACTCCTTCAAAATAGAATAATCCGGCTTACTGTCCACGGCCAAACATACGAGCGATGTGTCTCTTCAGGCGTGCCACAGGGTGGTGTCTTATCCGGCCTCTTATTTACAGCGCCACATCTCGCCGCTTGTTGAGTCCAGGCATGATACTCTATGCTATGCTGATGATATGAAGCTCCTCACACTGATTTCTCCACATGATGATCTTCTTGTGATAACAGCATCAATCAACAATATACTTCTGGAATTTGCAAACTACCTCAACCAGTTTGGACTAAAAATAAATCCAGAAAAGTCTGAATTTATGATATTCTCGTTAAAGAAAACGCCTTCCTATATTCAGCCAATACTATGCAATTCCCCTATTCCCATCGTCAAGAAACATACTGATTTGGGGGTTGTTTTTGATCCTAAGCTCTGCTTTGGTAACCACATGGAAAAGCTGCTCACCCAGGCAGCTCGACTCCGATGGATGGCCAAACAGCATTTGCATTACATTAATGAAGTAACGATCACCAGAAGATATATAAAAAGCACGGTATACTCTCCGCTTCTATATGCTGCAGAAGTATGGGCATCTGCCGCCCCTAGCCCAATTCGACCACTCTTTTCTACTGAGTTTTGGCTCTTAAAATGGGTCATAAACAAACATAAACTTCCTCCACAGTTAAGGACAACTGAAATGGCCAGTTTGATAAAAATTCACAGGCTTCCCACGCTGATTAAGGTGAAATGCCTTACCACAACTGTAAAAATGATTACTGGAAAGATCTCGGCACCATCATTCTGGGACCTGTGCTCTTGGAGAGTCCCTCAGCCTTCCCTCAGAGCGACTCCAGCTCTATGCCCACATCTCAGCCGTCTCCACCTATCCGATAGGTTTCTGCCATATCAGCTACTTCCATGTGCCCAGTCTGGATGCTGACCTTAATAAGTTTTCTAGTGATAAGGAGTATAGACGCCGCATCCTTAAATTGTACTTCCCCGTCCCTGATTCTGCTCCTTGAAGCTCGCCTTAACGCCGCAATCCAGAAATGCGACATGAAGATGGCTTACCAACGAGCCTTGTAATTTTCCACCTGTATATTATTTGTTCATTGTGATGTTTATAATTGTGTTATACTTTGAGTGTTGAGCTCCATTTACTTTTGATTCGTTCATATATGTATTTTATATTTAATTTATTAATTTCCTTTCTTACATATTGTAATATCACTGTTAACCCCTGGCCTTGTGGCCGTGAAGGGCTTATTGCAATGTATCCATTGTATTACCATTATTATTATTATTGCAATAAAGATTTCTATTTCTATACTCAAGGTGTGGCCTGACCATTGCCTTATATAAGGGGATAATCACCTCCTTATCCCTGCTAGATACATGGCAAAAGTACTTTCAGTCGAAGCTACAGTGTCACTTACCGTTTCTGAAGATTGTAGACTATTTGTCGATAAACAGTGTCTTCCATTATTACAAGATCTCAAGAACAAAGTCGTATTTGAGAGCTTGAAAGTTATTTTTAAAAGGCACAAATATATTTTCTTGACCAGGAAAGACAGAATCAGTGATGTAAATAATCGTTGTCTGGATGATTCGTTAGCGGGAAAATTGGATGAAATATGGGGTAACATAACCTCCTGGACTATACATTTCAATGGAACCAGTCCAGGGAGGTCATGTTACGCAGCTTAGATCTGTATGGGAGTGGATTGGTAAGGTTTCTATTCCGACCTGATGGTCTGGCAATGGTCTTCTAGATATCAAGTGAGTTTAGTTCCCCAGACAGGAGCTGAGCGAAGAAAACGAGGTTCCTAGAGATGATGTGATAGCTCATGGTACCAAATTTAAATTGGAGAACATGACAGATTTTAAGATAATAGGTGGTAGACCTACAGTCTTATTCAGCCATTTAAAATCCACTATTCGTGGGATTTGGTATGATGGAGGTGCCGAAGTCCATATGGCAGAGGCATACAGTATAAAGGAATAGGGATTGCGCAGCGAAGAATATAGTTACTGATAAGATGCTGATTGTGATAGTTTGAGATCTTTTATTTCACAGCCCATTTAGCTGAATATGTTTTTTTTTTTTCCGATTGGCATTAAAATTTTTCGTCTGCCAATTTTTCAGGGCTGAAAAATTGGCAGACGCGGCGGCCAGATCAGCAAAACCCTACAACGTCGTCGTCTGTTACTCGTATGCGGACCACAGGTAGGTAATGCTGGCAGGTACCCTTCCCCAAAAAATCAATTGGTCCCTTTGGGTAACTGTAGAAAAGGGATCCTAAACTGATACGCATTCTTTTTTGTATCTTTAGATGTCCAAGAAAGGCCCAATGCATATCTTAGGGAAGGAAATGGAAGCAGATAACTCTATAATGGTGTTTACTGGGATTGAGGGAATGCACAGAGTTATGACCGAGCCTTATGCATTCGCATATAATTCATTGTTCATTTATAAGAACCTTCATAAATATGGGGCCAAGAAGTTCATTATGTCTGAGGATGAGTTTATGCCCAGCAGTTTAGGCTACCTGCTGCACAAGGGACATCCATGCATTGACGCTTTTAATGACAGGTAAACTTTGTCCATACATTATACGTAGCATTTTATTGTAGTCAGAGAGTACACCGAGTGGACAGTTTATTAGATACACCTACCTAATGGCGGATTGGTCCTCCCGTTTTACCTTCAGAACAGCCTGGATTAGTTCTAGCATGGACTCAATGAGATGTTGAAGGGGACAACGCGGATGCTGGTACATGTTGACTCATTTGCTTACCACAGGTGTGCAAATTGGGTGGTTGCAGATCTTTACTTCGAAGCACTTGCTGCACCTCATCCCAGAAGTGCGCAATTGACAGGATTATTCAGACCGGCAACGTTTTTTTCAATCTTATACTGACCAGTGCTGGTGACCGTATCAAATTGTTTTTTTTTTTTTTTTTTTTTTTTTTGCCGCTACGAGTGAAATACCGTTCTCTCGTCTGATGCAATACCCCCATCCGTCAAAAGGTACCGCAAACTGTGCATTCGAAAATGCTAGCCATTGCAGAATACAATTCCGAATTTAAAGGTCAAAGTTTTTCGCGTTGTCGCACTGAATTGCACTCGTTCAACATCCCTACCCACTTGTCCACTTTTACAACGTATCGTACGAACTGATCACTTCGTGGCGTTCCATTTCGTGAAGACTGCGGGTGTAATTAGTATATTGTTAACTCGGTGTATATTAATTTCAAAATTGATAATTAACAGTTTATAAATAATGTGATTTACAACGAATCCATTATTTAAAAGAATCAAATAATGGACTCGTTACTTAACATAATACAGATGTAAGGCTGGTTTCAGCAGGTGATGTTTCACCTTTCAACAGTAGTCTTAAATAGACAATAAGAGCTATTACATGCTCAATTTCGCCTATATTTTAATTAGTAGTTAATTAAACGGAGATTACTTTTGATTTCTTTGTAGGAATGCTCCTAGTCCATCACTTCAAATAATTAAATTTAAAAAAAAATGAAAAATTAATAAACTTCATCTTAATGCGTTCCAGACCGTCAGCACGAACGCAAATTAATAGCTCGGGATCAACATTAAGGCCCCAAAACCATCAACTTCGACGCAACTATTAGTATAAGAAAACTTCATGTAAAAATTTCAAATAGTATAAAAATAATCAATTAACAAATAGGTGTGGGCCTATTTCTTCCTCCTTAAGTTGGACGGAAACTTATCAATCATACGTATTCAGAAGACAGGATGAAGCTAAAAATTGTGCCCAATGCGTTTGTATTTAAAATAATTTTAATCCTCGTCGCGCATGCGTAGGTTACTATAATTGTGTTGAATATTGATTACTTTTGCTTCATTAAAGAGAAACGAATGAACTTCATTTACAGCGTAAAATGTCAATTCCGAAGCGCTTCTTCTTGGCGCTCGAAGTGAACCTTGTGTTATTTAACGCGAAAATTCAACACCCCTCGCGTAGAACCTACGTAAGTCGAGTCGCATTCTTTACAAGAAATGCTGTAAACCAGATCAAGGAAAAATTCATTGAACGTTTTCTTAATAACATATACAATTTATTTATAGGTTTAGCTATTACTTTCATATATGTGTCTTATCACAAGTCATTCAGTTTGTTATACCAATATTCTACATATGGAACTGTAATAAAATACTTTTTGCCTATACAGTATTTGTTTTCTGGTAGTTATTTTTAGTCTTTTCTTGGGCGATCAGTTTAACTTTATTAATAGAGGTGATTGGATAGCCCCTATTAAGAAATCTCTTTCTTAGTTCGTTAATCTCAGCCTGCAATCCACTCTATGTAGTGGAATATTGAAAAGCGTTTAAATACTGCTTTAAAACGACCGATGTAAGTGTATGGGTGACAGCTCTTGTAACGTAATAACATACCCATGTTAGTAGGCTTTCTATAAATACTAAGATTTAATTTATCCCCTTCCCTCTGTAATGTGATATTAAGAAAGTTTATCATACTTCTCTGTTTCCAAAGTGAAATTCAGTCTAGTATGAATGTTGTTTTATACTTGTAAAACAGAATTTATGGTAATCTGATTAGTTATAATGAGCACGTCATCTAGATATCTACCATAATGCGAGATTTCTGGTATAAATGAATTCAAATAAATATCTAATATATCTAAGAATAGTTCTGCGACGAGTCCACTAATGCTAAGGCCCACAGGAAGCCAAAAATCTGTCTGTATATTTTATTTTGATGTTCAAACCGGGAACATCAAAATAAAATTGCTTACGGAATATGAAAGTGTAACTCAAAATGTTTTATTACCTGTAGAATCAATACTGCAGAATGCTAAACAACTTCAACATGCGCGCCTTTCGTGGCACGTAAGATGGCCAAGCGATATCCAATTTCCCTCTAAGTGTTCTCCAGCATTTGCAGTGTAACTGTTTCGATTACAGCAACAATTCTGAGCTGAAGTTCATGGAGAGAGGTGAAGAAATCAAGCGGCGTAAAATCGGTTGAGCGCGGAGGCCATGGAATCGGTCCACCAGGCCCAACCCAGCACCCAGGTAAATAAATGTCAAGAAATTCTCGGACAATAAGAGCCCAATGTGGCGGTGCACCATTTTGCTGGAACACCACATTTGACTGATAATTTTCCAACTGGGGTAAGAGATACAGCTGTAGCATGTCCAGACAGGTCACCGCCGTCATTGTTTTTTCCGCAAAGAAAAAAGGCCCCCCCCAAAACTTCCGAACATGACAAAGCACACCAAACATTGACCTTTGGACTATCTCTTTCGAGTTCTCGAATGGCGTGAAGGTTTACTGATCCCCATATTCTGCAATTATGACGATTTACCGTCCCTGATACGTAAAACGTTGTTTCTTCACTAAATCTCCATCAACATTTCCCAGGTATCAATGCCGCGAGCACAGCTTTGCCAAATAATTTTGAGTTACGCTTTCGTATTCCCTAAGCAGTTTTATTTTGTTGTTTCCGGTTTGAAAATTATGGGCCACGGATACCCCGATAATGATTTATGTAGTTTAAGTCTAAATCCTTTATAGCATACATTCGTTTAAATTATAAACTTTTTACCTGTACACACGAACATTATGAGTGATTGGCTAGTAATTTAAAACTTGAGTATTCCAGAATGACACTGAAGTATTCGGCTCAAAAGTATATTTTATTCTTAAAACAATGCCTCGCTGAAAACATCACCTCAAAATGTGCAAGGGTTAGACGGAAACAAACGTTTCCCGGTATGTATCGTTTAATTCAATCTACATCACAGAAAATTATAAAATTAGCACTCGAGTCGCGTTTTATAATCAAAAAGAAATGTTTTAAACAAACCCAACGCTATTGAAACACTATTAAAAAACATGTGAGAATTGAAGATTGGATTATCCTAAAAGAGTGGATTAAACAAAAATGAGAGGCTTTAGCAACAGAGTTAAAAGGTAGACATTCGAACAAACTATAATCTGTTCGAAACTTACAGAATACTACTATTACACCCTAGGCGCCTCCGTAGCCAGGTTGGCAGGAGCAGTAGTGCGTAGCACTGCTGCTCCTGCCAACCCCGATCTAATCAAGTAGCACACGCTTCTTGATTAGATCGGGGTTCGAGCCCGTGACTACCAAATAGGGAGGATGCGGAAAGGTCAGGGAATCACCACCGCATATCCCCGGATCAATATGGCCTTAGTTGCTAATGCTCCTAAAAACAAAATAACAACAACAACTACTACACTCCTTCACAGGTATAACGTGGACAATCACAAGACAAATGAGCAATATAAGACCTTAAACCATTGCGATACAATCTGTTCTAATTGTAACAAAGTTAGGTAGGAGGTTGAAACAGTTAATAGCAATCCAATGAATCGAGATAATGTAATAAATCTTTCGCCATATACCCTAACACCCCATCAAGTTACATTGTTAGGAAAAGGTCTAAATTTCAGTTTAATTTTCAGATAAGAAGATTCCTACACAGCCAGGATAGAATTTTTCTGGACTGGTCATCCCACAGATTCAGAGATTTGTACCAGTACTGAAATGCTCCAAATGTCTTGAATATGGGCATGCCTATGCTGTGTCTTAATAAACTGCCAATATGTGAGCATTGTGCTGAGACAGAGCATCTCTACAAGGACTGTCCCAACAAAGCCTCACCTCCTAAATGCTCAAATTGCATAGCAATTAACAAACCACACGATGACTATCTGCAGGCTGGAACGTGGCTTGTATATAGAAGAGCAGCAGATATAGTACATAATAAGACTAACTATGCAACATAGGGTGCTCAACTCCGTATATTTTTGTCCTAGATCAATGGACAAAAATCCATCTCAGTGGCAACACAGTTTCACCCTCTAATGGACGAGTTGAATCTAGATATTCTTCTCCTTCAGGAACTGCGTCCATGGAAGGGTCTCATGTTACCACCTGGCTTTCAGGAAAATCCAGACCACAAACCAAATGTGTCTCGCTGCTATCATCGTTCGGATCTTGTAGTAATCCCGACATAGTAGTAACACAGAATCACTTTGCACTCCCCACCTAGCTGGGGTTACAATAGAAGGCAGCTCCGGCCGTATTTCAGTCTTAGCAGCATACTTCCAATGTGGTACTGATATCCTCCCACATATAGCTCCACTGGAACAACCTCTTGACCTCCGGGGAACATTGATGTCATTATAGCAGTGGATTCGAATGCCTGGTGGACATGGTGGTTCAACACTTCTACCGACGCAAGAGGTGACATGTTAGATGAATTCATTGCTTATGCGGCCTTGAAATCATCAGCAGACCAGGACAAACAGCCACCTACTCTTCGGGAACTGCAGAGTGTAACCCGGATATAACACTGACTACTTCTCTTCGCAAAAGTCTCCTTCAATGGCAGGTACATGACACGGCCACTACTAGCGACCATTGCCTCATCACCTACAGTGTCACCAATTCTGGCATCCCTCGTCAAGTTTCTATCCAGGATATTGCAAGATTCTCTACTAAAACAGCAAACTGGGATCGTTTTGACAATGTAATTCAAGATGTTCTTCATGATCCAGCTAGTAACTCCTACCAATCAATGAACAGTGTGCAGAAAACAGTTTGTGCAAGAGTCTGCTTCTCAAAGCTTCAGACGCTTCCATGAAAAAATGTTCCAGGAACTCGAGATCCGTAACGTGGTGGTCGCAGGAACTCACTAACCTGCGCAATTCTTTGAAGCACGCTCGCAAAGACTACCAAAGCAAGCGAAGGACTGAACCTGCTCACATCGTAGAACCGTATAGGGATCGATTCAAAGCGGTCCGCCGTGAATATAAAAAAAAATTACCATGCTAAGCACAGTTTCCTTGTCGAGACTGAGGGGAACTGGAATCCGTGGGGTTTAATCCACAAATTTCTTGAGGAATAAGCTGGGATCCACGGATGTCATAAACTCTGTCCGCTCTGTTGACTCATCTGACTCTACACACTGGGAAGATACAATCAACCGGATTTTAATTGAACTAATATATCAGGACAACACCATCTCTGTCACTGATATCCACAGGAAGATTGCAGCAGAAAATTTCAGCTTCCAGCCAGATATTATAGAGGAACCATTCACAGAGGAGAAAGTCGATGCAGCAATTAAAAAAAAATCAAAAAAAGAAAGTTCCTGGTCTGGATTTTATTGAAGGCGAGACTGGGAAATAGCTCCAATGATACTTCCTCAGCTCTTCAACACCTGTCTGATTGAGGGCAACTTTCCATCACGTTAAAAGCATTTTAACCTGAGGCTCTTATCTAAGGATCCTACAGGTACCTCCAAGGCATACCGCCCGATTGCGCTATTTCCCATTCTCGGCAAGGTTTTTGAGAGACTGCTGCTCTTCCGCTTCCAACCCCGATATGATGCCAGTGGTTCGGCACATCGCTTCAATTTAGATTCAAATAAGGGTGCTTCATAATTGATGCTCTACCTAAACCCCTAAAAATGGCAGAATAGTCGGATGCAACTTATGTACTGGCAATCTTCATTTCACTTCAAAGGAGCGTTTGACAGAGTGTGGTGACCGGGCGTTCTCCAGAGGGCCAGAGTCTCTAACTCTACCTGAAAATTCTACCATTGCCTCAAAAGCTACTTCTCTAATCGCAAAGTTAGCATCAAAACAAAATATCAATGCATCACCTGACATCTCACCCGAGGCTGTCCCCAGGGTTCCAACCTGGGGCCAGCTGTCTGGAATATGATACTCGACGACTGGCTCCTGATGGACCACCCATACACTACTCAGCTTTCTTATGCCGACGACATTGTTATCATCGTCGAGGGCCCCACTCGTACTACCATAGAAGCCAGGCTGCAGTTGTTCTCTCTGCTCTGTCTCTATGGGCCATGGAAAAAACTCTCAGTCTCCACTGAGAAGAGCAAAACCCTCCAATTGAAAGGCAAACTGGACTTCTCCAGACCTCCTACCATACGTTCTAATAGCCGCCCACTGAAAAACTATCGATCGGTGAAGTACCTAGGATTAAGTTTGGACGACATGAGCACATTCATCCCACATATCCTATCCAAGCTATGAAAGAAAAGATAAAAAATGGAATCACTATGTTAGGACACTTTACCTGCAAGGACTGGGGTCTTAAAGGACCAACTCAACGCCTTCTATATTTAGCGGTATTTATACCAATTTCCACAAATGGAGCTGCAGTATGGTATCACACAACGACTGTAGTGCATGCACAACGTCAAATTCAGCGAACTCAACGACTTATGCTACTACAAATGACCTGCGCGTGTAGAATGACTTCAACTGCCGCCCTATACGTATTAACAGTCTGTCGCCCTAGACGTACTAACAGGCTGCCTCCCCTTGGACCTCCATGTCACTCTATCGGACTCTCTCATGCCATTAAGAAGAATAAGTAAGCATAGTTCCTCACTATTCAAATATATTCCCAATACCAATATAAAACAGGAACATAAACTTTTGTGGCTAGAACTGATAAACCTACGGCAAACCCGCTGAATAACTTCCCAACTGGTGCAACTACTAAACGTTTCCTCCCTGAGGTAATCTACCTCAACAAACAACGTTCCACTTGGTTCTTCCTTAACGTCTATGTTTCCTTCCTATTAAATGCCCACGGGTTCTTCAAGGGACGCCTTCTACAGTTCTGCCTAGTCGAGAATGCCCTCTGTACCTGCAGAGAACTTGAAGATTGGGACCACGTGATGCACTCATGCAACGTATACTTAGACCTAAGAACTCAACTACTCCTAGACTTAAACACTACATCACTTCCGCTAGAAACCAAGTTATTGTAATCTAACGATGCCTTCCGTGCATTGACCAGTTATGCCAACGAGGTCTCTCGTCGTCGCTGGCATCACCTGCAACTCTCTAACGCTACTACTGGATAACCACCTCCATACAGCAACTGATGGCCAGCACCGGAAACTCCCAGTCATGAAATTGCAAATTGTGACCAGCCCTGCCGACGCCTCTCCGTGATTCTTCATTATGACGATCTGGGACTCTTTAATTTGAACTTTACCTGTTCTCTTCTCCCCAACCACAGCCCTTCTCCAGGACTCCTCCAACTGCACCTAGCACTGATCCTGCTCCTTTTCGCCTGGTGGATGCCTACGCTCTGCCATCCCCTGCTGTCTTCCACTTTCCTGTCTTCTCTGTGCGCCACTCCTTGGCCCCTCCCTATTCTCGCTACTGGAGGAGTGTGGACGGCCAGTCAGATGTATTTTTTACTCCCTAGTCCGGCTCCTCGTGCCAGTGGAGGGATGCTCGGATGCTCCCTCCTGGTGGCCGCGCCTCCCAGTAACGAAGAGGCCAGTCAAACAACATACTACTCACACAACCCACATTGACTGGCTTTGCAATGTTAACAGAGTATTTAACGCGGATTTGTGGGAACCACAGGAACCTCATAAAAATAACACTTTGCCCACTATGACTAATGGCCCCAGGGGTTCCCCTATCTACGCATCGTGTACAGTACTCTGTGTATAACAGTACTTCATTGAAAAGGCCTCTGGAGTCAGGAACTCTGTAATTCATCTGTGCTACTGACTCGAATCTATAAAGCGACTTTATTACAGGCGTTTAATAAAGGCGTATTATAGATACGAGTCAGTGTTATTTAGAGGCATTACAGATGTATTACAGTAATCTGTGAAGGCCAGAAGTATCAAAAATTGTAAGTGTATGTTAATGTTACATAATGTCATGTTATGTTGTTCCGCTGACCACTTGGCCGTCGGTACCCCTGTTGGGGCCTCCCATTGGTTATCATTAGCTACGTGGAGGCAGGATAGGCAGTAGAGGGATCGTAGCGGCATTCTGGCAGGTCCTGACACCTATTTTCCGAAAATTTCAGCTGCAAAGACGTGTGAAAGGACAGGTAAAGACTGTTATTATTGTTGTTATTTGGGTTTTAGGAGCATTAGCAAATAAGGCCATGTTGCTCTGGGGATATGCGGTGGTCATTCCCTGACCTTCCGCTACCTCGGTATTTGGTGGTCATATGGCTCGAACCCCGGTCTAATCAAGAAGCGTGTGCTACCACTGCTTCTCCTACCCACCTGGCTACGGAGGCGCCCGGTGAAGACTGAAGAGGGTACAGATAGAAATATGAGGATGATGGGGCAATCCCAAGAAGGTCAGTGGGAACAGGCCCACTAAATGAAAAAGAAGGGAAGATGATGGGAGTAAAGATACCACCCTAGATAGCGTGATGTAGATCACCAAATGTGCTGGTGGCATCAGAGCAGCAGTTGGAGATCGTTGCCGGTGAAGAAGGTCCAGACTGGCAAGGAGAGAAGTCCAGTATTTATACTCAGAGACAATTTAAATAAGGTGGCAAGAACATGATTCAAAGTCATTCTTATGTAAGCAACCATGTGAATGTAACTTGATAGCAGGTGTAATCCAGGTAGTTGATATGGGCCATTTATAAGTAATAATTTAGTTTTAGAAAAGCTTATTGATAACTGATTGTTATGAATCCATTTTTGTATTTGAATAAGGTAACACTGCAAATCTGAATTAGTTCTATTTAAGTCTCACCCAATTGTATACAAAATTATTTCATCAGCATAAACTTCAATAAAGACTCTTTGAACAACACCAAATATATCATTAATAAAAAAATTAAATGATATGAGGCCTGAGTGAGTTCCTTGTGGAAGACCTCTTTTAATCCCTATTTTATTACTATTCTGATTATCAATATTAACAGAAATCTTGCGGTGGTTCAAATAACTTACAATAGTTTAAGAATATATCCTCTTAACCATATGAAAAGAATTTATCCTGTCGAATTCTTAAATTGATTAGGCTTTTGAGAAATCAAGAACCAATATTAGTATGAAATTGTTGGTATTTAAGGATTGGTTAGATTTGTCAATTAACTGCTCTAATAAGAACTGAATGCTCATCCCTTTCTGGTAAGAATAAAGACCAGGCGATGTTTTATTAGTCAACAGCACGCAAAACATTGCCTTTGTTTAAATCAGGTCCCAATACCTGCTCCGCAAAAATCCCACAAGTACAGGGGAGTTTGGATTTCGTAAAATAATAAATAAATAAATATTCATTTATTGCAAATACAGCAAGCCCATTACAGCACATGGCTAGGGGCAGATAAAAATACAACGGGAATGACATAAAATAATCAAGTATATGTACATAGCAGATTTTATATAGATATTAACAATGCCTAGGAATTTTAATTATGAATTTAAAAATTGCAGAACAGTTATGAATTTTAAAAAATTGCAGACAGGACATTTGGCTTTCAGTTGCAATTACTGGGTTGGATTATTTTTCTTCATTTTATCGGAGATCTGACTCCTGTAGGCTTCAGAGTTGATTAACCTGTTGCAATCAATGTTGAGATGATTTATGAGGTGAAGAGATGCATTGGGGAACATTCTGTCCATTTGTTTGAGCCTGGAGAGGTTGGATTTGAATTGCTGGTTTCTTGAATTTTCCCTGTTGGGGATAGCTATTATATTGGCTATGTTTGGTGAATCGCATGCAGAGGTGATTAACTTTGCTAGAAGCATGACTCCAGACTCGTTGATCATCTGTTGCAAAGGCTTTGTTTTTAGGTTTTTATAAAGCTGTGTTAATACAAACATATATTATTAAATATACTATGGAATAAAAGAGACCCCAAAGGTTCTGCTCGCAATATGCAGATAATAGCTCATCTGCATTTAAAATTAATAAATTTGAAATTAAATTTCTCGCCAATCAATTATTAAGTTCTTACCACCATGGATGGGTAATTCTTAAATTGTGTCCTTACTGTTCTGATACTGGGCCAAAGCCATACGTACCACTTTTCTACAGTACCTTATTTCTTTACAGGATCTTGAGGTTGATGGACTCAGGACTTCCATTAAGGTGGTTACATGACCCAACTGAACCAAGTGCGAGTTCTCCAGTCGACGACGAAGAAGATGGTAGACCGGGTGCCTTGCAGTTGAAACATTTAAGAAGCACGTTTATCTTACTGGGTATAGGCTATGGCATGTCAGGAGTCATTCTGTTTCTGGAAGTTGTGGGCTTCAAGAAACATTCTTCTAAGTACTGACATTCCTTTAAGGATGTTCAGTGCTTGCGCTTTTTTCTTACGTGTTTCTATCTCTTTTGAATGTGCCACTTAGATAGCCAGTTTAAATGTTTTTAACGATTTTACTTGTCTTAGTTTGAATTATACCGAAGTTAATTGCAAATTATCATATTTTATTCATGTTACGGTTGGTAACAGGTAAATGCTGATTAGACACATGCTTATTGCCTACAAAGTTTATCTTCACTCCTGTCCTAGTTTGAGCAAAACAATTTAAATTTTGCGCTTTAAAGTTTTTAAAGTAGACTATTAACCACCTCACATACTTGACTCGAAAACATGTGTACGTCATTAATGTAGAAACCAAACTGGTTCCTTTTTAAATGAATTTATTTGTTTAACTCCTCTGCTAATGTGATTGTAAGTGAAGATCAGCAGCAATACTCTTAGCAAGTAAAATGTTTTTGGCAGTTTGTAAAAGAATGTTCAGAATAAGGCACTCGCAATTAGAATTTTGTTCTAGTTAGATTTTAGTAGCATCAGCATCTAAAGCCATAGTGCTCAGTCTATATTGACTGTGAATTGTGTGTTCTGTGGTCGATTTTCTGTTTGCTGGAAGAAAAACTCGAGTTTCGGGGAGAAAATACCGTGTTACTCTCGCTTGAGATCGAATATCAGCCATGTTGTGAACAAGATCCCTAAAAATCCTTCACTTCATCCAAAAGATTCGAAATGAGGTATTTTCCACCAGATTTGGAAGGACAATGATTAGGTCAACTGTGCTACCAAAGACAATTAAAAGGTCTAGTCCTTTGGTTTGGTTTGGTATAAAGACCAAATTGTAAGAAAAAATTGTTATATTTGGATAATACAACTTCAAAAATATTCTTAAAAAAATAAAATAATCGTAATTAAAAGAGTAAAAAAGCTTACCTTTGAGAAAAAAAAAGTAATGTACAAATTCGTATTTTTTCCTTCGTAGACTTTGTTCATTTGTTCTCCCACCATCAAGCACAGAAAAGGTAACACTTTCTTCCCCATTTTATCCTCTCTAATAGTTTGCCTAGTTGTATTAGTCTATTCAGTGTACCTCATCTACAAAGGGTACTAGGAAAGTTTTGCAATACAGCTTTGTTTATTTAATTTTTTCAAAGTAATTTCCTCTACATTCAATACACCTCTCCATCCTCCGAAACCAATCTTTAAACCAGTTCTGCCAAGTTTCACTAGGGAGTAAAGCACACTCGTTGTCCCAAGCCCGTAGAAGGTCCTCATCACTGGAAAACCACCTCCCTTTTAGCTTCATTTTCACATGTGGGAACAGTGCAAAGTCGCAGGGAGCAAGGTCTGCACTGTAGGGAGGGTGCTCGAGAAGTTTCAGTCCTGTCGTGGTCAAATATTCGGTGCAGGCTTTGGCGCTGTGAGCTGCAGCATTATCTTGATGGAGGTACCAGGTGTCCATTCTTGATTTTGGCCGCAGGTTCTTCATAGATCCAATGACTTTAGGCAGGCATTGTTCAGTATACCACTTAGCTGTGACTGTCTTCTGCGTGTCCAAAACGACACGTTCCACAATTCCATTCGATTTGAAAAATACAGCTATCATTTTCTTCTTTACAGATCGGGATTTTCTGACAATTACGGGTGTGTCGTCATCATCAAAGACTCAAACTTTGTTTTGAGCCTTGGTCGGCAGATCGTAATAGTACAGCCAAGTCTCGTCACCTGTCACGATGTTGTTCACATACCGAGATTGTCCCTTATCAAACTTTTTTAACATCTCCCGGCACCAAGTCACACGTCGTGTCATCTGCTCTTCAGTCAGTTGATGCGGCACCCAGAGAGAACAAAGTTTCTTCACGTGCAAATGATCTTGCAGAATCGAACGAATTGCTGGTGCATTTAGGCCCAAAGTATCCTCTATCTATTGGTAGGTCACTCGCCTGTTTTCGTCAAGCATTTTCCTCACAGCAGTAACGTTTTCCTCCGTAACTGACGTTCGTGGCCTTCCCGGCCTCTCAGAATCCTCCAGAGTGAAATTTCCCCTTTGGAATTCTCTATACCACCTGAATATCGTTGTACGATATGGACAATCATCATCATCTAGTGCAAGAGTCATTTCTTCTAAGCACTGGTCTATGGTTAAACCACGCACGAAATTATACCGCAAAACTGTCCTTATCTCATTTCGTGACCACGATGCCATCGCAAGCACTTTACACTCTCACTACTAATGAATAACTGAGCCCATCGACTTGGCACGGCGGCTACTATGCACGTATGAACATGTCTCAACATGCAGCAACAAGCAGCTTCCTGTGATTCATTGTTGCGTCATATTGCAAAACTTTCCTAGTACCCTTTGTACAACACCAGATGACAGTTTCTTCCAACAATAAACTACCCGCTGGTGGGAGTTAATTTTCCATGGTATTAACCTGCAACCATCCTTCCTCAATTTGATTTATGTTCGTCATGTGTGCAGTCCTAGCAAGAGGAAGGATTCACTCAGCATTGAGCTTGCTCAATCCATTCAAACTCTTAAACACTTCAACCACATTGCCTTGTAGGTACATTGAGGACATTGTTCGTACGTATGAATTGGCCTGCCCGTTCCGCAATCTAAATCCCATCGAACACATATGGGATGCTCTGGGGAGACGCCTATTCGCGCGTCCACACCCACCAGAAAATGTTCACCAGCTGAAGATGGCGCTGACGGAGGAATGGACGAAGTTACCGCAAGAACTTATCGACAACATTGTTCTAAGTATGGGCAAGCGGTGCATCGACATTTAGGGGTGGCCATATCTCTTACTGAGGCACCTCTTCTCTTTTTTCCATTTTCGACAGTGATGCATCTGTATCATGGCAGCCAGTGCTATGTTGCCATTTTTGAATAAAGTCCCTCTGTACCACTTTGTTTCCGTTGTTGTGTCAGAGTTGTTTCCTTCATCATTTCTTACCTCACGAGCTTTTCCCATATCCAGGACACTCCTATGAGAAGCTAGAGGTGAAAACCTGACTGGTCCTTAGGTTTTGCACATCAGTATATATTATTTATGCCATACAGATCTTGTGTCCACACGCAGCCTATCAAAATTAGAAATTGAAGATATCTAAAAAACAGCAAAAATGCACTACCTTTGTTTTAAATGTGAATTAGAATATAATTAAAAATAATATCACGAGTGGTGCGAGTTCTTTGGTCTTGAAACGTTGGAAAAATAAGAGATAAAGCCGAGTTACTCCTATTTAACAAGATGTTAAACGGGACCATAAATCGGCCCAACGTTGACTAAAAAAATGAACATCAATGAACCGAACAAAGTTTTAAGAAACTCTCCATTACGAAAACCATCCTATCAAGAGGAAATTATGGGAATTTCAATTCTATAAGAGGACGGAAAGATTAATGAAGAAAGCAAATTTGGAGATATTTGATGCCCACATGTAAAGAGCATACTAAATCTGTAAGGTTTGAAATTTATTTAAATTCCATTTTCTAATATTACGTTTTTTTAATTCGGTTAAGGAATTCAACTTTACATTTTTCCCCCTCTCTGTTCATATTACTCGCCCGCGTGGGTAGCAGCACAGTTGGTAGGATCGGCGTCCTCTCTCCACACCGGGTCGAAAAGACCCGATTTCGAATTCTGTCGATGATGTGAGGAATGTTTATGGGTTTTTTTCATAATGTAGCTGAGTTAGTCGATGGTAGCGTAGTTTTCGTCCAGCAAACAGAAAATCGGCCACAGAACACAGGCAATTTACAGAAAATATACACGTAGCAATATGGCCATAGTCTCTGTGGCTCTTAAAACTTCACTACAACAACATCATATAAGTCAGACTAATTGCTTCTTTGTATACTACATTTTGTAATTAATATTGTTTGGATCCGCTTTGTAGTTGTAATAGTAAATAAAATAACTGCAATCTACCCGAATTCAATGTGAAAATGATATCGTTGAAGAGGAGTTGGATAATATCAGGTGAAAATATTCCTTCAAGCTGTTTATGCCAATTATGATCATGATTTGAGTATTACGTGATAGGAGATTTCAAATTTGTCAAACTTTGAATATTGAAATTATTCCGAAAATATTCCTGGTGGGAAACAAAAGAAACATGATGAATAATTTGCTACTTCACTTAATTGCTAAGAAAACGCAAAATGCAATGACATTTTTGTGTCCTATGAAACGGAGGCTGAGTATGCTGGAACAGTATTAAAAATAATCCCAGACTGCCACAGCATGTTTTGATTTATTTTGATGAAACAAACTTTCCACCAGTGGCACAAACTTACCAGAGCTCAGTCTAGGTTTTTCCTCTTCTAAAATAAAACAACAAAACAAATATTTCTTGTTGCAATATTAACGAACATTCAAAAATACCTCTAAGAAATCTCTTTGTAAGATCCATCTACCTTCGTTGCTTAAACTTTCAGAAAATAGTGGAAACTTAAACTGGTACTTTTAAAGTTTTAATTCTATTCAATATTGGATAACCTGCATGTCCCACCCACTTTTTCTTACTATTGAATACACCATGAATTGTCAAAATAATAGAGCAAGCTTATCTGCGAAAAGATCTAAACCTCCCAAGGACTTCCTAATTCATTTCACAAATATACGTGGTCTCAATTCTAATCTCAACGATGTCCATTTCCACTTGCAGTCTTCCAAACCCCATGTACTTTTTCTGACTGAATCTCAGTTATCAGTTGATTCAACTACTGCTCATCTCAGATGTCCAAATTATTTGCTGTATGATTCCTTTCGCCTCAAAGGTGGTACTTGTGCATATGTCCGTTCTGATATTCCCTGTCAGAGACTTGGCAATTTGGAATCTCCTCTCTTTGATCTTCTCTGGCTTAAAATCTCTCTGCCTCATTGTGTAAAATTCATCTGTTGTCTCTACCGTTCTCCCAACTCCACTAATCACTTGGAGCTCTTTGACTTCCTCTCTTTGCAACTTGACTTTCTCCAGTCCAACTTTCCTAACAGTGAGGTAATTTTCCTTGGTGATTTTAACGTTCACAACTCCAGCTGGCTTCCGTTTTCTAGTCACACCGACCCAGCAGGTCGAGATGCTGAGGCTTTTGCAATTACTAATGACCTAGCACAGATTGTTCATTTACCTACAAGAATACCGGACAATCCTAATCATACAGCCAATACGCTTGATCTTTTTCTCACAAACAACCCTTCTAAGTACAAGGTTGAAGTGAGAGGTCCTTTAGGCACTTCAGATCACAACTTGGTGATTGCCTCTTCTCCAATGGAACCTTTATCTCATGGCTATTCCCAACCTCGTATTGTTTGGCATTACAAGAATGCAAAATGGGATGACCTGCGAGACTTCTTTTCTTCTTTTCCTTGGTCTGATTACTGTTTCCAAACTTCTGATGTCAACGTTTGCTCAGATCGTGTCAGTGAAATTATTCTTGCAGGAATGGAATCCTTTATCCCACACTCCACTTTAAAATCTCGTCCTTTATCTAAACCTTGGTTTTCCAATAAATGTGCTAAGGCTGTCCAAGAGAAGAACGTTGCATATCGTAATTGGCTTGTTTCTAATTCTTCAGTTTCATTTTCTGCCTACACCAAAGCTCGCAACAATTGTAAAGCAGTTATTAATCAATCCAAACTAGAGTTTGAACAGGCTAAGAGTAGAAAACTTGCTTCTTGCCCTAATGGCAGCCGAGCATTCTGGTCTCTTGCCAAAGCTATTGGCCGCAACTTTTGCCCATCTCTGCTCCCACCTCTGTCCAAACCAGATGGTTCAGTTGTCACTTCAGCCAAGGATAAAGCTGACCTGCTAGCATCCCATTTTTCTTTGAGCTCATGTATTAATGATCTTGGTAAAACACCTCCCACCATTCCTAACACGCTCCATTCAATGCCTCCTGTGGTCTTCCGTCAAAAGGATATCAGAAGGATTTTGATGAATCTTGATGCTAAGAAAGCTCCAGGTCCTGATGGTATTTCTCCACTTGTTCTCAAAACCTGTGCTCCTGAACTTACTCCTATTCTTTGCCACCTTTTTTCACTTTCTTATTCCAAAGGTGTTTTTCCTTCTGCTTGGAAATTTGCTCATATCCAGCCAGTTCCTAAAAAGGGTGACAAATCCCTCCCATCCAATTATCGTCCCATTGCAATTACTTCTACTCTTTCTAAAGTAATGGAGAAATCAATTAACCGCCAACTCTTAAACTACCTAGAAACCTTCCGTCTGATCAACGATCGCCAGTATGGATTCCGTCAGTGTCGATCCACTGGTGATATTCTGGCTTATGTTACCCATTTATGGACTAATTCAATGGAAAGGTTCGGTGAAACACAAGTAGTTGCTCTTGACATCTCAAAGGCTTTTGATCGTGTTTGGCATAAAGGTCTTCTAAACAAGCTTCCATCTTATGGTTTGCCAACTGTTTTTAGTAATTGGTTATCCAGTTTTCTCTCTGATCGCTCACTGAGGGTGATGGTAGATGGCTCTCTGTCTTCTAACTTCTCCACTAATGCCGGTGTCCCCCAAGGTTCAGTTCTTTCCCCCACTCTTTTCCTCTTGTATATCAATGACCTTCTTCCATTGACTGGAAATCCTATCCATAGTTTTGCCGATGATAGCACATTGCATTCAACTTTCCATTTTGAGAAACCTTGTCCAGCTCAATCAGCTTCAAGTTTTCGAAAATCTGCTGCCAATTCCTTAAATGCCGATCTTCAGGTAATTCTCCAGTGGGGCAAAGACAACTTAGTTGATTTCAACCCTTCTAAAACTCAATCTTGTCTTATATCTCGCAAAAAGGATTCTTCTGCTCCTATGCTTATCTTTAGTGACACTCCAATTTCTAGGCAAAATGATATATCTCTTTTGGGGATTACCCTGACTTCTAATCTCTCTTGGCACAAGCACATTACAAATATTGCTTCCTCTGCATCTAAAAAACTTCGTTTTCTCTTTCGCTCTCGGCGTTACTTTTCTTCCAAACAGCTGCTCACTCTGTATAAATCGCAAATCCGCCCTGCCATGGAATATTGTTCCCACATCTGGGGTGGTGCCCCCAAAACCTCTCTCAGGCTTCTTGATTCCATTCAGAAGAGGGCAGTTAGGTTAATTAATGATTCATCTCTAACAGAGTCTCTCCACTCGCTGTCTCATAGACGCACTGTTTCTGCTGCATGCCTCTTCTACAGATACTTCCATGGGCACTGTTCTTCTGAATTGGCTTCTATAATTCCCGCTCTCTCTTTCAAAACAGTCCGAACACGTGCCGCCACCAGCCAACACCCATTTACTGTCCAACTTCAAACCCACAGAACCAACTTTTCATCTTCCTCATTTATTCATTCAACTGCCGTTTTCTGGAACAACCTTCCTTCATACGTATTTCCTGAAAATTACAATCTACAGAAGTTCAAGTCCAATATCAACAAATATCTTCTTTCGTCTTCTCAACCTCCAACCCAAGCACGGTACTAAGTACTATAGGTTATAATACCTCTCGTGTTTGGGGTTCTCATAAAAAAAAAAAAAAAAAAAAAACCTAAAAGCATTAGACGTAGTGGCCGTTGACTTTCTTGCGTTTAAAAATTCAAAATTATTTCTATTGGGATGAGAAGACCATTAATCGCTTTAAACAGATAAAAGTTTAGCTCGCTAAAATTATCAGGTTTTTAAGATGCATTTCTTTTCCAAAATCATCATCGTTAAGGTCAGCAGGATATTGCTCTGATGAAGATAAAGCATTCCTCTCCACATCACTTTCAGACATGCTGAGATATTTCCAGAAGAAATCAAATTTTTCTGCCAACTGCTTAACAGCATTGAAACGGACAGTTAATCCTGCTAAACATTGTCTACGAAAACGAAAAACACGCACTTTCTGAAGTAGGCCTCTTCTAGCGTATCATCTGTGTTATTCATTTCCTCCAAGTTAGCATCAGGTGTGCTGTCATCATGCGGCCTTGCCCTCTTCTGTCTAACTCCATCACAAGTACGGGAGTTTTATTTCTATCTTTAGGTTTGACGCAACCAATCTGGCTTCATTCCACATGCATTTCCAGTTGTTTCGAAGTTCTGTCAGGTTTGTGAGAAGAGTGTCTATGTTTGCCACTTCAACATCTAGTGTGGCATCTCTAGCTTGGATGACCTTGTTGCAAATAACTATGCCAGCTAATATTTTGTACCACATAGCTGACATTAACACACAAGCAAAAGATGTCACATATAATAAAACTCCATGGACTTCATTTCTTGTTTTGTCTGTCAAAATTAGTTCTAGTAGGTCTTCCAGTGCTAATTTAATGCCAGGCAAGTGACCTGCAAAGGTCTTTACAAATTCAACAATCTGACCATCTTGTTTCAGACATACCATGATGAAGACAACAACCAATACAGTTTTGTAGTAATTCCCACCGTTTAGAACTGGAACCGAACAGGTGGTACACAGTTTGAATTGTTCTGAAAAGGTTATTGCTTCAAGTATGCATTCAGCAGCATCAATTCCACATGTGTGACAACCGTAAGGTGAAAAAATTGCTGTTGAGCATAGTTCTTGTATTTTTGCTTGTGCGCCGTTGTATTTTCCAGCCATACTTGTTCCATTATCGTAGGCTTGAGCTGTACAGTCACTGAGAGGAACAGCATGTTCTTTCAATGTATCAGTTATCAACTGAGCAATTTCTTCCCCACTTTTGTTGCTACAATCTGCAAATTTGAGAAATGTTTCTTGAATCTCAAACTGCGTTTCTTTTAAAAGTGCGTATCTCAAAAGAAATGTTTGTTCAATAAGGGAGGAATCTGGTGTGGCATCTACTATTACTGCAAAGTACTTTGCAGATTGCCTCTCTAGCAAAATGTTTTGTTTCACAAGATTCGAGCATTCTGCAATAAATTCGTTTTGTGAGTCAGGGGACAATGCACTTGAAGCCGCTCACTCCTTTTCTGTGACTCTTCTGCACTTATCACATGTTCCTGAAGGATGGGGCCCCACCTGGAGAGCAGTTCAACGAGTCCTAAAAAGTGTCCATTTTTTGAATCACCAATTTGATGGGATGAACCGGTAAATGCCAGACCAGGTTCTCCCAATAAGAGTACAACATCGATGATGCGCTTTCAAAGATTGTATGTACGTATGTATGTATTTATGGTCGCCAGCGGCCCCTAGACATATGCCCCAATCCCCCTGTTGTTACTGTTTTTTATTGTTTCTTTCTACATAGATAGATAGCAGCCGACACTCTGGCAACCCCTAGTCGACCCTAGGCACGGGGTCACGAATTTAATCTGTCTGCGCTAGATGCACAAAAATTCTGCACCCTCCGGTAGAAGTGCTAGACCAGAGGCTGCCCGCTCCCAAGTTTCCCAGGCCTGGGAGCCAGCAAAAAATAAAAATTAATAATAATAAATGAATAAATAAATAAAATTAAATTAAAAAAAAAAAAGAACTCCCAATCAAGCCCGAAAGTGTATTCATCCCGCACTGTACAATTTTTCGGTGCCTGCAAAAAAAAAAAAATAATAATAATAAATAAATAAAAATAATAAATAAATAAAAATAATAAACACTTGTGAGTTTGAAATTGAGATTTAAAAAAAAAAAAAAAAAACGTCATTCAACTACTATTCATATGGCAGTGTTTAACCTTTTATGGAAAACTAGCCTGGCAAAATCTTGCATTGCTACGTAACAATTACAAGTATTTTGACAAAGAGTTTCATTACCAGGACTTAAATCAGGTATCACCTCAATAAATTGTTGCCTGTAAGGCAAATATAAAGGATAATCATATAATATGCGACTCCAAGTTTCTTCAGATCTACCCAAACAAAACGGATCCGACTGGAAGCCAAAATATTATAATTTACTTCTTAACGAGCCGTGCCCAGTTAGTAGATAAAAAGAGTTCCATACTAGGATAGAATCATCTATTCTTCTCATAATGAAAAGCAAATCGAAAGTTCGGAATAGAAAAGCAAACTGAACGTTCGGAATAGAAAAGCAAATCGAATTCGGAATAAATAACCTAGTAAGAGAACCTGTTATACTAGCCTCCCAACTCTCCTACCAAAGATCCAACATTTTTTCTTAATATGAGCTTCCTCTCCTTTTTGGGATCTCCTTAAGGTAATTGCTAATACTCATAAATGTGTGTTGCTTGCCTCTCCTTAACTGAAAGCTCGGTATACGATATACAAATCAAGAAGCATATGACTAGCAATAACCTGTAAAGCATGTGTTCACACTGTTCTACATACTCTCTGCAAAGAACATAATTTTGCCCTAAATTTAATCTCACTGACACAATTTACCCAATTTTTAGTTGAAGATGGATACAATAGAAATATCAGGTTGTAAAAGAAGTGGAAAAATAATTGGAGAGAAGTTGCGGATAATATCTTTGGAAAAGAACCAGAAGTCTCGACTAGTGTATGACCAAGAAATAAATTTCTCTACTGTTAGCTTGTTCCAAATCGAGTTTCGATTGATTAATAATTGTGTTACCGTTGGCGGAAGTACAAGTACAAGATGAAAACGAAACTGAAGCCTTGAATACAAGCACATTGCGATATTCTACATTTTTGTCGTAGACAGTATTAGCGCATTTATTAGAAACAAAAGATTTCTATAAAGGACAAGTATTTCGGGTAGAATAGGAAAAAAGGATATCATTAATGCAGGGATGAAAAATTTCACGTTCTCTGATTGGTAAACCCTTCACGTAAAACTTTGTGCGTACTGAATATTCGGAGGTGGTCAATCAAATTTACTCTTTAGTGACCGAAACCTTGCCCACTTCGAATGAGATCGAATGACTCAATCACACAGTGAAAAATGAAAGCCCAAAAAAAGCTCAAAATCACTCCAAATCGGTTTCAGTAACAAACATACTGAAAATTTGGAGATGGTCAATTCTTACTCTTTAGTGACCAACAACGTTCGTTTTTTTAGTGGGGAATGCTCATGTATATAGTTCATTATTGGTTGTGTGAAACACGTATAATTAACTTTAGTTATGCATGGTTCATATGGATATACACTTTTCTGTGGTAATACTCGTTTATTTGTTTTTTTTTTTTTTTGGTGAAAATAAACCTGCTTAGCCTAGGTGTACCGAGTAGGTATGTTAGGGACATACTGCCTTGAATATATTTCCTCTTAAAAGACAATATTTAAGTGGAATTAAATGACAGAATTGCCTACCATCTCCATAACACAATAATATATCTGTGCAACCAACGCTGAGTTGCCATGGAATAAAATGAAAGATTCCCCATCTGATTCGACGTGCTTTCATTCATGTACGTCACACACACTACACGACTTTAGCGATTCACATCTAATCTTCTGTATAGCCTCTAATCTGTAAGCTTACACCATGATGCTGAAATAAATAAATTGGGGGGAAGGATATATTTCCCCTCAGGCGTTTATACAAAAATCTCCATTAAAGTCAGGTCTTTGGTTAACCAAATATGGAGAATCTCGAAAGGATGTGCTGGTTCTTTTGATTCCAGCTTACCTTGGAGGCGTATAAGTAGGGGTTCCTTAATGTTTCTGTTAAATCACATGGTGCAGATTTTTTGTTCAGTTACTTTACTTAAAATAATGTTATAAAATGCTCCCCGGTTACTATAAATACATGAAATCTTTGCTACATTCCCAGTGCCATTTCTATCCTAGAATAATAAGGAAAAGGGAATTTTATTATCCTACTTATTTGCAGAAATGCTCATAACGATTGTTATCTCAGTTAGCGAGTTTATCTATGACAAAGCGACCTTCCGCGTGAGTTAATAATATTTGCATCATTATTAGACCCTAGTATATTTGTCGTCCTCCCCTAGTTGAAAAACACCCGAGGTCGTGTACATCTATGACGTGAGGATTTTTTATGGATCTTTTTCACAACATCACTGAGTTTCTCGATCTGAGGCGAGGGTATTATGGTTTTTTCTCCAGGAAACGTCGGTTTTTCATCCAGAAAACCGAATATCAACCACGGTACCGACGCATTTCAAAAACATTACACACGGAGGGATATGGCCTTAGTCGCTGATGCTCCTAAAACCCTACAAAAACAATATTAATGTAGGACTCAAACAACACAGACAAATACAGCGAAATTTAGAAATAACATAACTGGCGTCAGTGTACATACACTGCATAAAGAACTGATATCACTTCCTGAAAAATAAACAGGAAAAATAGCTTTTCCAACAGAAGAACTATCGATATCGAAGCTAATAATTCAAAATACCGTTCGCATAGGGCTCGCCACCTAGCGATTAGTTTGGCGATCACGAAATCAGGATCATGGAAGCAATAAAGTTATTCAAGCAAAGGGCATAAAGTTCACAGAATTGATAAACTTCAAGGTTACTGGAAACCTGTGGCATAACATCTCTTGTTTCATTATTGTACCAAATGATTTATTCAAATTATAGATAACATAACGTGATTTATTCGATATTTCATAAATTTCAAAAATGTTTCACTGAATGTACTTGCTTTTTTAAGGGGAAAAATAAAAGCGGCATTTTCTATTTATTTTAAGTTTCCTTGAAACATTTTGCGTACAAACAGGATTTCTAACAATGAGGCAAAGAGGATGGTTTTATTTCTGAGAATGAAGGCGTGTCATTAGATATCGAACGGACGTTGATTTTTGGAACCTTGAAATAACTATTTCTTATGATTTACAATTTCTTTTCGTGGAGTATTTAAGTTGGCAACATCTTGAAGACGTTAATCGAGAACAGAAGCAGACCGCAATGACACTGAGTCTTCTCTTCGTTGCTGCGCTATTGGTTGCTGTAGGAGCAGATGATGATGCATTCGTTAAGACAATGGAGCGAGACTGTGGTAAGGCGACTACTAAAATATGCTTCTTAAATATATATTTTATGTTTCTCGTGTCTAAATTTTGATGGGCTTCTTTTCTGAAAGTTTCTTTAAGTTGGCAAATAAATGAAACTTTACTTCGAATAATCAAAGTGGCTTTTCTGTATCGAAATTAAATTTTAAGTGTTATGATTAAAAGCACGGATCTTAAGGAGGTAGAAGTAATAATAAGGTTTTCCTTCTTTCTTTACTTACAGCGCTGGAGAGTCATCATGACCAATTAGTCTGCATTATCGGTCACATGGGTGATCAGGTAAGTAATAAACGCTGCGTGGTCTTAGTAGGTACCCTTTTCATAATATGGGATGTTCCTTAAGTAACAGCATAATTCGTACCATGCGATATAAAGTAGAAGGGAGCAGATAACGTAAGGATATTTTAACTATGCATTTCAGTGCTGGACTGGACACGCGCATTACAAATATAACGTATAGTAGAACTTGAACGATCGTGAAACAGTCATTCAAGTTCTGCTGTGTACATGTCTCTTTTCTAAAGATCCGTGTCTCTTTTCTATAGATATTTTCAGGTTAACTATTCTGCGCAATTGGTTTGAGTAATTCCTGATTCAGTTATTTTGAGCGTGGCTTGATAGCCATGGCTGGAATCGGTAGTATGAATATCCCGGACCTGCAACCCTGTTGATGTTTTCGCGTATGGCAGTGCCTGAAGTGTGTTGAGATTGGTCTAAACAAAAAAAAAAAAAATATCCAGAATGGCTATCAAATAACAACCCGCTGACAGCGTCATACCATTCATTAACCACCGTGCCAATCTTTGGATCATCTGAAAACTTGGACAATAAGCCTGATAGATCTTCATCACTATTTTTAATAAATCTAGAAAAGAACAATGGACCCAAAACCGAACGCTGCTGTATTCCAGTAATAACATAATTCTATGAAGAGCAATATCCATTGATCACCTCTCTCTCTCTCTCTCTCTCTCTCTCCCTCTCTCTCTCTCTCTCTCTCTCTCTCTCTCTCCCTCTCTCTCTCTCTCTCTTCATGTAAACCACACTGCTTCAACGCATTCTTTTATGTGCAACAGTATCAATCGCTTTCCTGGAATCGAAGTAAATGATATCAAAATTTGTTTTTTTTGCATCTAGTTCCTTTGTGACTAAATCGTGATATCCAATAAAATGGATCAGACAAGATTTTCTCTTAACAAACACATACTCTGTCTGAACTATAACTGCAGTCTTGTCTAGATTATCCTGCATTATTTCTTTAACCAGTAATTCCATTATTTTCCCAGGAACAGAAGTTCCGACATGTCTGCAATTACTCGTGCCAACCGGGGGAATCCTTTTGTGAGTTGGGGATATATTCGCACATCTCCAGTATGCTCGTACCTACCATGAATCCAAGGATACTCTCACAGTTATCGCTAAGGTTTTGCTTGCTTCTTTCGCTGCCTCCCTTAATATCATTGAATAGATCCCATCCGCCCCAGATGCTTTTGTTAGGTTTAACTTGCAACAATTTCTCTTCCTCTTTCCGTTGTAAAATCATCTAGTTCTTTGTTAGAGTTTTATAAACTTATGGCCTCCACTTCTCTACAAAATTCCTCATGTGGGAATGTAGATGAAAAATACAAGATGCCAAATGGGGAATTTTAACTATCTGTAAAGTTAAAATTCTCCAGTATAAGATTTTATGTTTTACTGGCTACTTTATTCTCTGAACAGCTGTTCGTTTTCGTCATCAGTGTTATAAGGCCTATAACAGAATCCTACCTTCATATTTGCTTTGCCAGTCACTAAGCTGCCTGAACATTGCACTCACCACCAATAATAACTGGATGAATTTATTAGATCTTATGTGCTTCTTAACTAAGAGTAAAAACTCCTTCCTCTCCTATCCTCTCTGCCCTTTCTCTGTACATCGTACTGCGTATATTGAAATTCTGCTTCCCTGACATCTGAGTGGTCCGGGGAACGTGAGAGCAAATTCAACCTAGTGCTGGTGCCTCAAAAAGTCAAAGAGATCTCAATCATGAAGTTTTCTGAAGTGCGGCAGTGCTAACACACAATTCGACTTTTGAGACATTGTATAATTCAACGGGCATTTTGAAACTTCCACCATTGTATCTACAATGTCGGTTCGGTTTATTGATATATCTGATCATGACGCTGCAACGATGCATCCGGTTGACACCCACGTACTAACTATACCATCCTCACTGTCCAGAAATATGGCCTATGATGTTGTAGCTGAAATAGCACAGTAAGCAACGTAGAAGATTCACATTATCCAAAACTATACCATTATTTTGCTTACTGGAAGCTTGAAATAGTCGAATCATTTACGAATTAGGTCTTTTGATGTCGGCCATCTTGGAAAGAACCAACATTCCTGGCATTTGGAGGGAATATTTTGAAACGTTATACGCCAGTCCCCTGCAAGATAGTCCATAAGACGAAAGCTACTGGTAACGCCATAAAGGCATCCTAATCAACCACACTATACTTTGTCGCCTTTAATTTGTCAGTGGTTGGTGTGTAGAGGTTGTGTATATGCAGTTGGAGACGCGAAGGAGGTCATTCCTTGTTAAAGAGGCTGTCAGATAATCAACACACTTATTTTACTGAATCCTTCCACTCTCTATCACACACAGATGTTCATTTTCTACTGCGGGCCTCTTCTATACGTCTTTGATGTTCATTGTTTTTTTCTGAATTGGTATTTTACAAACTTCTCTCTTTTGTATTTTCTAAAAATCGTAATCTACAGAAATTCAAGTTCAAAGTCAACAAATATTTTCAATCTTGTCAATCCACATATGATTTAAGGATTCAATAGGTGTTATGAGTCCGGTCTGGAGTTCAATTCTAAAGGATAAACCGAAGGTCAGGCTATGCAGTGACGAATATTAGAATTTTTATTTTATACTATGTATTGATGGTCACCAAAGACTGTTATCAATGAACTTTATTTCATGTCCAACTTTGTAGCCGTTTCAAGACTGGAAGGCCTGCACTAAAGACATAGATGGCAGAGAAGTCAAAGATGTTCCCGACTTGGTGGAGCACCTGTGTGAAGGACTTAAAGCCGGAACTGGAATTTCAGACGTAAGTAAAACCCATTTTATATCTTAATTTTTTCTCTTACTTATTCATGCTACATATTAGCTTGTCGTTAATTCGTAATAACTGTTCATAGTAAAAGTGAGTCTGTTCATTGGTTTCTACCACCTAAACGAACTCATACCTTCTTAATTTTCAAGGAATCAGGAATAAACACTCGAAGGTAACTGGTAAAATGGAATCTCTTCTTAGACAGATACGTTAATTTTTCTATTCCAGATGGCGGAGTTGACCAGGGTTTGGAGAAAAGAACATCGGAACATTGAGTGACCAGCACAGCAACTTACTGAACTCCATCAACTGAACATCTTTCCATTAGTAGATGTTATGAGTTCTTTAAGAGGAGTGGTGTAAAACATCACCAGATCTGTCAGAAATTAGTAGAAATCTTCCAGGACACACTAAAGCACCCATTATCGCTAGATGTGAACCAACACACTATTAATTTGAAAAACGCTTTGTTGAAAGATGGGAGCTCTTAAATTTTGGTAGTTCAGTGTCTGGTGAATACAGAACATGATTGGCTTCTACCTTAATGTTCATTTAATTATATTTATTTGTACGTTTATTTTTAGAGAAAACGTATGTGAAATTCATATGAAACGCTGTATTGAGTACGAATGTTAAAAAAGACAGACAATGTGATGTTAGAAAGTTTCTTGAGCAAAATGGTAGTATCCACTTATTCATGTTAGAAGGCTGGCTGATACCGGGTATTATGGAAACTTTCAGCCAAGGTTCCACTGCTGTATGTGCCACATGTGGGGAAAGCAAATAACGTATTATTTCATTGGGAACAGGAGTTCTTCAATCTGAGTTTTTATGATTCTAAGGAATTAATTACCAGAGTGACGTCAAGAATAATCGAATGACATTTCTTTTCTTTTCAGGAGCTCATGCAAATAAAGAGATGCACCTTCGCTAAAAGTAAATCCGGTGAAGACGGATTTCTGAATATAGTTCGTGATGCATATCGGGTAAGTGAGAATACGGCCACCGTGTTTATATTGAAACTCACAATTCACTGAGTGCTTTATGAATTTGTTTATATTGAAACTCACAATTCACTGAGTGCTTTATGAATTTGTTTATATTGAAACTCACAATTCACTGAGTGCTTTATGAATTTGTTTATATTGAAACTCACAATTCACTGAGTGCTTTATGAATTTGTTTATATTGAAACTCACAATTCATTGTTTTATATTTTTCTGACCTATGGCTTTTCTAAAAAGCGGAACCTTCAGGTTCGCTTCATTTCTTAAATTATATGATATTTCTTCTCCTTCTGTTGTTTTTAAAAAGGATCTGTAGAGTGCAGGAAAGTTTGGTGTTTTCGAATCATTTTAGACAAAGACTGCCGCAGCTTTCTGCAGCCGTTGGTAGATGCTTAAGAGTCTCGCTTCCTTATATCTTGAAATCACTGATGCATCCCAGGGAAAGCCTAAAATTAAACGAACTCATAGATTGACAATGGAATTGATTCTCGCTAGGATTTCTTGATAGGTAGTACCCCCATTAGATGATTCCATAGGTGAGGTGCGGCTGAATTAAGAAAAGGAATACTAGTCTGAGAAGGGAAGGAGGCACCCAGGCAGAGGACCCGGCGAGTATTCCTGCTACTGACGTCAGTCTTCAGCTTATCATCTAGCCAGATTCCTAGAAATTTGGTGTCATTCACCCTTTCGAGTTATTTTCCATTTTATGTTATTTCTAAACCAATATTTAATGGTTTATTTTTCGTCCAAAACACCATATATTTGTATTTTTCTGCATTTATTATAAGCTGATTTTTTTGAAGCCAACTATGCATTAGGGAGAGCAAGGCAGAGATTTTTAGTTGAAGCTGGTTAGGGTCCTTATCAATTATCAGAATGGAAATGTCATCAGCTACTAGATGAGAAGGAAGAAGCGAGAAATTCATTAATTTAAAGAACAAATAGGATAGGTCCGAGAAGTGAGCCTTGAGGTACTCCCATGGAGAAATAACAAATGTCTGAAAAAAACTCATTTGTTTTGCCGACAAAAGGCCGATCAGGAAGGTAGTATTCAAGGAGAAGGTTAATGTTTCCTCTCAAGCCAAGATTGTTGAGCTTGTTGAGTAGGATTTTATGATTTATGCAGCCAAAAGCTTTAGATAGGTCTAGAAACAGTACTATTGCATAGTGATCCTTTTCAAGACAATCCATGAGCAGAAGTTAACAATTTCCAGGTCATTGGATTTTTTTGAACGATAAGCATTCTTATCGTTCAAATAAATTGTTGATAGATAAACTAATTGACTTCCAGGAAGCCCATGAAGAATTTTTTCAAATAATGTTGCAAAAATTGAAAGTAGAAGTAGAGCTATTGGACGAAAATTGTTTATAGAGTTGTAGTGTATCCCCTTAGGAACAGGAACAATGACTGCTTTTTTGAATTGAGCAGGGAATTTACCAGATTCAAAGGAAAGATTGTAAATATACTTCAGCGGTATAAGAATTGAGGTAAAGACCTTCTTCAGCACAGCAGGAGATATTTCATCAAAGCCAGGAGCTCCCTTTACTTTTAATTGATGTCCTGCTTCTAAAATCTCCTGATTTGAGAGCGGAGCGAGAAAAAAAGAGCTCCTCATTAAGTGCTTAGCAGATTCTCTCGTTGCATTGTGTCTAAAGTCAAATTCGTCTTGAAATAGGTTATTCGCAGTTGAGATAAAGTGAATACAAAAAGCTACGGCTTTTTTTTTTGGTCATCTGAAACGAGTACTTCGTTCTCAACTACATCTCCAACGTAGCTCTGTGATTTCGTTTTCCTTCCAGGTAGCAGCTTGTCCAAGGCTGTCCACTTTTCCTTGCTTTTAATGATGCCTTTAAGTTGGGAACTACAGTATAATATTTTATTTTCTCCTACCGAATACTCTCGGTGACTTTGTTTCTATGTGTTGGGCATTTCTTTTATCTGCCTCCTTTCGTGTTTCTCTAGCAATTCTTGCAAATTTGTTGCTTTTATTTGGCATATTTTTTTTTTGTATGTATTTATTTGTTTTGGGCGGCACCTGGACGTTAGTTCATCTCCGCCTCGTTAACTTATACAACTATACAAGGATTTAATACTGTACAAAAGAAAACCTCAACAGATTGAGGTAAACACAGATAATTTCAAAGTAAACAATGAAAGTAATCTTATGCATATTAACATAAAGAAAAAAAAAAAAAAAGTTCAAAGAAAATAATTAGGGATAACAGTACCATTCAACCGACAAAACTTTGCACAAACCTTAAAAACAGTTGAGGTTAAATCCAGTAAATCCTGCAGTCATTGGTAGCAAAGTCACAGTCAATCACCAATAACAAAGTCACAGTCAGTTAACAGCCATCCGAGCAAAGGAGCATAGGAATTTTCATCATCAAACTGAGTTGTAGTTGTAGGACACTTGTAGAGTTTCTACAAAAAAAAAAAAAAAAACACAACACACACACACACACAGGGCACAAGTCCAGAGTTGTAGATCTTGTTGAGAAAATGGACGTCATTGCAGTGAAAGTGAAGAGTCTTGAGCTGAATTTGAAACATTCGCATGTGTAGTCGTTGCAGAAAGGATTGCGAGCCTTTTATTGAAGGTTGCCTTAGCAAAATCCTGAAGAGCGCGGTAACTCGTGGCATTCGATACAAAATTAGGTTCCAATCCTGATGAAAAGTTGGGAATTGCATTCTGCAGAATTACTCGAAATTCATTGTATGAGGGACAAGAGTACAACACGTGCTGCCAATCTTCCACACCGCCACAATGGCAGAGTTCCGTAGGAGACAAGCAAAATTTAAACTATTTCTTATTTAATGATCCGTGTCCTGATATCAAATAGGAGGTAAACAAGTCAAGGCTAAACCAGACTGTAGATTTTTTATCCATAAGAGAGTCAACTTCAGGAAAAAACTTACGCGTTACACTGCCCAGTGTTGTGTCATCCCATCTACCCTGCCACAAGTTGATCAACTCTTGCCAAATTCTTTGTCGCTCGGCTTTAACATCGACTTGAGTGTTAATAGAAATACCAAGGATCTGATTGGGAATCTGACGTTTCAGGCTATAACATAAGCCTCTGAAAATTACGTAGAGATCGAGTGGTAACGTCCCGGCTAAAACCTGTAAAGCAGGTGTTGAAACTGTCCGACAAATCTTCAAAATACAAAGTAACATTGTACGCTGGACTGACATCAATTTTGATTGAAATTGTACAGTCCGCACCCTATGGAACCAAGCGCCAGCAGCATAGGTAACCATAGGGAGAAACACAGAGTTATAGTAGATTCTTAAACATCTTCTAGAAAGACCCCACTCAGTTCTAGAAACTCTGACAAGAGCGCCGGTAAAATTTCTGATCTTAATTCGCAGATTGGATAAATGAGGGAGAAAGTTTAACTTGCTGTCAATAGTTATTCCCAAAAGTTTAATTTCCGTTATTAGAGATATTTGTCTGTTGTTTATTTTAACTCTTGGTGGTCGACGAACATCCAATTTAGAGCCAAGGATCATAATTTTTGTCTTGGTAGAACTAATTTTTAACTTATTTTCAACTGTCCATTGTTGAAGATCAGATAGAACTTTCTCAGCGGATATTTCAATAGAAGATCTTGAATTTCCACCAACAAGGACTGTCAAATCATCCGCATATGCCATGATCTTCACGTTGTCAAAAGTTCGGGTAATCCAACCTTGCAGGACAAAGTTCCAGAAAAGTGGTCCCAAAATGGAGCCTTGAGGACACTCTCGAAAGACCTGACGCAAAATTTGTCTGTACTTAGATCTGGTGGTGATAAATCTGTTAGAGAAATAGCTCTTAATTAGAAGATAAAGTTGCTGGGAACATTCGGCATGACGTAAACGTTCGAGGGCACTTTCCCACCAAAGGGAATCAAAAGCACCCTCAAAGTCAAAAAGATAGCAAGAGTATACTTGAAACTGGAGTGTTCAACAGAAGAAATGAAGTCTACAAGGGCGTCCTCACAGGACCTTCCAGGAGTGAATCCGTATTGATTAGGCGCAATTAATCCCCGTTCCAATAACAAGTTGTTTAATCGCAGGGCAATTAAACGTTCTAACAGCTTACCAAGGTTGGCCAATAAAGCTATAGGCCGATAAGACCTCGGTTCCTGCGGGGGCTTGTCAGGTTTCCTAATCAGCTTGATAAGGGCCGTCTTCCACAGATCTGGGAAAGTCCCGGCATCTAAACATTTATTGAAAAGTTGTAGAAGTATACTGGGCTTAATCTTGGCGAGCCGTACTATAAAGGTACTCTCCAGCATGTCCATCCCTGGCCATTTTTTAACTTTCACTTGTTTGACCGCTGTGTCCAGCTCAATGGCACTAAAAGGCTCAGTCTTAATTGAAGAAACATACAGAGAATTGGCAGAACGAATATTAGTGTGAAAATCAGAGTCGGAGCTCACATTGTCCTGTAGAAAAAGATTATCTAGAATAATGTTTACAGAATCCGTCCAGTTAGTGGTCTCCAGACCATTGTATATGATCGATCCATACACTTCTTGTGTAAATAATTTATTTCTTACAATTTTATAAAGTAGCCCCCACGGGTCTGCATTACCAGAGTTGTGCACAAATTCTGTCCAAGTTTGCTTCTTCCTGGTAGCAATTGCCTTCACATAACGTTTCTTGAGATCAACGTAATTATTATAAAAGATGCGAACATCAGCCTGAGACAAATGACGATTGCGCTGATAGGTGCGTCGAGCGTGGTGGACCTGTTTCCGAAGCAAAGATAATTCTGACGACCACCAGGAACAAGTTCTGGAATTGACACGTTTTTTCCTTGATGATTTATATGATGCATTATTCAAAATTTTTTGAATCTGTGTCGCAGCTTCCGACACAGACATGGCGTCTAAATGAGAGTTAGTCAGTTTGGATAAATCAGCATTTACAGAGTATTCAAATATGTCTCAATTAATGTTATTAATTGAGAAGCGAACGTACTCAGGCACACAGATACTCGAATCTGAGGGAGGAGAAGGTATGGAGACCGAGAAAGAAATTGCCCGATGGTCACTTGTTGTCCAGTTAGGCTGTACAGTCCAATCGTTGATAGCTAGATTACAGAAGGAATTTGAAAAAGTGATATCAATATTTGATTCTCCGGAGAAGCTGGAGAACGTAGTGAACTGTTGAGGTCTGTTAAAAATCTTCATATTATTATTAATAATAAATTCTTCCAGTAATTGCCCTCGAGCATCAGAGCGTGCACTAAACCAAAACTTAGACTTGGCATTTACATCCGCTGAAATAAGGACATTATGAGGACCCAGAAAATTCAATGTGGATTCTAAATAATTTAATGAGTTATTTAAGTCTTCAGATGGAGGGCAGTATATTGAGATGATATAAAAGGTCATGGTAGAATATGTGACAAGGATACAAGTTGCAGTTTGGTGACAGAGACCATTAATGACAGTTACATCAATTTTGTCGTTTAATACAACAATACAAGTCTTCGGTTGCTGGTGAGCAGGTTGGATTACTCGGGTGGAAAGAGAATAACCTGTGATCTTTGAACAATCTCCCATTCGCCCTTTAGCAAAATATGGCTCTTGAATAGTGATGATGTCGATTGAGTTTTGTTCTGCTGTTAATCTAATCTCGTCCGAAATAACTCGAGAATGATGCCCGTTGATCTGCATAAATTTCAGATTAATAGACTGAACACTAGGCAAGTTCGTACTATTAACATCACCAGCAGGGGAATTATTTACACTATATACACTGGAATTGGGTGTGTTACTCATCGGCAATCCTCAGTCGTGCTGTTTCCAAGGCCTTTTTGTAGACAGGACAGTTGCTATCTCTCACCGAATGGTGAAAGTCATGTTTTCCTCTCTTACAATTGATACACGATGGCTCTTCGTTTTTATTGGGACACTCGTTAAACACATGACCACCCTGCGCACAGTGACTGCAAGACGGGGACTCGCGCGTACAGTACTGAGCGGTGTGACCATATCCCAAGCAGTGAAAGCATTTCGTCACAACAGTATAAGGTCTGTGTCTATGGGAACTCCAGGCAAGAAATATGCGCTCCAGAGTAATTATATAAATCTTGTAAATTTGTAAATCTTGGGAGAAAAACTAACTGCCCAGTTTACAGATAAATTTGACCTTGCTTTAGTTGAGAAACGAAAGAAAGTTCCGTTCTTAACTTCCTCAAATGTAAAATCCGAATCGCCAAGATTTTTGTTATATAAATTTTCAAGTATCTCGTCACGTGTCAATTCCTTTGGGACATCATAAATCAGTACAGTGGGGTTTCCCTTTCGAGGAACACCTGAGCTGATACCTGCAGATGTAAAAGACTCCGAGGAGGACAAACACTCCAGATCTGCTTTAGAGGCCGTTTCCAGCAAGACTCCGTTGTTCCTCACTAGCCTAAGAGACTTGATCTTAACATTTTTTAAATCCGATTTAAGAGTTTTAGCCACCAATGTCTTAACGTCAGCACTTGACTTACAATCACTGTTTTCAGAAGCTCTAAGAATTAAGACATTGTCATTTTTCACTTTAGGAACATTTGCAGCAGAACGGACAGCATCAGCAAAGGTTCTGACAATAGAAGTGTCAGTAGCAGTGTCTTCCTGCAAAGTTGAATCATCCGTGACAATCGGGGAAGGGGACGCATCATGTCTTAATGTAGGTTTCTCTGTAGAGGAACTGTCACTAACAGATTGTTTGGCCAAACAAGCCTTATTTGTTGTTGTTATACCGGAAAATGTATTCATAACTCTTTCCAAAAGATTGGTACGTGTATTTATTTCTATGTTTAGGGCCTTTAGCTTTTCGTTCTCTACAAGGAGATAAGTCGCAACAGTCTCCAAATTAAGCCATTTATCCATTATAGTGTTACCTGATTGCTTGGTAATCTTGTTGCCTTCATAAGAAAGGAAGCTAGAGAGATCCCGTCTCATTTTTGCAATTCTGTCATATAAAATAAGAACATTCTGTCCCGGGTCGCTTGCCTGATCATTTGTTAAATTATTTTTCTCCACTGCACCTGCAGTTCCAAGTTTATTACCCGAAGGGAGTTCCGTCTGACGTTCTTTGTCAAGAGTTGATTGTGAAAGAGAATCAGTAGCAACTTTTGAAGATGAGCTTTCCTGAGAGGCAGTAGTCGGTTCCGGTGATTGAGTCACTGGCACTTGAGGGGTTAGAGGTGTTGAGATCTCACCAAGAGATGGCAACGAAGAAAAGATATCAGCTGCAGTAGGTTGTTCATCATTCATGTTAACTGAAATCAGAAATACATGCGAAGAGCAAATTGAATATCTAAAAGTGATGACACTGAGACAAAAGAAGAGTAACTTGAAACCTCTTCAGTTTTTGCCCAGAACAGACTCTTCAGGTCAAATTTTTGCAGTCTGGTAGCTGATCTTGGCATAAAATGGGTGTGCTGTACAGATCTTTATGCAGATGGTGAAAATTTGCGACGCATGCGTGCTATTGAGACAAGCACTGCTGGCACTGGGTAAGTGTAAGTAGGAAGTAAACACCGGAGGCACAAAACGGTGTAACTGGTAGCTTCAATGCGACACCCGTCCAAGGTCACGGAGGGGGGAAAACAGCCCCAGTCAAAATAGCAAGGATAGAGCTGTGGTGGTCGGGCAAAGGAGTGGCCACCTCCCAAAAGCTTCGGCTATGGCGCCTAAGCTGAGTGACCAAAGAACAATAGCAGTGAGAAGAAAATGGAAGAAACTCGAAAGAGAGCTCTAATAACACAAAACTATGCTTACCAACAGAATCCTCAAGTTGTAATTATCTATTTGGTAAAAAACTGCACTTTTAAAACGAAATAATTCCATAGTTCTAACACGATAATACAGGAGCTAAAAATAACGTGACCGCTATGCTACGAATCTCCCCCTACAAGTCCTTTTATTTGGCATGTTACAAATTTTGTTGGAGATGAATGGGCATAGTTTCCCTCTTGGCCCGGTGGTGTTTTTATTCCCTGGGCCCTTGATATATGACGCAGATTGGATTTCTCGTAACTATTTAAGATTTGCTCAAAGAAGAAGTTCGTCGCAATTTCAGGATCATCTGTAGCAAGCACCCCATCCCACGATGACTGCTGGAAATCATAACAGAGCTTATTGAGAGAGCCTGGAGTGACAGATCTGTAAGTGTGCATGATCTCTTCCACATTTGTTTCATTTTCAATTTCCATTAAGATGGGGCGATGATCAGAAATAGTTGCGTCAAGATGAATGAGCATTCCACAATTGCCAAATGAAGAAGAGACTTCTGGGACTCTCCCATTCTAGTTGGGGTATTTCCGTCAGTCAGAAGACAGAAACCATTGGAAGAAATGATCTAGGAGATCTTACACTTGAGAGGAAGAGCTTTGAAGTATGTTAATATTGAAGTCTCCCATCAGTAGAAGACTAAGGAATTTGTTTGTGAAGTGAGACAGAAAATTGTCGAGTTACTAGGAAACTGTTGACTGAAACTAAAGGAGTTGACTGAAGCTGAAGCCGATATAGACACTCAATGACCAAAGAGGCAATGCGGATAAAAGTGATTTCACAAGCTTGATCCTGCAGATTTGAGGTAGGAAAGGCAAAGCATCGCAGATGATTGTGAACGTAAATAGTAACTCCACCCCATTTAGAATCACATATGCAACTGTGAAAGAGCATAGTCTTGAAATCGGATTGAAACTTCGGGTCTTAGTACAAACCAATAGGTCTGGATGGAGATTCCATGATGTCAGTTGAGCAAGAATTTGATCATTATGTTTTACAAGACTGCGAGCATTCATATAGAATACAGTAATTGCATATTTTGATGCTGCAGTAAGGGATAAGTTATTTGGCTTAATCGCTGGCAAGTGACGAGGCAGAAAGATGCTTTCACAAGAGTCAGAGTCATTCAAATTCTGGTAGGATGAAGAGATAATTGAATCATTTGTAGACATTCTTCCTAGTCAAGATTTCAGAACATCTGAAAATTGCACGAATTGTCATTCCCGTTGACTTGTTTCGATAACCAGGTCATGGCTGGTGACCTAGTACCAGGAAGAGCGAGCGGGGCGGCCATAGAAATGACGAATAAATGGCTCCATCAGGCCAACAGTGATCGTGTGGTAATAGATAAAAGTCCTTTTGTTGACACTGAATATAGACAGAGCTGTACGAATCGTGTTTGGAATTCCTTTTTATTACTTTTGCTTCTATCTGCAGTTGATTTTGATATGATGCTCTACTTCTGTACCGCACAGTTGGGATTCGAATCTCCAGAAGACAATACCCTTGGTTGTACTTTTAGTTCTGGGGACTGCTCTAATAAGAAGAATATCCCTTAAGAAGTTAGCGAACTCATTGTTGGACTAATTTTCTAAAGATATCAGTATTAGTAAGAATATCATTAAGACCAAAAGATGCAAAGACACGAATATTTTCTGCATCTGCCAAAAATTAAAGGAAAAAAAAAAAAAAATTCCCCAACTATTCATACTTTCCCTATCGCTAGAAAATGGCTATGGGATTCTATTATGGAATTTGCAAATCTCCTCGGGTCGACTCCCATGGCAGCCAATTTATCCTAATATGCACAATACGATGCCCAGAAGCAAATTTCACGAGACACGACTTCTGTTACTCCCTAACAGAAGATTTTATAATTTTAACCACTAGTTCTCGTATCTCTTCAATCAGTGAAAATACTCCAGCCTTGTTCATTTTATCGATTCCTTCAGGACATTATACACCTCTGTATCTGCATCTCTTAAGTTGTCTAGTTACCGACCTTTGCACTCCGCACCTTTTGAGCTGTTCTTCATATGGGAATCGATTAGCACCACTTAGCAATCTGGTTGCCCTAATAACAAACCTATTCTAGATGTTCTATGTCTAGAACGTCTAGAAACAAACCAATATGTTTGGAAGGGAATTTTCGTTTTAGAGATTTTATCCTGTTCCCGGTTGGCTGCATTGTAATTTGACTACATTAACAAGGTCTGCTGGAAGTTCGGTGGGGAAAGACTACCTCAGCAATGCTAGGGATTTTATATTTTTGGTGAGGAGTTTTGAGAGGGTGGATATGTCAATTTTGATTAATATCAGTTGCCAGGGCACTCAATCTAAGTTTGCTTGGAGGTTACTTCAAAGGCGGCTTTCCCAGGTAGCGGTTAAGCACCTCAGGATCCAATATTCCACAGTCAGGAACTGCTCGAGATTATCAGCAAGCGCAGAGGCACATACATGGGCGGCATATACAGCGGTGGAAGTATTCATTTCTCACCACATAGCATGTTACGAGGTTAGAGCTTCTTATCCCTGTCAGTGCCTGTTAAACACGCCACAGAGCCCAGGGGTTTTCCTTCTTGCCTCTGTGAGGTGAGCAGAAAAGATGAGTTTATCAACCGATATTATACCTAGGTCTTTGTGTTGTTGTTGTTGCACTCTCTGAACAGGATGCCATTGGGGCCAACGCTTATGTCAATCTTAACCCATTTCATAGAGAAGGGCGAATCTAATGTCGTTTAGGTATGAGGCTAAGTCTCCAAATTGTCTGGAAGCATACCTTGAAATTAATTTTGGATTATGATCATCGCCGGAAGAATCAACATCTTTATATTATCTACATATGACAGGAAATTGCCATGTAGCGCCAGAAAGGAGTCAATGGTAGCGGAAAAATGAAAAACAGATAGGACTCCACCATGAGGGAGTCCTCTGTTCAGGGTGTATGTCAGGACTGTTTTCTTACGAAGCTTGTGTTTCCCTGCTGCTTAGTAGAGCTGCAATCGTATCAAGAAGTGACTCCTACTATTAAAGAGGATCAAAAACAGAAGTGACTCCATAACTGACCAATATGTTTGCGTGGTTGAGGGTAGGTTTATGTTGCTCGTGTTGCATGATCGACCTCTTTCTCAGAGATTTTGATAAGAAGCAAGGCCATTCATATATTTCTCCTTTCAACTACGTGTTCTGCATAATTCAGTTCTTCGCTGCTATCTCTGGATAGGACGATAACTTCGTTATTATGTTTCTGATCGTTGACCTAATCAAAAGCTCAAATTATTTTAATTTATAAATTAATTTACTTAAATTAATGAATTCTAAAAGTGTTGAATAGAACAGAGAGCACTTTAGGGCTATAAGCCTCAGGTTGCGAAATACTGAAAGTTAAAACTGTTCAATTTAATGAATTGTGAATTTATTTTAATTAATTTATTTATAATTAATTTTATGGATACTTGCTGGTATTTATAAAAATACCAAAGAGACAGTGACGTCAGGTGTGACGTCACTACATTCCAAACCTCGATGGCATCCTTAATAGCAGGTTAAATGTTTATCTGCAATTACTACTCATCACTGATAACTATTAAATTTCGGATTTTTTTTTTTTTATTCACGCGAAGAATTCATTTAAACAAATTTAATTTTCGTAATTAAATTAACAATAATAAATAATTATAGAGCATATAATTAATTGCAAGACCACATAAAGAATTAAATTGCAAAATACGTCTTATAATTATATAATAAATATATTCATTATGTTTAATGATATGCTATGCACAAATTCCAAATATTGCATTAAAATCTTTTTTGTATTTCTACAGAAATGTGGAACGTCCTTTGGAGAGTAAGTAAGTGAGTTCTAGTTGATATATTTTTCTAGAAATTTATTTTTACAGCTTTCGACGGTGTCATTTTAAAAGAACGAACTTCAAGTGGAATTATTTTCAAATTCATTAATAAGGTTGCAGGTAAAAATAATCCGTGCTTGTTGTGCCATCTAGTGGGCATTTATTGTAATAGCATGTTTATTTTATTATAACTGTTTTATATATATAATACAAAAATGTATAAATATATTTAATATTATATCATATTGTTTTAAAATAGTATTGCTACAATTTTTCATCAATAATTGATATGATTTTTTTAGCAATACGTAACAAGTTGAAAAATCCTGAATGTATAGGCAATGGAAAATTAAGATAACCGAGATTAGGCTAGCTTAAAGACCAGTAATGTATTAACTATAATACCTATGTGTAGAAAATACTTGTAATTAAGAAAATGAACAAAGACGGAATAAACCACAATAGAACGATAATACAAAAAGAATAACTATATATATATATATATATATATATATAATTAAATTAAAACGACAGTAACTGTAAATAATATTTAAATAATATTTATGAGTCAATGCAGTTGCAAGCAATCATGCAATGCACCCATAATGTCTATAATATTACGTATAATATAAAGAATAAGCAAATAAATCCAACAATAATACCATCAGGGACCTAAGATAACGCCAAAAAAAAAAAAAAAAAAAAAAATATCGCTTTTTACCGACAATCTAGATGACGTCAACTGGGGCCAACCACCCAGAATGAAGGCAAAAAACGACAAAAAGTTCTCTGTTTCTGTGATGATCAATATATGCTAAGTAATTTAAATCTAAACCAAATATAAACCAGTATAGGCCTAAAGTAAATCGAATATAAATCGAAAGATGATAATAAAATTTAGCAATATTAGAATCAAAGGTAAGGAATATAAGTAAAATATAAATGTAAGCATGTATTGATCATCGTTGACCCGACAGAGAACGTAATTTAATGATTAAAATAAGATTAAATATATAATACATACTACATATTGACCGTATCTAGGACATAATGTAATAGTCGTCAAAATAATATGTGGTGCCCCCTATGTGATGGATACGGTAAAAATAATTAATTAAATTAAATTAACGCATAGAGAAACATGCAGATAGTAAGAAGAAAAACTAAAGGAGTAGGAATAATAGAACCTGAACTCCACAAAGGCGAAAAATAGTGGTATAGAGTTGTAATGTCTTTAAACTGTCCTACACTCTTTATTTTTATTTGTCCGAAATTATTAGGGCAATCCGAGGACGTAGGAGAAACTATTTCTTATCTATACCACTATTTTTCGCCTTTGTGGAGTTCAGGTTCTATTATTCCTACTCCTTTAGTTTTTCTTCTTACTATCTGCATGTTTCTCTATGCGTTAATTTAATTTAATTAATTATTTTTACCGTATCCATCACATAGGGGGCACCACATATTATTTTGACGACTATTACATTATGTCCTAGATACGGTCAATATGTAGTATGTATTATATATTTAATCTTATTTTAATCATTAAATTACGTTCTCTGTCGGGTCAACGATGATCAATACATGCTTACATTTATATGCTTACATTTATATTTTACTTATATTCCTTACCTTTGATTCTAATATTGCTAAATTTTATTATCATCTTTCGATTTATATTCGATTTACTTTAGGCCTATACTGGTTTATATTTGGTTTAGATTTAAATTACTTAGCATATATTGATCATCACAGAAACAGAGAACCTCTTGTCGTTTTTTGCCTTCATTCTGGGTGGTTGGCCCCAGTTGACGTCATCTAGATTGTCGGTAAAAAGCGATATTTTATTTATTTATTTTTTTTTTTTTGGCGTTATCTTAGGTCCCTGATGGTATTATTGTTGGATTTATTTGCTTATTCTTTATATTATACGTTATATATATATATATATATATATATATATATATATATATATTATTATTAATAATAAAAATTAAAAATAAATAGAAAGTCGGATTTGATGTGCGATAATATGGATTATGGATCAGGGACACTGCAAGAGCAAAGGTACCCTACAACCATAATATATACATAAAATTATTTTTATTGTTATGTGTAGAATTTAAATATAGAATTTAACTAGTGCTAATAATTAAAATACCGTGTATCCTGGTAGCGATATATGTGTTGAACAAAGGGTGGAGAAAAGAAAAAGAAAAAAGTGTAACGATATGAAAAGAATGTAACGATATAAAAAGAAACAAAATGCAAAATTTGAAAAAACAACGACCAATGTGGAAATAGCATTGCGGTATTTTTCACGATTTTTGTGTCTTCGTCAGAGGTCATCCACCAAAATTATGAAAAAGAACAGCAATACTCTTACTTCTGTTTCTGAACAGCAATAAGAACAGCAAAAAGAACAGCAATACTCTTACAGAAGTAAGAGTATTGCTGTTGTTTTTCATAATTTTGGTGGATGACCTCTGTCGAAGACACATTGGTCGTTGTTTTTTCAAATTTTGCATTTTGTTTCCTTTTATATCGTTACATTCTTTTTATATCGTTACACTTTTTCTTTTTCTTTTTTCCACCCTTTGTTCAACACATATATCGCTACTAGGATACACGGTATTTTCATTATTAGCACTAGTTAAATTCTATATTTAAATTCTACACATAACAATAAAATAATCCATATTATCGCACTTCAAATCCGACTTCTCTATTTATTTATAATTTTTATTATTCGTAATAATTATATAATATATATATATATATATATATATATATATATATATATATATAATACTAAGGATAATATGTAAATATTATTTACATATTAGTTACAGTTATTGTCGTTTTAACTTTCTTTCTTTACTTTTTTATGAATAATTATAAATATATATATATATATATATATTTTATTTATTTATTTTTTTTTCTTGTGGGATTCTTCGGGAGGCAACAATGACGGTTAGCTGTCATGATTGCTTTTATAAGTGCTCTTGCTAAATAGTTTATAAATATGGTTTTTAAGGTGTTCCTTTAGCCTTTTTTAGCATTCGTAAAGGTACACGATGCAAGAAAGCAAGCTTATATAGTATCAGCCAATAAAAAACCCTTCCCATTTCACCCATCCATTCGTTCCACATGTTTGTCAAGTTCTGCCTTGAATCTATTTAAGCTATCAACTTCCACAACCACTGATGGAAATTTATTCCAGTAATCAACCACCCACTGGCTAAAGGAAACCTTCCGCACATCTATCCTTCAACTGTCTTTTTTCAATGTGAATTTATGCCCCCTCAAGTGCTTAATCTGAGCAAGAGGAATAATCCCATCAGCATTAAGCAGGCTCAAACCATTCAATGCTTTATAAACCTCAATTAGAACACCTCGCAGGTGCATAGTATCCAGACACTGTAATTTGCAAAACTTAAGTATTTCTTCATAAGAGCAACCCTTTGTTCCATTCACTAATCTTGTTGCCATTCTCTGTACTCGTTCCAACAGCTCTACATCCATCTTAAAATGAGCCCTCCACACCTATATACAGCACTCAAGGTGTGGCCTGACCATTGCCTTGTAAAAGGGATAATCATCTCCTTATCCCTGCCAGAAAAATTCCAGTGTATCATTCACAATACACATGAGGTACTCTTGCAGCCCGTCTGCACACTGCTCAGAGAACTTCATATCTGCCTGCACAACCACCCCCAAGTCCCTTTCATTCTCTACCACTGTCAGTGTAGTATCACACACAATTGAGACGTTACCCTGGGGTTACTGCTTCCCGTATGCCACACTTTACATTTGTCAATGTTAAACTTCAGTTGCCACCTCTCAGCCCATCTGCTCAACCTTTCCAGATCCTGTTGCAGCAGCGTACTGTCATTAGTGTCATTAACAACCCTGCCAACCTTCGAATCGTCTGCACACTTGGACATTAAGCTTGATATACCATCATCGATATCATTTATAAATACAGAAAATAACAATGGACCACTGAACCCTGAGGGACTCCACTAATAACATTAGTGCACGAAAAGAAGTGTCCGTTGATTACCACTCTCTGTCTTTTCAGCCTCAATCACCCCTTTATCCATAGCAGCAGTTTGCTTCCAATGCAACACTGCTCCAATTTTTGCAGCAATCTTCCATGTGCAACAGTATCAAAATCCTTTCTAAGATCCAAATATATGATATCAAAATTATTCTTTGCATCCAGTTCTTCTGTGACCACATCATAGTATCCATTGAATTTTAGTGTAAATCCTTTTGTGAAACTAGAGTATAGTGTGATAAGGTTCATCAAGTTTTACGATAAGTGTGTTTCGGCAATTAGAGCATTTTTATTAGAGCTCCCAATGCTTTAGCAAAGCGCTAAAGTTTGAAAGTTTTAAGATCTTCTTTTTAAATTCTACAAGTTATGGATGCACAGGACTTTAATTATCTGGAGGGATTTGCAACATTGATTAGTTGTATCTAATTTTGGAACAAAATATCAGCTTATCGGAAAAGATATAGAATTTTAACAAACTGAGTTTTAAATAGTAAAGACCTATACAGCCGTTGTTATTTATTTAAAGAAAGCGTTTGTCAAATGGAGTCAGGTGCACACAGAGGTGGTCTCACTGGGATGAAAATTGTGGTGTGGAACTGAGGATGTTGCAGATTTTACGAATTTTGAAAAAAAAATGAGTCCAATTTTGGTAGAGGGACCATTAATTCAGCAAATTTCACACATAATTCTAGGAAGAATTGGAATCCTTCGCATAAGCTAGAATTTCAGGATCAAAATATTTCACAAGGAAAATTGTCGAAGGGTGTAAGCAGAAATGGTATGGTGTGGAAGACAGCTCAGTTAGATCCTTTGTTCCTCGTGCAGTAGATCTCCTGATTTAAGAAGAAGCAATAGGAGAAAAGTGAAGATCAATACTCCTGAGAATGATTCGGATAGGGAATTAAGTAAAGTTAAGAGAAAAGGTTCTGAGTGATATGGATTTGGCAGAGGAAAATAAAATTTCTTCAGTTAAAATTCAAAGAGTAAATGACACTGAAGCGAGTATTTTATCGTCGTCTTCAAAGAAAATTAGGAGCGAAACTTGAAATTTAATACTAATGTAATCCTGACAATCCATGTAAATGAAGTGTCACCACAGTGTAGCGTCCCAACAACCCAAAACAATGAAACGATGTCCCTAGCCACACAGCCTCCTGAACCAGCACCTATTCTGGACCAAATAATGCTGCCCGAGAGCTTTGTAAATGGCGCAGCTCCCAGGCCCTGCGGTGGGAGCTGGAACAGGTGATGGCAGAACAGAATAACCGCATTACCACCGCCCTTCGGGGAGATATAATACAAATATGGAGCAAGACGGAATGCAGTTTCTTTAAAACTTATATTAGTAATGAAAAACAATGGCAAAGTTGGAAGCCATTCATGAAGAAAGTGAAAATCAAATGCCACAGTGAACCTGTTCCTACGTTGATGAACCGATGATAAGGAAACAGAGTATAATGACCAACAAAGAAGCTAAACATAGGAAGAAAACACTGATCAAAGCCATTCGATTTGAATACTAATCAAAGCCATTCGTGAGACGCGTTATGTAGATGCGGTAACAGAAACCGAGACAAAGGAAGAAGCTGAAAACATCAAGACGAATTCAAATATCTCCATTCTTGGCCTGTCTGCAGAGTACCCAAAAAAGAAAGGACCCTCAATAATTAAATTTGATTTGAATAGGGATTCTACCCATGATCAACTAGTACATGAACTATATCAGCGTAATCTCTGAGGATCTCTCAAAGACCAGGGCAAGCAAAAATTAGCCTATACAAAGTACTCGACAAAGTCCAAACTGGCAACAGCACAAATTGAATCGTTGAATTGGAGCCAACTGCAAGACAAGTAGTACGTTCATAACAAGGATCTACGTGAATTGGGTAGCCACCGCTTTCATGAGCATATGGCTGTGCCAAAGTGCTACAAGTGTTGCAAATTTGGCCACACGTCGCACACATGCTCCCAGGCTTTTGCGACCTGTGATAACTGCTTAGGAAAGGGACACGATTTTAAGCCATGCCCAAACAAAACCCAAGAGTCTGTCTGTGCAAACTGAAAATCCCTAAAAATGGATCATGCCCACTCCATTCGAGATTTAGCCGAGGTTAAACATTAATCGCGGCCAAGTTAGTCTATCTCAGGCGTAGATAAACAAAAACACCAGTTTTTCCCCAAAAACTGGAGTTTTTCGTCCAGCAAAACAAACAAATCGACCATAGAACCCACGCAATTAAGGGACATAAGACACAACAACCCCTGGCATTTCTGCTGAGAAGGATGTATGGTGTATACATCCATACATCCTTCATTTTTTTCATTCATTTTTTTATTACATCCATACATCCTTCATTTTACATTCATTTTTTTATTATATACTGTATAAAAATAAAGATTATTTTTATACAGTATATAATAAAAAAATGAATTTAAATATTCGGGTGGCCTAATATAATAGTTTGTTTTGTTTTTATTGTACGTAAGGACACGATACAATGCACCCACCACGGCATGCTGCCAATGGGTTCACGTTGATAATAATATACTAAAATAAGATAACATGATAAATAATGATAATACAAAATAACAAAATTAATAAATAAAATAACATCCATGAACAGATGTTGTGTGATACAGTTCTCCGTACATCTAGACTACAGGATTCGTCTGTCACAAATACAATGGCACAGATCGAGTTTTTTCAGAGTTCTTAGATAGATTTTTATAGTTCAGAATTGTCACCCTTCTGGGTTGCGAGAAAATTACGTGCTTTCGTTAGACTTTTTCTCCTGTACTCATTGTCAGAAGCAAACCGGTGCTTATCAACGTCCAGCGAGTGTACCGTTAACATATCAGTTGGGAGGAACCTTTCAGACATGTGCAGTCTTCTATGGGTCGAGCACAACTGTAGCTTTACTCTCAGCGCAGGAGGAGGAGGAACTGTCCAGCAGATCACGTCCCAGATGTTGGGGACAGAGATCTTTCCCGTCGGCAGCATGACAGTAAAAGTTATGCGTCTCTGTTCCATCTTCACTGGCAATCGTTCCAGACCGAGTGCCTTGGCTATCGCTGTAGTTCGCTACTGTGGAGGTAACTATGACTTCCTCGTGGCCCATTTAAGTAAATAAAACTGGGCTTCATATAGTGGCTTCAGCGTAATTTGAGTCCTGAACCAGAAATTTCTGCTCCGCGAAGGATGCGTTGGAGGATGACGGTCTGGATGTAGTCCTTGGTAGAGTCAGTGTTTGTGATGTATAAAAGGTGCTATTTCGCCATCCAGCGATTTCAGCTCATTGGAAAGCGCAGATATTCAAGTGGTGGTTGAAGCGTAATTTTGCGTCGAAGTTCACCCCGAGGTTACGAGGTTTTTCTACACTTTTGATGACTTTCTCTTCAAGTGTAAGTTGAATTGTGGGGGGCGGGGAATGATAAAAAGGAATTTAGTTTAATTTTATTTTGAATATGTATAATAATAATTCTTTTTTTAAATATTCCTTATTTGTTTTGTTCCCTTATAATTATATAGACCTCTATTCCTTACACCCCCACGTACACATCTGACTTTGCTTCACAGTAGAATTCCAGATTCGTGGGAACTTCTCAATTGTGTATATTTCCCTTCGGAAAGGCTGAGTGTACAGGAACAACAAACTCACAAATTAATAAACAACAAAGTTTATTTTCATATATATTTATACAACATAATATACAATTGAATTAAAAAAACATGTAATATGACATACAAAGTTAAATCAAGGATACCTTGCATAAATTATTCTTATTCCTGTTTCCCTTCACTAGCTAATCTGAGTCGACCATTATATGAAAACACTTGATTCATTCTTCTTGCCCTAACTAACTCCTTGGATACAATTCTGTTTCTTATATTAACAATCAATATGCTATTTTCATCATTATACTCTGTGTTCTCACCATTCTGTTACGATACACTGAAGACCAATTTTAACTTTCCTAAAGTCTCTATTTGTTATTAGTCTTTCAGATGAACCAACAATTCTTCATCGATACAAACACTATATTCAGTTATCTGTCCTTAAAACATAATCAAAGTTTCTTATATAATTCTTACTACCCTTCTAACACATTATAATCATTTGAACAACAATTTTTAATCTATTACTCATCCTTCGTTTCCCTTGCATTTTACAATAACCTTTTTTAACATAATAACTCTGCTAGTATATATAATTTACTTCAGAGATAATTTATCTATCATTTTACTTCTAGTGGTACCCCTTTTTTTTAATTAATTACTATACTGTTTCACTAACAGTCCTTGTTAACTTACAGTACTTAATAATATCTCACCTACTTCTATCTTTTTTCTTTCCTTTCAAATGGGAGGTTTCAACCTTCCATTTTAGGCTCTAAGGGTACCTTCTGAGGATCTGCTTCACCTGAATCTGCTACAGATAATTTTCAGGAACTCTTGGCTGCATGGGACTGGCGTCCTTTCTCCACCTTATTCTGGCTACCTTCCATTCGCTGCTTCCTTCCTTCTCATCGAGCTACTAATTTTTTGGCTTGCGCCCTTCCCTCTCCACCTTATTAAAACTTATTCACAAAAAGAAAATTCACAGGGCATCTCACACTAACTCCTTCTCTACTCCACTTTTTACAGCTCATCCACAAGGAGATAGCTCATAGGGTGCCACTCTCGCTTCTGCGCTCCACCTATTAAGAACTTCTTATTAAATTAAGAAATATTTCCCTAGTTGCATTCGGGTCACTACCCTTGCCTTTCTTCCGATGTGGATTAGACTATAGCATACAGCCACTGCTCTTGCCTTCAATGACGGACAGGCTTATTCTCCTTACAGTCCATAATTTCTAACACGACAGAAACTCAACTGTCTGTCCTAACTCATTTTCCCAAAACACCGATAAGAATCTCAACTTTGTTTCCCCTTAACTCATTTCCATAAACACCCACATAAAACTCAACTCAGGGTTCTGTGTTAACTCACATTTTCTAGCACGACAAAAAACCTCAACTGTGTCTCCCCTAACTCATTTCCATAAACACCCACATAAACTCAACTCGGGGTTCTGTCTCTCTCCCCCTGTTCACTCACTTTTTTCATCTCAGTTACGTACCGCCCCTATGTGTCAGGTCGCCCTTGTTCTAAGTCTTAACCAATCTTTCTCATTTTATCTACTTTCACTCTGTTCTATTTGCCCATTTTATCTTTCTCACGCTGTCTATTTAGTTCTCTATCCAACTTCTTATTTTAAGAAATTTGTAAAATTTCTCAGGCTCTCTGTACCTTTGAAGTCAACCGCTTATAGTTATACTTTAGCAGACTAATTTCACACGATCTACAAAACTTGCCATCACCGACAGCCAGACGCCAGTCTTAACCCCTAATTCCAGCATTTGTCCCGTATTTACTTCCTGTCTCTTCTCCAGATGTCACCGATCAAAGAAATGTCCCTACAGTACCATGATCCACCGCACCATTGTTTTCCAGAGTTAACACTTATTACTAAAAGCAGTTGCTACTCGTTTCTATTGTTTTGGTTTGTCGAAGTGTACCCAGGTTGCTAATAGCCTTTCAACTTACCGCTCCCCTTGTATAGACGTTGTCTAATTTAATCCCTTGCGAGTGATCTTAGTAATATTCTTGAGTTGTAAGGTTTCGCTCCCCCATATTGCTATATTATAAGTTTTACTTTAAATTAATCTCACTTTTCTCTAAAATAATATACTTGTAAGATTTTACATCTTACAGAATGACTGTCGGATCGGGATGATGATGAAATGACGCTGAACAAAATCATGTTAAACACCATTATGAACACGAAAATGATTACGACATTGGAATTGGAAATATCACAATTATTGCAAACCTCACTTAAAATCTGAAAATATCGATCTGAGCAAAATAAAAACAAGAAGCAGGCCCGAAGCTTACAGTAATACTGATATTGGTTTAAAGACTTCATTTGATAAGTACAATGTTCGATATTCTTTTTTTTTTCTAATACCATTTCGTGCAATTTTTATTGTAATTTATGTATTTTATTTGCTTAATCTTTAAGTAGAATTCTTGTGTTTCTCTGTTTCTTTTTGTGTTTATATTTTTTCTGGTCAAAAAAATAAATACATCAGTAAAACGAATTGTGTTTAAAATATTATAATACCAAACAAAAATGGAAAATCAATCTTTATTTAAAAATAAAACAGCGTATTTGAAATGGGAGTATTTAATTTGTAGTGAATTAATCACATTTGCCCCTTTCGGGCTTCTAAAAGCAGTTCGTGATGCCATCTACTGGCAGCGATTCACAAAACTGTCTGAGTACACAATAATTTAAGTCATTAATTCTCCTCAGCAGAGGGGCGAAGTAGGATTATTAAAACAGCGATTTCCATCCTACAGGGGATAATCATGAAACTGCTACAGCTGCATGTGATGGTATGTGTCCTGTATCTTCTGAGTTCTGTACGCTTTATCATCACAGAACTTGTGGCGTCAATCTTCAGGGTGTGTTATGTTTAGAGGATGTTAGCCAGAAAAAATCTTCGAATCATGGTTAAATTCTGTAGCGAAGTTTTTAGGGGAATTCACTGAAAAAGACGCGGGACACCCAAGGGCCTGCAACAAGATTGTGGATATCTGGGGCATCAAGCCGATCGTTGAGGAGCTGACAGAGGTTGCGTAGCTTTCCTGCCACGCACAACTGATTCCAAGGGGTACAACGAACGTTTGCATACAGTAAAGAACGTGAGATAGTAAAAGGATGGCCATTAACACGGTTCAACCACCTTAAAATCCAACACTCGATACTCATGAATTTTGACGTTAGTGAGCAAAGCAGTGGACCAGATCATTGAAGCATACATGGGAATCGGAACAAGATATGTTTGTATATAGTGGATGTCAAGTTTGTGATTGTTTACACCAGTAATTTCTTGTCTTATAGTCCACATTGTTGACAGTTTTTGCCTTAGTTTTGGCGAAGTGTCGTTGGAAGGTCAGGCCTTCATCGCACAGACGCCCTAGATTACCTTGATGCGAGCACTTCTGGACCTTAATACCGTTCATGTATAAGACTATGTTCAACTTTTTCTTCAAGTTGGTGAAAGATATTCAAGCTGATTTGGCAGGGTTCATGGATAGGCCAATATTCTGAAGATAAAAATCAAGTTTTTCTATTAGGGCGGTGGCGTGGGCGTTTATAGAGTTAGATTTGTCCCTGTGTTTGGACGAAATGAAGAGTTTTATATCATCAGCTTAAGTGCTGCAATCAGGATGCATAAAGAGAAAGGCGTACAGAGCGGCTGCAAAAAGTAGGACAGAAAGGATGCTGCCTCGGGGGACTCCTCTGTAGACGTTGTGGTTCTCTTGGAAGGTCCTGTGTTCAATCCTAAAATGTCGCTGTTTAAGATTGCAGACGAGTACTTTTAATAAGCCTCTCTGAATTCTAAAATACCTTTCAAGATTTTTCATCAAGGCATTGTGTAAAACATTGTGGAACGTAGCTTTAATGTCGAAAAATATTACATCGATCTGTTCTTTGGTATTCAGCTTCTTCTTCTTCGTCCTCGTAGGTAGCACAGTTGGAAGGAGTGCTGTTCTCCCCACACCGAGTGCAAAAGATCGGAATTCGAGTCCTGTCGATGATGGGAGGAATTTTATGGGTCTTTTTTTCACAATGTGGCTGAGTTAATCGGTTTCAAGCGATGATAGCGTGGTTTTTTCTCCTGGAAATTCAGCCAGTTCGTCCAGCAAACAGAATATCGAGCTCAGAACATGCAATTTACAGACAATACATAGAGAGCAATATGGCCTTAGTCGCTGATGCTCCTAAATCAGTCCAGCAAAAACAACAACCTTCTTTTTCTTCATCTACTATACTATATCTTTATGAGAAGTAATATATGAGTTGTTTTCGAGGTGATTTAGCTATTAATAGGAAGTTCAATATCAACCGGTGCAATACTACCACTTTGCTTATTGATGTGCTGAAGTGGTGGGCACAGTTCGAGGATACAGCTCTAAACAGTGTTCGCAGGTCGGCCGCTAGATAGTCCACTGGAGAGAAACTATTGATAACTATCTAGAAGGCTTCTGGATCAGCTAGTGTATAATCTCGCTGACTCTACTTAGTGAGATAGTATGCGTGTGGAGGGAACTATCGAGGCCACGTTATGTCAAGAAGCTGGGTACATTCTTGTCGTGTGTACATGTGTACACCATATAGAAGAATTTCATTACTTCACACAGCATGACCCCTAGCTTTCCTTACTATTGAATGTATAACGATTTGGCAAATTAATTGTGCAAATTTATCTGTGAAAAGATCTAATCTCCACAAACACCACTTTCATTTCACAAATAGACGTGGGCTTAGCTCTAATCTCAATGATGTCCGTTTCCACTTACAGTCTGGAAAACAGAATAACTGATTAAATATTGAAAATGCAGCATAATTATCCCGAGTCTCTCGCAATTTTTTTCTTTTAATTGTAAGTTCAGATATTATAGATGAGAAGCAAGTAATAAGGTCAAAGAATCGGCTATTTGAATTTGACAAAAATAATTGAGTAGTTTCTTCTTAACTTTGGTCTTTGAGGTTGTCACAGACATTCGCTCAGATATGCCAGTCAAGCTGTACTTGCTACTTTTGAGTCTAAAACGCTAATGGAACTGATATTCGGTGACATTCAAGTCAAATGGACCCATTTTCGGCCAAGTCCGGATGGTCTGTGACAGCCAAATCCTTTGCTTGCACCTTCACGATGGTGGGACTGTTAGTAATCCTGGGTATAATACCCATGCACAAGCACTGTGAGTGACCACCCAGGTGTGAACCAACGTAAGCAGGGGTACAGGTGTGGCGCCCACACCACATGGAGCAATGCCACCCCAGGGGCAGCTCCGTGCGGGTATGCAGGTTGTGCCACGCACAAAGGCGCCTGATCAGGAGGGGCATCATTTCAAGATGATAAGTAATAGTAAATTTTTATACAATGCTCTTATTCATGAAGTAAAACTTTACTATTACAGAAAACGAAGATCTTAAGATGAAAATTAAGATGCGGCAGATAACAAGTGATGATTCAAAAACTATGCCCACGCCTTCTCTCTCATATGCCTCTGTGGCAAAATCTTCAACTTCTACAGAATTAGTTGATACTTCTTTGAACGTATTTTGTCCTGAAAACTTCTCTGAGGCTACTGCACAATCCCTTGCAAAAATTTCTATTAACCAAACAGACAGTCTGCAATCCGCTAATGTTAAAACTACTTCAACCAGAAAACCACTTTTATTACTCCTAAAGGTATCTGAGAGTTCCACTCTTACTACGAGCATTAGTGTTAAAGAACGTGTAGTCAAAACCTTAAAGCAGGATTTGAAAAAAGTCAAAGTTGAAGCTCTCCGTCTCATTAAAAACAAAGGCGTAATTTGTAATTTTATAAACTAATTCCGGTAAAGATTTGGATACTATCTCGTCCTCAAAATCCTGTCTGATGTTGGAATCACCCCTGAGATACCTAAGAAATTGAACCCAACCTTATTGGTATACAATATTGATAATGATTTAACCAAATACGTGATGATTTTACTTCAAAAACCTGAAAGAATTTAACTTCACAAGTGAAGAAATCTCACAAGAGAGCACTTTCCGATTTAAAATTAGCTCCAAATCAAAGAACATTTCGAACTGGGTGTTTGATTTTACCCCACGTATTTTTTCAGCTATTTCTACTTTAGACAGGTTATTTATTGCGTGGACCGCTCAACGATTTATGACTTTCATTGTGGTAACGAACTGCTATTGTTGTCTTGCTTTCGGACACACTTCAAGTACGTGTAAACAAGAAAGAACTTGTTGTGGACATTGTGGCAAACAAGGCCATGTCTTACTGCCTGCCTACATTAATTGCAAGAGGCACAAACATGATGCTAATCATTCATTCAGAGATATCAATTGTCCTGAATACATAGATGCCCAAGACACAGTAAGGCAACGAACAATTCCCTTCTAATATCGCAGTCTTAGAGTTCAAGTGCTTCAAAGTCAAATATTTCGACTGTAAACTTAAAATTTCTGCAAGCCAATGCTCACCATTCACGCACCGTGGCAGATGAGCTACGTCGTGTGTCTGAGGAGAAACTCGTCGATATTCTTATTCTTCAAGAACCATATCATAGTAAAAGACAAATTGTGAGATATCCTTGCTCTTCCAGGATTTTACAACCAACTCATCCAGATCCTAAGGTAGCCATCGTAAAATTTAATAAAAATGTTGACGTTTTACTCTTGTCCTGTTTAACATCACAACATGCCATTTGCATTCAAGTCTTGAGTCCTAATCATTCGACTTATTTTATCTCAATGTATTGCCCTCCGTCATCTGACTTGATTCCTCACTTACACTATATCGATTCCGTATTCAGTATATTAGGCCCTATTCCTCTGTTAATTTTACTGGACTCAAACTCCGAGTCTGCATTGTGGCATTGTTCTTTCACAGACGCTCGGGGATTACTGCTTGAGGATATCATCTTCTCCCATCAGCTTACTGTCTTGAATCAACCAAACCAGCCATGTACCTTTTCTAATTCCCTGGGTGAATCAATTATAGACATTTCTCTGGCTACTGCCCGTATTGCTCCTTATATTACTGACTGGCACGTAGAAACTGACCTAACAACAAGTGACCATCGCTCTATGGTCTTCCTGGGATCGACTGTTGGGATCGACTGTTACTCTTCAAAAACCTCTTCGTAATCTCATACGTTACTCTCTCAGAAACATAAAATGGGATAGTTTTAATCGTTCCGTTCTCTCTCTCACTTACCTGAAGACAACCTAGAATACTTTAAATCTCTTACCGACGAATTAGCACTGCAGATTCAAAACATTATCATTACTGCAATTCAGAAATCTACACATAAAAAGAAGCTAAAAACTAACTACACACTTTGGTGGAATAACGAACTTTCTTCGACTCGGAAACTTGTTCATAAAGCCAGAAGAAATTTTCAGGGCAAACGGCGAACTTGGCCTCACAAAGAAGTCAACAGATTACATGAAGAATACAAAACTCTCAAAACAAAATACGTAAAATTGATTTATGAAAGCAAACTGCAATCCTGGCACAATTTTGTCCGTGCATCTGGGAATAATAATCCTTGGGGCGTCATTTATAAAATTGCTAAAAACAAAATGATCCTGGGTGACATTTTTAACTCCATTACCTCCAACAGTATGGAAACTCTTACATTAACAGACTCCATAAATGCCATCTTGGATCAACTGTTGACTAATGATCTCACTATTCATACTTCATACCATCTATCTATTCGAGATTTAAACGAAAAATACGTCCTTTAGAAGAAAGAAGTCCATTCACTGCAGAAGAACTTACTTCATTCCTGAATAAAATTCAGTCAAACAAATATCCTGGGTATGACCTCATTGACAATATATTTATCAAACATTTTTATGACCTAAGGCCCAAAGTTCTACTTAAACTATTCAACTGCTTAAATACTGGAATGTTTCCCAAACCATGGAAACACGCCATTCTTAAGATTTTACATAAAACTGGTAAACTACTAGACAATGCCAGATCCTACCGCCCCATAGCCTTGCTCTCTCACCTTGGAAAAGTGTTAGGGAGACTAATCGCTAATTAAATTAGCTACAAGGGTGCTACAAGCTCCACATCCTTTCTTCAATACTGTTTTAGGTAAGGGCTTGGATGAGAAGACGCTTTATTAGAAATTTCACTACCTTATTGACAGCTCCACTTCCAAGTACGTTATGGCGATCTTTATCGATTTTGAGGGCGCTTTTGATAATTTATGGTGGGAGAACGTCCTCAGTAGACTCTGTTCCAATCAATCAGCTTTATAGTAGACTCCGAAGACTCCGTTCCAATCAATCAGCTCTCTTCAGCTTTATAAATTCAAAACATCAAAGGCAGATATTGTTGGGATATCAGAGACGTGGTGTCACACAGATATAAGTAATGCGGAACTGGAATTTGGAGAATACAATGTGTATAGAAAGGATAGACAGGACAGGAGGGGAGGAGGGGTTATGCTATTAATTAAGAAACACATAAAGTCCAAGGAAGTGAAGCCAGTTGACATCGATGGACAGGGCAGTGTCGAGTCAGTTTGGTGTGATATAAGCATAGGGAAATGAAAAATTGAGAGTAGGAGTGTGCTATAGGCCTAATGACTCTGATGAGTATAATAATATATTGTACAGGGAAATAGAGTGGGCCAGTAAATCAGAGAGTCTTATAATGGGGGATTTTAATTTCCCAGATATTGACTGGAATTTGTGGGTTGGTCACTCGCACACTAGCAAGGCTTTTGTGGATTTATTGGATGATTGTTTTCTACATCAGCATGTTCGTGAGGCAACAAGAGGGAGCAATACTCTTGATCTGATTATCAGTAGTGATTCTTCATGCATTAAGAACCTGCAGATAAATGAACCACTAGGTGGCAGTGATCACAGTGTGTTGAAGTGGGATTTACTCAAGGAGGTAACTACCATCAGAGGTAAAGGGAAGGGTTTTTGTTTTCGTAAAGGCGACTATGATGGTCTGAGACAGTATTTAAATTCTATACAGTGGGACCAACTGATGATGTTACCAACAGCAAACTCAAAATGGGAAGCATTCAAGGAACTAATCTTGGAGGCTACCAGGCTTTACATACCAACTAAGAAATATTGTTCAAGGTTTAGGCCTAAATGGTTGTCAGATGAACTAATGAGACATGTGGCAGTGAAGAAAAATGCTTGGGATACATACAAATTAATGGGTGACATGGAAGCCTATGATAGATATAAGTTGGTCTGTAACCAAGTCACCAAGGAGATTAGGCAGGCAAAGGCAGACTACGAAAAATCCTTGGCAAAGGATGCAAAGAAAAACAGAAAAGAGTTCTTTACATACTTGAACTCGAGAAGGAAAGGGATGAATCAGATTGGTCCACTGGATATTGATGGTTCAACAGTTGAGGATCCTGCTCAGGTGGCTAACAATCTAAACGAGTATTTTGCATCTACATTCACGCATGAGGAGTTATTCAGGAGGGAGAACGATGTAGGTAAAGTAAACATTGGCAGTGAGCTGGATGATTTTGTAATAACTGAGAGGAAAGTGGAGGAGAGATTGTTGAGGATAAACATAAAAAAGGCACCTGGGGTGGATGGGATCTATCCAGTTATATTAAAGGAGGCAGCAAAGGAAGTATGCAAACCCCTAGCCATAATTATGAGAGCTTCTTTGGACTCAGGGGAGGTACCCATAGACTGGAGATGTGCAAATGTAACCCCAATTCACAAAGGAGGATCAAAGGCTGACACAAGTAATTATAGACCTGTTAGTTTAACTTCTGTTCCAGGTAAATTAATGGAGGCACTGGTTAAAGAAGCACTGCAGGATCATCTAGACAAGAATTCAGTTATAGCTCAGACGCAGCATGGTTTTGTTAAGGGCAGGTCTTGCCTGACCAATTTGATTGGATACTATGATGTAGTCACAAAAGAACTGGATGCAGGGAATAACTTTGATATTATATATTTGGATCTTAGAAAGGCTTTTGATACTGTTGCACATGGAAGACTGCTGCACAAATTGGAGCAGTGTGGCATTGGAGGCAAATTGCTGCTATGGATAAGGGGATGGTTGAGTGGCAGAAGACAGAGAGTGGTAATCAATGGACACTGCTCAACGTGGACTAATGTTATTAGTGGAGTTCCTCAAGGTTCAGTGTTGGGTCCATTGTTGTTTTCGGTGTTTATGAATGATATTGATGATGGGATATCAAGTTTAATGTCTAAGTTTGCAGATGATACAAAGGTTGGCAGGGTCGTTAAGGACACTACTGACGCTATGCTGCTGCAACAGGATCTGGAAAAGTTGAACAGATGGGCTGAGAGGTGGCAAATGAAGTTTAACATTGACAAATGTAAAGTACTACATAATTGTGCAGGCAGATATGAAGTTCTCTGAGCAGTGCAGACGAGCTGCAAGAGTAGCTCATGGTGTCTTGTCAATGATATACAGGAATTTTTCCCGCTACGACTAAAGGAGCGCGACTTACCAGAACGGGGGCCTAGACAACAGTAAAAGAATTGGGCGAATAAGAATAAAGATGAAGAAAGAGAAATAAAGCGAGAGAGATTTTTTTTTTTTTTTTTTTTTGGGAGTGAGAGTGGTGTCGGAGGTGTGTGGGGAAATTGTTAGACGGAGAGTTTTGGAAATGGCACAGTTCAGTGGGTATTAATAATAGTAGAGTGAGGGAAACGATTTAGAAGAAAATTTGCTCGAGTTCCAAACTAATGGTCAAAGCAGCATCCCAGAAGCAAAGCCCTTGTTTGTGGAGAGAACCGACAAAGAGCAGTCTGGAGATGTGCGCCTAGTGGACCAGCAAAGGCCAGGCCCAGGGAGACGACTGCTGGTAGGAGACCTGAACCCTGAATCCCCCATCCAAGCAGAGAGAAAAAAGTGAAAGTAAGTCCTGAAAATTTTGTTAATGCAAACTGAAATAAAAAGAAAAAAACACGGGGACAAATGAATAGGACAGTTAGATGATGAATACGATGAACTGAATACTGTATTTTAAAAGAAAATTGGGGGAGATAGTATATAGAGAGGGAAAGAGTGAGAGAGTGAGTTACCCATCTGTGTTAGATGTGTTATTGTTATCAACAAAATAGTCTGTACTCTTGGGAAACAACCACTAGTTTGTTCATTGCCACTGAAGGCTCAGAAGAGGCCACAGAAGGATATATGTTCAATTTAATGTTCATGTGTATCAAGAGAGAGAGAGAGAGAGAGAGAGAGAGAGAGAGAGAGAGAGAGAGAGAGAGAGACAGAGAGAGAGAGAGAGAGAGAGATGATTTATGATTATTATGATTTATGCACCAACATTGAGCCATGATGATGAAGAGGTTGAAGAAATGTACACTGAAATTGAGAGTCTTCTAGATGAGCAGAAAACCCACTACACTATTATTATGGGGGACTTCAATGCTAAGGTTGGAAAAAGGCAAAACAGCGCAGAAAGAGGAACTATAAGAAATTTTGGAATTGGTGAAAGAAATAAAAGAGGTGAAAGACTTGTGGAATTTGCAGAATCTCAAGGACTGTCAGTAATGAACACTTTTTTCAAGAAGAGGGTGAACAGAAAGTGGACATGGAAGAGTCCAAATGGATTAACAACTAATGAAATCGACTTCATCCTCACTAACAGAAGATATATTGGGAATGATGTTACCGTCCTGAATAAGGTAAATGTTGGAAGTGATCACAGAATGGTAAGATGTACACTTGATATAGATGTAGGAAAGGAAAGGAAAAAAACTGACTCGAGTAAATAATACAAAGGTCTTTGAAAATAACAGAGGAGGAGAAAAAGCAGTATGTACTGGAACTTAAGAACAAGCTTGAGCTTCTGCAGTCTGCTCAGGACCAAGATATCGACGAGGAACATTACAACTTTCTGAAAGTGATAAAGCCCAAGAAACCTATAGGGAAACAGAAATCCAAAGAAGAAAAAATTAGTCAAGAAACACTTGTCATGATGAACCGAAGACGACAAATGAAAAGCAAGAAAAACACTGACAGGAAGAAAATTGAGTATACTGAGTTATGCAAAGCCATTAGAAAGAGACTCAGAGAGGACATAAGAAGATTTAACACAAGTAAAGTAGAACAAGCATTAAGGGAAAACAAAGGATTTAAATCAGCAGCCATGAGCAGTAATACAGAAAGACAAATGATACTGAAATACAAATGATACTAAAATACAAATGATACTGAAATGATACTGAATAGCGATGGTGTACTTATAAACAGCAGAGAAGGCATAATTCAAATAGCAGAAGACTACTACAGAGAATTATACAAGGAGCGAGGGAATGATACCAGCAGTGGGGAACATGGATTGCAAAGTAGCAACACATACGACATACCCGATATTCTTCCTGATGAGGTAGAACATGTATTGAAGAAAATGAAGAATCGGAAAGCCCCGGGGGAAGATAAAGTTACTGTAGAGTTGTTAAAATTGGGAGGAAGAGACATAACACAAAAACTGGCAAGGCTCTTCACAAAGTGCATTAGAAAGGTATGATGCCTGAGCAGTGGAATAATGCAATCATAGTTTTGCTGCATAAGAAAGGAGATAAATCAGAAATTGGAAATTATAGACCAATTAGCTTGTTATCCCACATCTACAAGTTGTTCACACGGGTCATTACTAACAGATTAGAAAGAATACTTGATGAGAATCAACCGAAAGAGCAAGCTGGCTTTAGGACAGGATTCTCAACTATGGACCACCTTCACGTAATATCACAGCTAATGGAGAAAGCAAATGAATATAAAACACCATTATGCCTGGCATTTGTGGATTATGAAAAGGCATTTGACGCCATACAGCATAAGGCAATGTTTCGGGCACTGGAAAGACAAGGCATAGATACTCCATATATTATGATTTTGAAGAAAATATATGAGAGTGCTACATCCTTTATTAGACTAGACAAAGACAGTAGCAAATTTAAAATCGAGAAAGGAGTTCGACAAGGAGCCACAATATATCCGAAGCTGTTTACTGCTGCCCTTGTGGAAGCTTTCAAAAGATTAGACTGGTCGCAGAAAGGAGTCAATGTGAACGGAGAGTACCTAAATCATTTACGATTTGCAGATGACATTGTGGTCATAAGCCACGATCCCAAAGAATTAGAGGAAAATCTTAATCAGTTATGCAGAGTTAGTAAGGATTTTGGACTAAAGATGAATATGGCTAAAACAAAAGTAATGATGAACAAGTATGCCACGGAAAGGGAAATAATGATTGAAGGAACAGTAATTGAAAAGGTGGAGTCATATACTTATCTGAGACAAGTTATTAGCTGTAATAATGATGAATGGCTGGAAGTCAAGAGAAGAATAAATTTTGGATGGATATCATTCAAGAAATATAGTCACATATTGAAGAGCAATATCCCAGTTTGTCTGAAACGTAAAATAATGAATCAATGTATACTCCCCACCATGACTTATGGAAGTGAAACTTGGGCACTCACCAAAAGAATGGAAGAGAAGCTAAGAACTACACAGCGAAGAATGGAATGAATTACATTGGGAATCAGACTGTTAGATAAGAAGAGAAACACATGGATTAGGCAGCAAACTCAAGTAAAGGACATTTTTATGAAAACTAAAGAACTAAAATGGTCTTGGCTTGGGCAGGACACATAGCTCGAAGACATGATGACAGATGGACTAAGAAAATAACAGAATGGTACCCGAGAGGAGCTAGAAGAAAACCTGGAAGACAAAGGCGGAGATGGATAGATGAAATTCATGAGTTTTTGAGTAGTAAATGGATGGTCAGTGCTCAAAACAGAAGGAACTGGAAAGTTGCTGCAGAGGCCTTCATCCTGCAGTGGATTGAAAATGGCTGATGATGATGATGATGATGATGATGATTGTTCATAGATTTTAGATGGTTATAAATTCACTGAAAAAAAGAAATATATAATAACATTATAATTATGTATATTAGAAGAAAGCTGTGAGAAATTGTATAATCACGAATGATTTAGTGTTTGTATTTTATTTATGTTCGAAACGGTGAATTAAACATTGTTATGTTGATAATATATATGTCTTATCTTTGAAGAGAAACACCACAGCTCTATCGTAAATATTCGGACTTATCCAGGTTGGGGAAGAATAAAAGAAAATTCTCATTACATGGAATCTTCTGATGTTAAAAGAGCTAAATAGAATAAATTTATTGAGCAGCAGATAGCTTGTGGACCTTGGAAGGGAAGGGGGGACCTCTGTTCTAGAATTTAAATGTACAGCAACAGTCTATTGAGGTTCCAAGGAAAGCTGAAGTTAGAAATGTATTTTAAGATCCCACAATTGTCGAGACAGCCTGGGATTAAGATAGCATATTGATAAATAGTTCCCAGAATTGGCTTTAGTTCCCACACTATGCTAATAAAGTACTCTTTGAAATATCGTCTTGGTCCTCTAAGAACAAATTGAAATTATCCCCAACCAAATCGAAGATCGTGATTTTAAAACACAAATTAGACTATGACAAACCACCAGTTGTAAAACTTGACAAGAAATCACTTCCACTTGTCAGAAGCACCAAATGTTTAGGAGTCATCATCGACGACCGCATTTCGTTTACTGCACATATTCAACATCTGCCCTTCAAACTTAAGAGTGCAAGGTCGTTAGTTACAGCCACAGCATCTCGACCAGCTCGGTTGGTGTGACTAGAAAACGGAAGCCAGCTGGAGTTGTGAACATTAAAATTACTAAGGAAAATTACCTGACTGTTAGGAAAGTTGGACTAGAGAAAATCAAGTTGCAAAGAGAGGAAGTCAAAGAGCTCCAAATGATTAGTGGAGTTGGGAGAACGGTAGAGGCAACAGATGAATTTGAAACAATGAGGTAGAGCGATTTTAAGCCAGAGAAGATCTAAAAGAGGAGATTCCAAATTACCAAGTCTCTGACAAGGAATATCGGAACGGATATATGCACAAGTATCGCCTTTGAGACAAAAGGAATCACACAGCGAATAATTTGGGCAACTGAGATGAGCAGCAGTTGAATCAACCGATAACTGATATTCTCTCAGGAAAAGTACATGGGGTTTGGCAGACTGCAAGTGGAAATGGACATCGTTGAGATTAGAATTGAGACCACGTATATTTGTGAAATGAATTAGGAAGTCCTTGGGAGGTTTAGATCTTTTCGCAGATAACCTTACTCTATTAGTTTGACAATTCATGGTGTATTCAATAGTAAGAAAAAGTGAGTGGGATATGCTGTATGAAATAATGAAATTTTTGATATGGCGTACACAGAGTAAGAATATACTCAGATCCTTGACATACGTTGGCCTCGACAATGCCCCCCGCATACACACTGCTCGGACTCCCTCGAGTCACTATCTGGCAGAGTAGAGGTAGCAAGATTATACACTAGCTGATCCGGAAGCCTCCTAGAGAGTTACCAATAGGTTCGGTCTTCTAAACAAGCCTCCATCTTATGGCTTACAAGCTGTTTTTTTTTTTTTTTTTTTTCTGGTTATCCAGTTTTCTCTCTGATTGCTCACTGAGGGTGATAGCTCTCTATATTCTAACTTCTCCAATAATTGTGGTGGCCCCCTAGGTTCAGTTCTTTCCCCAATTATTTTCTTCTTGTATATTAATGACCGTCTTACATTGACTGGAAATCCTATCCATAGTTTTGCCGATGGTGGCAGATTGCATTAAACTTTACATTTTGAGAAACCTTACCCTGCTCGATCAGCTTCAACTTCTCGAATATCCGCTAACAATTCCTTAAATGCCGATCTCCAGGTAATTCTTCAGAGGAACAAAGACAACTTAGTTGATTTCAATCCTAAATCAGTCTTGTCTTATATTTCACAAAAATGATTCTGCTTCGCTCCTATGCTTTGGTGACACTGCGATTTCCAGGAAAGTTGATATATCTCTTTTAGTGATTAGCCTGATTTCTAATGTTTCTTGGCACAAGCACATTACAAATATTCCTTCCTCGGCATCTACAAAACTTGGTTTTCTCTTTCGTGCTCTGCGTTACTTTTCTTCCAAACTGCTTTCACTCTGTAGAAATACAAATCCGCCCTACAATGGTATATTGTTCCTACATCTGCCACTAAAACCCTCTCAGGCTTCTAGATTCCATTCGGAAGAGGGCAATTAGGTTATTTAATGACTCCTCTCTAACATAGTCTCTCTGCTCACTGTCTCAGACGTACTGTTTCTGCAGCATGCCTCTTCTACAGATACTTCCACGGGCACTGTTCTTCTGAATTGGCTTCTATAATTCCCGCTCTCTCTCTCTTTCAAAACAGTCAGAACACGTGCCGCCACCAGCCAACATCCATTTACTGTCCAACTTCAAACTGACAGAAGTAACATCTTCCTTGTTTATTCATTCAACTGCCGTTTTTTGGAACAACCTTCCTTCATACGTATTTCCTGAAAATTACAGTCTACAGAAGTTCAAGTCCAATGTCAACAAATATCTCCTTTTTTCTTCTCAACCTCCACCCCAAGCACGGTACTAAGTACTATAGGTTCTAATACCTCTTGTGTTTGGGGTTTTCATTAAAAAAAAAAAAAAAAAAACTAACTCTCTAAGGGAGAAAGGTAGAAAGGTCTCTCTGAGGTAGAAAGTTCATTTCTGACGGTCGCACGATTTATAACTTACGAAACCGAAAATTTGTAAACTTTCTGTTCGGTTACCCCCATTTGCATTTTCTCCTTTCACCTTTATTTTAATTTTCCAAAATGTGTAAAAAAAAAATACAAGACCAAAAAATTAAATGTTGTGAGGCCATTTTACCACTCTTTAGATCCCGGGAGTATCAATTCTCCTCCTTTAAGAGTGGGATTCTCACTTGTTGAAATCTCTTTTCCTAGATACAAGTAATTTATTCTTGCACTTCATGGTCCTTTACAGATAAATATAACTCAAACAGATCTTTATCACTAATCTGTAGAAACATTAAGCCCAAAAGAACAATTTTCATTTTTGGTCTACATAATGGGCATTTCCATGAAATTTGAAATGCGAAGAATTTCTGATAATTGGTAACTTGGCATTTTTATTTTTAAAAAAATTCCCTCAATCAATATATCAAGGTTTTAATCTCACTATAGAGATGGGAAAATCATAGGAAATTATGCCTCTAGCGCTAAGGTTCCACAAGGCTAAGACACCAGAAAAGGCCCAATGGAACTCATAAACATCTAGGTTGATGTCATGTTAAATCTTCTACCACCCCCGAAGAATGCAGCTTTTCTCAAAATCTGTGTCTGAGTATAATTTGCGAAAGGATTAAGTCGTTTAATGTCCATTCTGTAACGAGGCAAACAGAACAGCTTTTTCTTTGGTAGAAAGTTTGTTTCACTTAAAAGCACAAAACCCGCAGTTTCTATTCTGCTATTATTGAGTTAACCTTCGACTCAATATAAAATAAACGTTCCATTTGTATCAGAAGGCTTCTGGCATCGATTCTCCCATTATCAAATAAAGAAATAAAACAGTCGCATTTTACGCAAGGTGCACTTCGGAAAATCCTTTTATGTATTCAGCGCGCCGAATAATAGGCAACGTTATTAGTTGGGTGGGGCTGTCCAAAGCGCCTGATATCATTACGACATATGATTGTATTGGGAGTTCTTCAGTAACTTTCATTTAGAAATTGCGAATGCAATGAATACTAAAGGGGTTCGTTGTAAAGAGACCACTAAAAAACATTAATGTTGAGAAATATTCCGTTGTCGCATTAAATCCTCATAACAAAACTTGCTAATATCTCGTGACCTGAAAATGACACTATGGCACTTCCTATGGCACTCCCTCCATTTCGCAGGGAGTGCCATAGGAAGGGTCTCCCTTCAATATTATTTTCTGCAGAACTCCAACCCTTTTTTGCCTCCCAAAAACATAACTTCAATACTTATGCTGATTACCGGAAATCCTTCGTCAGATCTAAAAATAAACGACAAGTTAAGCAAACAAATCAACAAGCTAATAACACAATAAATGAACTGGAGTATTACCTCGATTGCATATGACTACTCAGATGACAATCACAATGAAAAAGAGCACAGATAATAACTCTATAGTGGTAAGCGGATGCGACGCACGAATTGTTAAATCGCACGTAGAACTTAGCCTAAAATGGGATGACGGACTAACATTCTTCGAGCACTTTCATTACATCAAAGCAAAAACATATGCGGTGCTATGGGCAGCCAAACAAGAGTTAATTGTCATTATAAACGCAGACCTTTTAAAAATGTATGTAGTGAAATGTATACTTCTCGTCCCACTGTATGATTCACAGATTTGGTCCTCCGCCACACCAAGCAACCTGAAAGCTTTCCTCAGTATTGAATCTCGAATCACTCATTTACTATCTCTAGGGCCATCCTACTTTCAAATCTCAGTACTCCTCCCTGAAAAGAGAAATTTAACACAAGAAACATGTTAACATTAGCCCAACTGCTAACAGGAAGATTAGACGCCTCCCAGCATCGACAGTTTGTTTTATTCTCATCGAGAAGTCCCCAGAAATGCTGGGGACTTCTCGATGAGAATAAAACAAGCAACTTAAAAAACTTGGACACCCTTGGTCGTTTCTTTCCAGCAAATAGATTTAATTCATTGATCAACTAAGGATTGAACCGGATAAGCTCCCATTAAAGTCTGACACCCTTTATAATAATGTTTCATAGTACTAAATGTCAACCTTAGATGCCAAAATATGAAATATTCTAATGTGAAAATTATACTATCAAATGTATATCAAAATGTTGTATAGAACTTTTCAGGGTGAACGTCCCATGGCCTATGTAACCTTTTGCTCATGGGATCTGCTTCACACCTTCCAATTGTAAGATGAAAAATATTCAAATATGGATTTGAATTCATATATAGATGTGAATTCATATAGATGTGGATTATTCAAAAGTGATTATGGATTGATTGTATGCTAAATTGACTATTGATAGATTAACAGGAGATTGATAAAGATAGAACAAGGAATAGTAGTAGAAATGGGTTAAATAATAAATAATAAGTAAAAGTGTAAACAACTTATAGATGTTGATTATTCAAATGTGGATTTGAATGCATATATAGATGTGAATTCATATAGATGTGGATTATTGAAAAGTGATTAAGGGATTAATTGTATAGTAAATTGAATATTGATAGCATATTATTGTTAATTGAAGTCAGTTAATAAGTTATAGATTGATTATCATTTTATTATTAGCTATTAGAATAATCTAAATAGAGAAAGTATAAACAATGCTATTTAGATCACAGATGGCTACTAGTGAGAATAGAAACGAAAGAGAGGAATCCCTAGGGGCAAACTCCAGCGAAGGAAATAGTTTAAACGGGTCCATAAAGCTAAGGAAATGAGTTAGGTGGAGACAAAGTTTAGATTCTTGTTGGCGTTTGGGAAATTGAGTTAAGACTGAGGGTTGAGTTTTTTGTCGTGTTATAAAATGTGAGTAGGAAGGAGATACCTGAGTTGAGCTATCTGGAAGGTGAGCCTTCTTGTGGTGGTTTTGTAAAAATGTGAGTTAGAGACAGAATAGAGTGATGTGGGTATTTATGGAAATGGGTTAATGTTATACTAAGTTGAGTTTTCTGTCGTGTTTGATAGTTGGGTGAGATAGTTTGGGCACAACACACTGAGTTGAGTTTGTGGTGGCTTTAAGGAAATTGAAATAGTCAGCGGACACAGCAGTTAAGATTTTCGTCAGTGTAAGTAAAAGTAAGTTAGTAACAGTTAATAGTTGAGGGTTTCGTCGTTGTAGAAATTATGTGTTAGCAGCAGTTCAGGTTTTTGGGGTGTTAGGAAGAGTAAGAAGATTAAGCCGGTCCGTCATTGGAAGGCAAGAGCAGTGGCTGTTTTTGCAAGTCAATCCATCATGGATTGTGGCCGTATGCTAACGAGCACTGTCAAATAATTCTTATTTTAATAAGAAGTTTGTGAAAGGTGGAGTAAGGAAGGGTAGCGCCCTGTGAAGTCTTCTTCTCGAAAGGGTTTTTATTAGGTGGAGCGAGGGTAGCCCCTGTGAGCGAGGGTAGCCCCTTCTTGCGGACAAGATAGCCGTATAAGGCGGAAAAAGGCCTCAGGATGAAGATAGCAGTCCCCATATCGACAGAGTATGATAGTATGCAACGTGCCAGCCCAGTTCAGGTGTACAGTGAGTCCATCAGAATACCAGAATTGTGATTCTCACTAGAAAATTCGCTAGGAGTTCTAGAATGAATGCCCTGATATACGATGATGACATTTCCAACTAAGAGTGGGAGGATCCAAAACAGCGAAGCCCTACTAAGAGGAAATTAAGTAAGTGACTAACATAGTATTCTCGTTAACTTAAAGGACTTTAGGACCCTAATAACAGATTAGTGGAGATTTAAGATACTGAGAGATATATACATGTATAAAAATATATAATGTAGAGAGAGATAAGTTAAGTAATAATAATAATAGAAATTTGACAGTTATAACTTTGTAATTAGTAAAAGGAACTAAAGAAGAAAAGGTTGTTAACGACAGTAGTGGCTTTGATTAATAATAAAACATATGTTATGTTATAAGCAAAGGAGAGAAAAGGAATATTTGTCATAAGTTGTTCCCTGAAAAATGTAAGTATGATTAGCATTTTGGAAGGGGAGGGTAAAGTCCTGAACCAGTGAATAAGGTAAGAATTGTGGAGCATAAGGAAATTTATGGATCATGTGCAAGGAAGAAACTATAACAGTTGCACTAATATCGTTTGTGTTGTAAAGGAAAGGATAACATTAATAGAGTATAACCAATGTACTTAGTTATATATATATATAACTAATACTAAGTAGACAAAGTTGAATATTAATAGTACATGCCTCAATTTGTTCATTTTTTATGTTGTATATATATATATATATATATATATATATATATATATAAACTATGCTATATTATATATTTGCGTGTGTAGTTTGTCATCCTGGAACACCCAGCTTTTCCGAAGGGAATTATAATTAATCGAGAAGTTCCCTTGAATTTGGAATTCTTCTGTGAAGCAAGGTCAGATACGTAAGTGGGGGAATTAAGAATAAAGTGGACAAACACTAAAAGGGAACAAACAAACAAAAAAAAATAAAAATAAAACGAAATAAATAAATAAAAGTAAGAATAAAATAATCCTAAATGAATTCCACCCCCCACACAATGTATCCCACACCCTTGTAGCCAATGCCTGTCCAAGGGGTGTCTCCTCAACGGAGAAATAAACTGATAAAATAAATAGTGACACATACGCTTAACGCTGCCCTCTAGAGTTGATTGGCATGTCTTCTAAGAAACAACAATTTGATTAGGCAGATGGTTAAATATCAGCGGTTTCCGATCAAATCACGAACACCAGCGATTTAATCATTGATATTTTAAGGGACAGAGCGAGTAACATCTTCGACGGAGAAGTGACCCTCTTTAAATCTGCAAAATATTGAAACGTTATCGAATGACACACGTCAATGCATGTTTGTTACTGCATTGGCCTTTCATTACTGCTTTCGTACTGCGAGTAAATAGAACTACGACAAATTACCCAGAATTGGTTTCTGATGTTCTCTTTGACCAGTCTCTTCAGTACCGAATGCACTAGCAATATGCTAAACAAAATTTATTGAAGGAGAATCCATCAATACAGTAAGTGACGCAATAGTAATGAGTTCCCTAGACAGCTCCACCCAACTCATAATGGGTAGTCTAAACCGATCCTTTGAATTGGTAATGCCTAATTTGTGGCCGTGGTGAATGACAAGTAAAAGGAGGAATTGCCGAAATGCATATTGGAGATCTCTTTGTAGTGAAGACTATCATTAAAACCTCGCTGCGTTTTCAGCTAATAAAATAGTTCCTCTGATCTTATTTTATTTATTTGTAATAAGAGAATCGATACACCTGCAGTTTTTGGTGCAAATAGACAATTTAAGTTTCATTGTACGTTGGAGCGTAATGAGAACAGCAGAACTTACAACCGCGAGCTTGAATTTTTCAGTGAAACTAAATTTTCAGGATTTAAAAACAGCTATTTTTGTTTGACTACCTTTATAGAACAAGAACATTGGGTTGTTAATATCACACACACATTTCACCCAAATGTAAGCTTTCGGACAAGCAGAATTCCTCAGAGAGGATAAACATGACGTCAGATTGGATGTATCCAACTTTCATTTCAGTTTTAGCTGGATTCTGGACGTGTGGAACATCAACACCAGAGATCAATGGAGGTAAGGTTCAATTTCATTGCAATACGTCGATTATTCGGAACTATCAAGGGGGGAAAAAACAAAACCTACAGCCATTATAAACCGACTATAGGATGGAAGCCTCCTCAACAATTCATGTTGAAGGAAATGGACCATAATCTGAAACGCTGTTCCAGGTCGGGTTGGCAGACCGACCGTATTTAGCAAACAGGAGCTCGAACCCCGGTCTACTCAAAGAACGTGTGCTACTGAACTTCCGTTTCTGACCACTCGGCTACGTAGAACCACTACATAACTTCAGTTACAGTTACATCTACTCTGAATTTATCACTTTTTATAATCTGTTAAAATAATTTACTGTTTTAACCGATGCTCGTGTCAATGATATTTTAACAGATGATTTTATTTTTTAAATGCATAATTCATGTTTACAATTTATCCCGATGCGTTTTTTATTTTTTCTAGACATAAAACAGAAAAAAAAAAAACGTGGTCTTCAGTATTATTACCTTTATTTTCTCCCTAGAGATGTCGGGTTCACTTAGTTGCCTGATTGGAATTGTTAAATTGGAGGTACATATTTTCAGAAACTTTCATCCTATAGTTCTGTGCCCAACCTTTCTGGGCCTACGTAGAGAGTGCACTAGCTTGATCATATTATCTTGATAATATTGGACACAAAGAATCGGTACTCACTTTCCAGCTGTACGAACGCGCTGCTGATGACGGTAATGGCATTTTATTTGCCAACCTTTGCATCCGGTATGTCCGAGTTGAGGTCTCCGGTCAGCAATTTTGCGAAGGCTTAGATATTTTTGTTATGACTATATGTGTGTCCACGGCAGGACATCCAAACTGGCATACAGATTAGCATTTCAGATAGTAAATACCTGTGTATTAATCCTGTTTAGCCTGGACCCAGCACTCTAATCCTAGGAAGGCTCTGGTGACAGTTTCAGGGGCAGAGGATCAAATCTCAGATGTGTAGAGATGGATAGGAATGACGCATCTCAAAATACATTTCTTAATAAGGTCGCGGTACCTGATGCCCACCATCTGTGCCATCTTGTATTCATTTAATCGGCGCCCAATCAATTGGAGTACTCTACCAATTGATGATTGTGAAATTTGCTTCATTTTTTCGTTGCACGACTACCTTCTGATCGTTTGAGGTGACGAAAACTTGCACGGCATCTGCATAAACAATAAATTTCTTTTAATGCTGGGCAGGAAAGGGTGTAAAGCAGTTAAAAAGAGCATGCCATCATGCGGAACGCTCCTATTCATTTGGTAAATCGCTTTAGAAGTTCGGTTAACGACAGTGATTTCCCTCTCCCACAGAATACTCCTTATTGTTGTTAAGACGTGTCAAGTTCAATGTAAATATTCCTTAAGATGATTATAATGGTTGTAATGGAAATATTTTCAAAACCGGTTTCAGCATCTAGGAAGAGAATATCAACATGCTGTTTGTAGTTAAGAGCAAGGTGAAATTCGAAATAGAATTTCTATGAGATTTATGGTAGCTGACGGTGGGTAATCGCTGAATTCACGTATTCAATTCTGTGCCCGTGATGGTGAATAAATTTAAGAGTGATTTCTGAACATTTTTTTTAAAGGAGCATTCAACAGCTCTAGATAACCTGTATAACTATATTTGCCTAGGCTTTGGAGGATTGGGATTGCTACTTTTGGAAAGTGGTTTAATGAAATACGTTTTCTTTATTTACAGCAAGTGGTTTTCTCTTAATATTTTTATAAAAAAAATGTGAGGAAGTAGTTCCATGATGTGTACACTGGTGATCTTAATCATGAAGGATGGGAATTTATAAGGCCCAATTGTGGGTTTATTCTGAGGCTATTAATTGGGCTTTAATGTCATCTCTGGTGATATTAATTTCAGACTAATCCGCATTCACTTTTGTCCTAAAGTTAGGACTGGGATGTTTTTCATAATTGCTTCCCTCATTCTCTGTTGTTCTTGGAATTGACTCGATTTTCTGCAAGAGAGGTGTCAGTAATTGCGTGTGTTCTTCAATTTGTATTTACATTTATTTGCCGTTTTCCGGAAGAAGGACTCGAGTTTCCGGAAGGGGGACCATACAGTCCTTATCGGAGACCGAACGCAGCCAGGCAAGGGAAAAAGGCCGTAGAATTCTTGGCGTCATTAATGGGATTAGAAATTAGGCTAGTCCAACGAATTGTGGGGAGGACAGTGATTACTATCTGTTTATTCCGGTTATTATTAAAAGTCTCTGGTTTGCTCTGGTTATTACTGTCCACTATGCTATCTGTCAGGGATATCATAACGCCAAGAACTATGGAGACGACCAGCCAATATCTCCTTCCACGAGTAAAGAAAGAACAAAGATTATCTTATCAGAATTAGGTTTGTGGGGGTGGGGTTTTTTTTATATTATTAGTTTTCTTTTTATTCTTAAAAATCCCCACTTTGCATCTGACTTGCTATCTCACAGAAGAATTCCGGTTCTGTGGGAGTTCCTATATTAGTGCACGCCTCCTTTGGGTTTGCTGTGTGTTCAGAAATGACCAAACACTATTTGCATTTAAGTTCAATACAATTAGTTTATTAAACATATTTACAGATAAAAAGATCAAGCAAATCATTACTAGTTTTCTTTTTATTCTTAAAAATCCCCACTTTGCATCTGACTTGCTATCTCACAGAAGAATTCCGGTTCTGTGGGAGTTCCTATATTAGTGCACTCCTCCTTTGGGTTTGCTGTGTGTTCAGAAATGACCAAACACTATTTGCATTTAAGTTCAATACAATTAGTTTATTAAACATATTTACAGATAAAAAGATCAAGCAAATCATTACACATTATTCACTTCATATATAGGTACAGGGCATGGATCGCGTTCCTGGTCATTAGGCTCTCCGATCCATCATCTTCTTCTTCTTACTATTGGCTGATACAATTATTCTACTGGAATTTAATGTCTACTTTACAAGCTATTCTATTCTATTCTCACCCCAGCACTTTAAAGTTACATGTGAATGAAATATACATGGGTTTATTTATTTTTTTCATTCTTTCAGGTAAACTCCAGCATTTAGCGACTAATTTCTCTACATAATGGCGTTTAATTTCGTAAACGATTATCTGGTTATAGCAAGTGAAAGTTTCAGTGAACCCTATTGAAATTTATACCAAATATCATACATATTATTGGCACACCAATCTGAAAAGATACCTTTGAAGGTGCATTTATTGAGAGAAATAGCGAATTTTCTATTTATAATATTATACATTTTGCTTTGCTTTTGTTTTATGTTAACTTTTATATATATAAATATATATTTTTTTTATTATTTATTAGTTAATAATTTTATTATTATTATTTAATATATATTTATTTTATTATTATTTTTTCTTATAAATTTTATGTACTTTTATATGCTTTCATTTTGCTTTTATTATTTCATTATTTTCGTCTGAAGAAAATACTAATTAAATATTTCTGCAATAATTATTTATTTCATTTTATTTGATTGTTTTCCAAAACAGCGCCACCAGACGTCAACTTCAGAAATCAATCGATGTGTTCTGCCATAGAGAAAGTAGTGAAAGATATTTATGAGCCACAAGTCCGTTCACAATACGACTTAGTATTCCTAGATTCGTTGCGCTCAGGTACAGTGAGACAGAATCTTAAATTCCCAATAATAGAATTCAAAATATATTTTTGTCTGTCCAATAAACAAACAGTTCAGTTTAATTAATCTTAAACCTAAATTTAGGCTTAGTTTAATTTATCGTTTCTTTACGTAGTAAATCACATAAGTTAGTGAAATAGCGTAGTTTTCGTCATTGTAATATGCGATCTAATGAAATTATCACAAAATCAGATAATTTAATTAATAATTAATTAAATTAAACAAAGAAACTATCAATTTAATTAATTTCGTCAATTACTTAATATTTTTATTACTATGTAAATATCAGCAGTTAAAAAATGCGTACAAGATGGCACAAGTGTGATTAATTCAACTTAACTGTTTGTTTATTGGTTGAATAAATCACGTAATTTCTCTTTTCTTTTCCTATTTCAAGATATTTTATAATCAGTGAATTTTATTTTAATCTGGAGTGCTTTCAAAATTTGACTATTTTCGTTTCTGATAGGCAGCATGAGTTTTTTCGGATCAAAATTCACTCTTCCTTGCGCCATTCATTACGAAAGTGATCAAGAGTTCTAAAAGCAGTACACAAATACACTGCACCACCAATAAAACGCGGACACCTGCATATCTAAAAATAATCTTTATTAAAAGGTTATGTCAGCTTCTACGCGATCTGGTTATCACACGATGCAGCGTCCTGCGCACTGTACTGGAGCTAATATGCGCTCCATTCGACCTAAATTCCTAGTGGACTATTCTTTTCAGGAATCGCATGTCACGTTTCAGAACAACCCGAAAAACCAAGGCCAATAGTGGCTGACGATCTGTCAGGTCAGAGATGGTATTGGTTTCTTTAAAACTCAAAAGGCAGTGAACGCCGGCCATTGTTGGTTTTTTTTTTTTTTTTTTTTTTTAAGAAAACCCCAAACACTAGAGGTATTAGAACCTATAGTACTTAGTACCGTCCCTGGGTTGTAGCTTGAGAAGACGAAAGATATTTGTTGACATTACACTTGAACATCTGTAGACTAATTTTCAGGAAATACGTGTGAAGGTTGTTCCAGAAAACGGCAGTTGAATGAATAAACGAGGAGATGAAAAGTTGGTTCTGTGAGTTTGAAGTTGGACAGTAAATGGATGTTGGCTGCTGGCGGCACATGTCGGACTGTTTTGAAAGAGAGCGGGAATTATAGAAGCCAATTCAGAAGAACATTGCCCATGGAAGTATCTGTAGAAGAGGCATGTAGCAGAAACAGTACGTCTATAGGACAGCGAGTGAAGAGACAATTAGAGAGGAGTCATTAATTAATCTAACTGCCCTCTTCTGAATTGAATCTAGAGGCCTGAGAGAGGTTTTCGGGGCACCACCCCAGATGTGGGAACATTATTCCATTATAGGGTGGATTTGCGATTTATACAGATTGAACAGCTGTTTGCAAGAAAAGTAACACCGAGAACGAAAGAGAAAACCAAGTTGTTTAGATACAGAGGAAGCAATATTTGTAATGGGCTTGTGCCAAGAGAGATTAGAAGTCAGGGTAATCCCAATAAGGGATATCATATTGCCTAGAAATCGGAGTGCCATCAAGGATAAGCATACGAGCAGAAGAATCCTTTTTGCAAGATATAAGAGAAGACTGGATTTTAGAAGGATTGAAAACTAAGTTGTCTTTGCCCCACTGGAAAATTACCTGGAGTTCGGCATTTGAGGAATTGGTAGCGAATATTCGAGAAGTTGAAGCTGATCGAGCAGGGAAAGGTTTTTCAAAATGGAAAGTGAAAGGCAATGTGCTATCATCGGAAAAACTATGGATAGGATTTCCAGTCAATGGAAGAAGGCTATTAATATACAAGAGGAAATTAGTGGGGGAAAGGACGGAAACTTGGGGGACACCAGTATTAGTGGAGAAGTAAGACAGAGAGCCATCTACCATCAATCATTGAGCGATCAGAGAGAAAGCTGGATAACCAATTACAAAAAATACTTGGCAAACCATAAGATGGAATGCCGACCGAGCTAGCCGGGCGGGTTAAGTGCCTGCCTGGCAACCCAGAGGTCGCGTGTTCGAATCCCGTCTCGGGCTTGGATCACAGTACTGCAAATGCATTGGAGACGCATTATGGCCACACAAGCCGATGCGCCAACAACTAAACAAACAAACAAACAACAAGATCTTTATGTCAAACACGATCGAAAGCCTTTGAGACGTCAAGAGCAACTGCTTGTGTTTTACCGAACTTTTCCATTGAATTAGTCCATAAATGGGTAACATAAGCCGAAATATCACCAGTGGATCGACACTGACGGAATCCACAACGGCGACCGTTGTTCAGACGGAAGTTTTCTTGGTAGTTTAAGAGTTGGCGGTTAATTGATTTCTCCATAACTTTAGAGAGAGTAGAAGCAATTGCAGTGGGACTATAATTGGATGGGAGGGATTTGTCACCCTTTTTATGAACTGGCTGGATATGAGCAAATTTTCAAGCAGAAGGAAAAACACCTTTGGAATAAGAAAGTGAAAAAAGGCGGAAAAGAATAGGAGTAAGTTCAGTAGCACAGGTTTTGAGAACAAGGGGAGAAATACCATCGGGACCTGGAGCTTTCTTACCGTCAAGATTCGTCAAAATCCTTCTAACATTACTTTAACGGAATGTCCACAGGAGGCATTGAATGGAACTTGTTAGGAATGATGGGAGGCGTTTACGAAGATAATTAATACATGAGGTGGAAGAAAAATGGAACACTAGCAGGTCAGCTTTGTACTTGGCTGAAGTGACAATAGAACCATCTGGTTTGGAGAGAGGTGGCAGCAGAGATGGGCAAAAGTTGCGGCCAATAGCTTTGGTAAGAGACCAGAATGCTCTGCTACCATTACGGCTGAAAGCAAGTTTTCTACTCTTGGCCTGTTTAAAATGTAGTTTGGACTGATTGATAACTGCTTTAAAATTGTTGCGATCTTTGGTGTAAGCAAAAAATGAAACTGAAGAATCGGAAACAAGCAAATTACGATATGCAACATTCTTCTCTTGAACAGCCTTAGCACATTTATTGGAAAACCAATCTTTAGATAAAGTACTAGATTTTAAAGTGGAATGGGAATAAAGGATTCCATTCCTACAAGAAGAATTTCACTGACATGATCTGTGGAAACATTGACATCTGAAGTTTTTAAACAGTAAACCGACCAAGGAAAAGAAAAGAAATCTCGCGGGTCATCTCATTTTGCATTATTGTAATGCCAAACAATACGAGGTTGGGATTAGCCATGAGATAAAGGCTCCATTGGAGAAGAGACAATAACCAAGTTGTGATCTGCGGTGCCTAAAGAACGACTCACTTCGACCGTGTACTTTGAAGGGTTGTTTGTGAGAAAAAAAAGATTGAGCGTGTTGGCTGTATGGTTAGGATTGTGCGGTTTTCTTGTAAGTAAATGAACAATCTATGTAAGGTCATTAGTAATTGCAAAAGCCACAGCATTTAGACCAGCTGTGTCGGTGTGACTAGAAAACAGAAGCCAGCTGGAGTTGTGAACATTAAAATCACCAAGGAAAATTACCTCACTGTTAGGAAAGTTGGACTGGAGAAAGTCAAGTTGCAAAGAAAGGAAGTCAAAGAGCTCGAAGTGATTGCTGGAATTGGGAGAACGGTAGAGACAGATGAATTTGACACAATAAAGTAGAGAGATTTTAAGCCGGAGAAGATCGAAAAGAGGAGATTCCAAATTATCAATTCTCTGCAGGGAATATCGGAACGGACATATGCACAAGTACCACCTTTGGGGCGAAAGGAATCATACAGCGAATAATTTGGGCATCTGAGATGCGCAGTAGTTAAACAACCGATAACTGAGATTCTGTCAGAAAAAGTACATGAGGTTTGGTAGACTGCAAGTGAAAATGGACATCGTTGAGATTAGAATTGAAGCCACGTATATTTGTGAAATGAACTAGGAAGTGTTTGGGAGGTTTAGATATTTTCGTAGATAAGCTTGCTCAATACACACTACTCGCACTGCCTCCAGTCACTCTTACGAGATGGGGCACAATGGTCTGCCTATTTTATTTTATTTTATTTTTTAAAGGAGATGCCGTTAAATTTCAGTTGAATGGCATTTTTGTAAATTCGTATTATTTGGCATTCTTTCTAAGTTAATTTAAGATTGGTTTCTTCTGCAACACCTTTTATCTCGATTTATTCCCTGCACCACTTACTTTCTTCGTTTATTCCTGTAGTTACATAGTGGCTTATTTTCTACTCGCCTCTGACGTGGCCATACGATTGTCATATATTTATAAACTAATTTGAATGTAATCCATTACTTCGATTATTGAAAAATCGATTAAACATTAAATTAGTATAGCTATTCAGCTATGCCCAGTACTAAGTATTTTAGAGTTTAATACTGGAGTTTGGTGGTTTCCTTAAAAAAAAAATAGCTTACCTAGATTTTTTTCTATCTGGGATTTCTGTTCGGATTGCCTAACTTATAATCCAATCAGAAATCTGAATTGATTATGAATACTTTAAGAGAGATAATTTATTAAACTTAGAAAATTTTCGGCAATATTGATTCAAATTTTTCTTTATAACAATAACTCTATTCTGCCAACTTGTCTGTCAAGAGCATTTAGAAGACTAGAAAGAAAAGGTCGGAATTCAGTTTTCTTCGCCTGGATGAATATTCTCTAACATTTAGCATTGCTATGAAGAATTATAAGTTATCCCAATAATAACTTGGGATAACTTATTATAATAGATGCTTCCATGTGCGCATGCTGTTCCAAAACCAAGGGGCACTGTAATCAATTATTTCTTCTTTCAAAATAGCGTCTAATGGGTATTCATTAATGAAATTAAGAAAAAAAAACCCAGATTTCAACCCGGTTTTATTATTTTTGGAGAGATCAGAAATACGGAGAATAATGGTGTTTTTGAAAAATTACGAAGAAATTCCACGCCAAAAATACGACGGTGGGATGGAAAAGAGATCATATCGATTGTCAGTAACGTATTTAGTAACTTTTAAATATCACGTTGATTTTCAATATGTAATATTCACATTAGTAGAATGACCAGAGTGCTATGTTTTTGAATGTACTGAAAATTTGAAGTTCGATAGGTTTTGAATATTACTCCAAAAAGCGGAGGGTTGTATACTTCATTGGACTCTCTGATGGAACGTGTCTGAATTTTCAAATGCATTAATAATTAGAAGAGACTATAAAAACTAATTTAATTTACAATGACCGTTTACTAATTCCAGAAAAAGGCGCTGCCAGCTGTACTATCCAAACACTGTGGAATTCCGATATCTCATTGGTAACGTTTACAGAGAAGAAGGTACTGGATTATCTGAATCAACTGTATAATCCGTTTATGAACAGACATCGATTTCCTTCGACCAAAAAATGCATCATCATTTGGGTTGTCGAAGAATTGAATATCGTCCAGTCTCTGCTGAGCAAGGTAAGCTTTGCAAGCAATAAAGGAGCATGTCATCTTAAAATATTCTTAATGAAAACTAATGCTTTTGATTTGTACTGCATCTCCACACTGGTGCTCGGTGTGTCCCCGCATTAGTGCTTCAGAGGTTATGATTTGGAGCATTTAATGAACAAGCGTGTTTGGTTAAAGTATTCAATTTTAAATAACAAACCTCCTATGTACTGAGAAGATAATTGATTTGAGTAACGCAACGTTAATGTCTGATCGGGTAATAATTACGCTGGTTTCCGAACTCCAATATCAGCTCTCCTACTCTGAAAATTTATTACACATATATTATAAATACGGTGTGTTATGATCAGTGAATAATTACACACCATATTAGACTGTGTCATTTTTACCGATGGTTCTGTTGATCTCATACTCCTGTAGTGTCAGTGCGTTGTAACTCTGACTCTAAAAGCCCGCTCATCGAGAAATTTTCTACTGTCTTATAAAGTAAATCTCCTAAATAAACTTATCTCTCTGTCTGCCTTTGGCTCTTTTAATGGTGAATCTAATAATGATGTCACCATTGCTACTCGCACACTTTCTACTGCTATAAATTGTTGGAAATCAGAAAATCAGACAAGGTAATAAATTTTACTATTGTACTGCTTTACAATAGTAAAGCAGAACAATAGTAAAGCAGTACTATTGTACTGCTTTACTATTACTTGGGTACATTTAAAATTTATTTTACTATTGCACCCAAACTGAATTTGATCTTGAAATCTCTAAGATCAACTAATCCAGCTATCCTGGCCTGGACTTTCTTCACTGAATCTTCATAAAAAAGCTTCATCAATTTCCTTCTGTACTCTTGAATCTTTACAATAAATGGCGGAGTCTTTCTTACTGACTGTAAATAAAGCACTTCTTGAGCTGATACTAAAAACTCCAAATATTGGAAAGTGCTTTAGACTGTTTGCTCTCCTCTCCAACCTTGGTAAGACTCTGGAAAGGTTAATGGCTGGCTGTAAGATCACTGGTATTTTCTGTGATAAGTCATTCATTTCCAACGATCAATTTGGTTTCCTGTCTGGATGGGACATCAAGGAGACAATAGTTGAATTATGTTTTCTCGTGTTCATATTCATAAAAATATCTATTAGCCATTTTTGTTGATTTTTCAGAGGAGTTCGCCTGCTATGGCGTTCATGATTATTATCCGAATGCTACTTGTAGGCTATCCTCTCCGCTGTATAAGCTTAAACTTTATTTCGACAATTGCAATGTTGTTATTCTCTCAGGCACGCGGGAAATCATACCTGTCTGTAGAGATAGTCTATGCAAATATTATTATGGGTAATTTTTTACATTGGTCCGTTACAAAGAAGTTGTCTCTAGAATCTGAGACTAAAATGTGTTCTTAAAATGTTTTTGATATAACTCGTCTTCCTGACATTAAACTATAAGATAAGTCTGTTTCCCTGGTCGCTTTCTATAAGTGACCGTGGAAAGAGATTTGCAAGTTCTTGAATCTCGTAATTTATTCTAAAATGACTGCTATAAAACATCTTGACTGTCTATAAGAGTGAATGGGCCTGTTGTACTGGAATCCATTGAGAGATACAAATAATAAAGTATATAATAATAATAATGCATAAAATTATAATGCATGTAGATATGTATAGTATATCATGTAGGACGGCACCTAAACGAAAGTTCAACTCCGTCTTTGTACACTGTGATGGTTACAGAGCACTGTAACGGGCCAAATATGTGTGTAATGTTATGTTCGTGCAGTGTGTGTGTGTGTTGTTTAGTTGTTTCTGGCCGTTTTGTCACCAGGCAGGCGATCACCTGGAAAGCCTGCCAGGTGTCCGTCTACACCACAAGGAGGTGGGCCACAATTGCGCATGAACCATGGCCAACCTCAACAGTCACGCACTGAATGTCCAAAGATAATTTTGGAGCCATTCAAAACAACCCATGCCAGCAAGCTGGCAACAGCCCGCGCCCACACACACACACACACACACACACACACACACACACACACACACACACACACACACACACAGCATAAGACGAAGAAATAAGGAAGAGAATAGCATAAAGTAAAAAAAATAAATAAATAAATAAAATAAATAAATAAATAAATATATATATAATAAATAAAAATATATATAATAAAAAAACATAATAAATAAATAAAAGAAATAAATAAATAAAAAATATATAATAAAAAACATAATAAATAAATAATAAAACAAAATAAAATCTTTATCCCTGTCTTTGCCCACGTCTTTATGCTGTGCTGCCCAAAGCAGTCCAAAAAGAGAAAAGGTGTATTGCCAAACAGAAGTAGAAATGTCATTCAAACATGATCAGCAGGAACAAGTTCTACATATAATTCTGAATTCTGTTAATCTCGAGTGGTGTCACAAGTCTCTGGTCGATGACGGTATCACTGAGCAGAGGAAGGATTTAGTTGCGGAGAGTCTTAGTATTCGTATTAGTATTAGTAATGGCCGCTGGTGCAAGAAAGCCTATGGCTTATGCTGCACCAGCCAAAAAAAAAAAAAAAAAAACGAATAAAACAATGATAAAAATAAATAAATAATAATAATTAATAAAAGAAAAGGAAATTAAACCTATCATCCTATGCGCTTCCATCACTCGAAGGTACTATCCAGATGACCGTTGAATTTCCCCAAACTGTCAAGCGTCTACCACCCATGTAGGCAACATATTCCAGTAATTTACAACTCGCTGGCTAAAATAAAACTTCCTGCAATCCAATCTAAAATTTCCCCCGTAACTTGAATTTATGTCCCCTAGTTCTAGCATCATTTATAATCTTGAAAATTTCGTCCTCATTCATTTTACTGACGCCTCTCAGAGCCTTAAACACCTCAATAAAATCTCCTCTAAGGTGTCTACTTTCCAAACTCTGCAACCCACATATTCGAAGTCTTTCTTCATAAGGACGCCCTTTTGCCGATCACACCAGGCGTGTTACTCGTCTTTGCACCCTTTCAAGAAGCTCGATGTCTTTTTTTAGGTACGGTCTCCATACTTGAACACAGTATTCCAAGAGTGGTCTAACAAAAGCCTTATGTATTGGGATTATCACGTTCCTATCTCTATTTGCAAAAGTTCGATAGATCATCGATAGGACACCATGGGTCTTCCTTGCAACCTGTTTACAATGCTCAGAGAATTTCATGTCTGACCGTATCGTAACACCCAAGTCCCTTTCCTCCAGTACTGGGTTTAGTTGAACTCCACCAAGTGAATAAGTTATTTTGGGATTACTGTTTCCCAGGTATAATACCTTACACTGTGTTGGATTAAAGCATAGATGCCATTTTTCTGACCATTCCTGAAGGCTATCTAGGTCTTTCTGAAGAAGCTCAGCTTGTTAGTGATCATTAACTACTCTACAAATTTTAACATCATCTGCAAATTTAGACATCACGCCCTCTATCCCTTCATCGATGTCGTTTATGAAAATTAAAAACAACGGTGGTTCTAATACTGATCCTTGGGGAACTCCACTTCTTACATCAACCCAATCCTCTGATTACGTTGATGTAATTTTGATGTTATCAAAACCCTCTGCCTCCTGCCCTGAAGCCATCCTGCTATCCATCTAAGGATTTTCCCAGTGATTCCAACCTGTTCCAGCTTATAAAGCAACCGCTCATGTTGGACTGAGTCAAAAGCTTTGCTGAAATCTAAATAAACAATGTCGAAATTATTCCCTAAATCTAGCTCGTGAGTGACCCTTTCAAAATAGCGAACCAGATTTGTTAAACATGATTTTCCCTTTACAAAACCATGCTGAGTATCCTTGAGAATTTCAATTCGAACCAAATGAGCCTGAATTCCACCCTTGATCATTACCTCAATGGTTTTATGAACCCAGTTGCCGCCTCCCATAGGATTATAGGGCATATTCCATCAACTCCAGGAGCCTTACTGGCCTGTTGGCTCGAAGGTTTTTTCATTAAATAATCTTGCGAAATTTCAATATCATTAATTACATATTTTTAAACTTCGCTCCCACAATTTCACATTGCCAAAAAAGGGTTTTCATTTGTAAATATCGATGCAAAATAACTGTTCAGTTCACCTGAAACGGCAGCTGGTGTATTTAATACTGTCCCCTTTCCTTACGTAAAGGTCTGATCTGGTTTATCCTGCTCTTCTTGGCATTTATATTTGTGAAGAATTCCTTATCCCCCTCTTTGCTTTGTTTTCTAGCGATTTCTCATAAACTGCCTTTGCCTGTCGAACCGTTTCTGTGGCTTTATTACACATCACTTTGTAGCTGCTATAGGCTTCAGTACTTTTAATTGCTCTGTAACGTTTCCATGCCACCTTTTTCTGCTCAAGTAATGTGGCAACTTCACTATTCATTCAATTTAGAACCCTCCTCGTGGAGTATTTTTTAATGGTATATACGCATTCAAGGCATCTGTGATTAATGTTTTAAAAGCGTACCACAGTTCGATTGTATTCATTCTCTGCGCGATATCTACCCAGTTAATAGAGGCCACGTAGTATCTTAAGGCATCGTAATTTTATTTTCTGAAATTATAACCCATTCCTTTGCCTTTTATTACTGTTACCTGTCTCATCATCATCCACCGTAGAACTCCGTGATCACTTCCTGCTACTGGTTCCTCTACTGTCAGCCCTGTTATGTCATCTGATTCATGTGTGATGATGAGGTCTAGGATATTCTTTTCTGTAGTACTTTCCCTGACATGTTGATACAAATAACAGTCATCTAGTTTATTTAAAATTTTGTTCCCCATGTCGAGTTTCCTTCCCATTTACTGCAATCAATTAGAGGCAAATTGAAATCACCCATAATAAGACATTGACGCTTACTTGCCCATTCCTTTTGAATGTAGAGGCTTTCGTCATAATCTTCACAATCGCCTGGTCTCTAGATAACTCCTACTCACATTATACCTTTGTTTCCAACTATCTCACACCATACAGATTCTATACTAGCATGTGAAACGTCTGAATCCGGGAAAGCTATCGTTGTACTCAGGCTGCTTTTAATAAGAAGCATTACCCCACCATCCTTTCTATCTGCCCTATCCTTCCTAAATACATTATACAAGCCATACTGAAACTCATGATCCCCTATTTCTGCGTGAGCCCACATCTAAAAACCTCAGTGTACCGTAAGCCAATGTGGTGCAGACAGTTTACAAACTACAGATCTGATCATGCCCCTAGCATCTCAACAGCACTGTGCGCACTCTATTCTCCATGGCTTGAGAATACAGTGCGGGCAGTGCTGTTGCACTGCAGCACAGATACACCTAAGCGCAATGAGATTTCCAGAGTGAGGACAGGCTTGATCAATTGTGGCTACCCAACACACATATTGGACAAGTGCTTATTACAAATCGCAGGAGCTTACAGTCCATCCGAGATCGCCATCAACTCAGGACAATGTGCCTACCGCATACTTTCCCTACTATCCAGCATGCCAGGCCGGATCTCAAAACTTCTCCGTGAATACCACATAAAATTTTTGCAGTTGCCTGGTAGAAACTTACGTTCTCAAGTTTCCGATGTAAAGATTCCGGTCACACCTCTCTTACGCAGCGTTGTGGTATACCGCGTAGCCTGCAAGGATTGTAACAGCTGCTACATAGGAGAGACCTCGAGACGTCTTGAAGATCGCCTTGCAGAACACTACAGGTTGATTTGCCTTGTTGAGACCGATCAGTCCGCAATTGCAGAGCACTACTGTTCAACCAACCACGACCTCAATCTTAAGCGGGACTACAAAGTAATTGACCAGTCCCGACACTTTCGCCACCGCCTCTGGTTTGAGTCACTCAATATATTATGTAATGTGGGAGCCATGAACCGCAACAAGGGCATGAGACTACACCCCATCCTAGAGGTAACTCTTTTAAGTCTAGATAAACGCTGGAGGCAAAACTACGTACTTCCATGCGACAACAATGATCACCAGTTTAATGATTGAATGACCTACTTCATGCCCTCGCACGACTCACTGCACCCACAACTCTGTCCATTAAAGTAATTTATCTGTAAATGTTCCATGTTGATAAAGAGGCACATTCAACCTCGTAAGCTCCAAAGTCAAATAAAATATTTCACTGGATATATGCATTATTATTTGTATCTTGACTATCCTTTGGTTACGTAGAGGCTTATACATCTCGTTTTCTCCATCTCTAGGTCTAAGACCATATTTAGACTTAAATGGATGCCAGATGAGCCCGAGGTAGATATAAGCTAGTCTGTAATCAAGACACAAAGGAGGTTAGGCAAGCTAAGGCAGATTACGAGAAATCTTTGGCAAAGGACGGGAATAAAAACAGCAACGACTTCTTTACATATATAAACACTAGAAGAAAGGGGATTAATCAGATTGGTCCATTTTATATCGATGGTTCGACTGTTTATGATCGTGGTCAGGTAGTGTACAAATTGAATGAGTATTTTGTAACTACATTCACACATGAGGTATTCTGTGTAAAACTGGAGGCCAGAAGTTTGTCAAACTGTAATAGGTAACTAAACGGCTTGTAATAGAGAGGAAAGTAGAGGAGAAATTGATGAAGTTAAACATATGTGAGCTGTGGTGGAAGGGATCTATCCAGTTATATCAAGGGACGAAAGGAAAGGACGAAAGCAAACCCTTAGACATAAATATATGAGAGCATCCTTGAATTCAGGGGAGATCCCCACGGACTGGAGAAGACAAGTGTATCGTCATTTGACAAAGAGGGATCAAAGGATGACACCAATAATTACAGATCTGTTGGTTTACCTTCTGTTCCGGGGAAAGTAATTGTGTCACTGGTAAAACAATAATGTAGGATCATCTAGACAAGGCTGCAATTATAGTCCAGACACAGCATGGGTATGTTATGGGGAAATCTAGTCTGACCAACTTGATTGGATTCTACGATATGCTCACAAAGGCACTGGACATAAAAAATAATTTTGATATCATATACTTGGCTTTCAGGAAAGCTTCTCATTCTACGCTATTTTATGTTTTATACACACTTGGCCTTGTTTAATAATGCTATATATAGAAAGTTCACCAAATTCTTGAGGACTGTTATGACAGGCTGCTTTTATTCCACCGTTACATGGTTAAATTTTATGTATCTGTATATATTTAGTTTTCTATTAAGAGTAGTGTATAAAATAAGTATACAAGCATATTTCAACACGCCAACGGATGCCTTCGTCTGCGGTGCAAGCAACACTAGCCCAGTGGGCCCATCCCATTGTGCATGGTAGTACGCACACTCTCGAGGCAGGTGGCGGTATTTGCTTAATATGAGGTATATTTTGGTGGCAGCAATTAGGATCCATGGTGTGGATGGACCAATGTTTTACTATTGAGGTCAACCGACACTCTTAGGACCCTATTTGGACCTTCCAAGACGATAATGCGCCGTCTCTTTGGACTCGCACTGTAAAAGAGTGCAGGAATACAGTGAAGATATTATCAATCTTCATTAGCCAGATCTCAATGCAATTGAATACAAGGGGAAAGTTTTAGAACGGGAAGTGAAATATATGGACACACAACCTTCATCTACGTACAGAAATGCAGCATTGGCTGCATTTCTGTACGTACCTCTGTGGAGTCAATGGTTAGGTCACAAGTGGCTCTTATCTGTGTGAACGGTGGCTCAACAAGGTATTGCGTAGGTGCTGATAATTCGGTGATTTGAATATTAATTAGTCGAGGTCCGCCATTCTTCAGGATTAGTTGTGGTCGATCTACTTGTGGGGTAGTTGGGCACTGGGCAGACTTTCCAGGTGAACATCTTCGTGGTGTTAAAGCGTCCAGAAAATTCTAAACAATCCGGTCACAGATACAGACAGACAAACACGCACACATACCACAAACATAAAATTACACATATTCAGTTCGTTTTAAAGAGATCTTTATCATCATAACATACCTCAGCGAAGTTGAACTTGCATTTCAGAGTCCTGGATAAATATGTACCTATGAACGAAACCACCTGTACAATGTGCACGATGCAGATTCATTTGAAGATATGAAGCTGGTTTGTCCCTTGTACACGTTGCGATATAAATAAACGTTTAACATGTAGTAATCTACAGATTTTGGTGGATATTTGGAGGTTTAGAAGGAGATTTCCAAGTGTTAGGGACTGTAACCAGGCATGGTGATGGCAGAACTAGGGTAACAAAGGTTGAATTATGACAGATACTTTCCACTGTTTGCTGCCACGAAATGTCCGTGCCTGCCTATAACGTAGGTTTATCGAGGGTGATTTTATGCCATACAATTTTTATATATTTCGCATACCTATGAGTCTGTGCTGTTAGCACGCTGGTTATATCCACCGTTCTCTTCACACCGTGTGGAAAAGACGCGTGTGCGAAACCCGTCAGTGGCGCGAGGTCCTTTTCTGGGTTTTTTACTCCGTGGCTGAGATAATCGGTTTGAGGTATGGTTAGATGGTCCACTCTTGGGAAACTCCGGTTTTTCATCTAACAAAACAGACAGATCGATGAGAGAACACGCTCAATTCATCGACTCAACTCTAGTGGATAAATTTTCATGAGATTTAGCATTTAGAAATTCAGAAATAAATATAATAATATCAATATAAGATTTGAGTGCTCTATTACTTCAAAGAACACAGTCAGAGGAGTTCATATTAAAAAATCAAAAAAGAACATCAAAAACCTGAAGCACATTTTGTGTTTCAGTTATGAAAACTCAAGAAGAAATAAGTAAAGTACATTACAAAAATGTTGATTACATATTGGGATCTTAGATACATGTTGCTGTTTGTTTATTTTATTAAAAATTCGCATTAAAATGGGAAGTATGTCCAGAAAAGTGAAAACTAATAATTGCTTTATCTCTCTATACATTAAAAAAGTTGTCCTCCTAATAATATTATTCAAGCCAATGGGAGAAGAGAGCGAGGCAATTACAGCACTACAAATGTAATTAATTATTGACAACTGCCTCCATAACGTTCATCAACCTCGTGCACCTGCTTCACTGTTTAACATTTGCTGTTTCATTGTGACTTTTTTTTGTATATTAATGAATATTGTATATTTGTAAATAGTTAAGTAATTTGTAAATATTTTAAATATTTGTGTAGTTTGTAACTATTTTGAATATTTGTATAGTTTGTAAATATTTCAGTTAAATATTTTAGTCCTGCTCTTTCGAATGCAACAATATATGGCTAAAATACATTATTTGGGTACCACTTATCTCCACAGTGGGCGTGGTCATAGAACGGAGTGATTGTACGGTCGAGTTCTGCGATTGTGTGATTATTGTGAATGCGTTTTGTTTCTGATTGTTTTGTGTTGTAGAGGAGGGGGATGCTTAGCTTAGCTTAGGTAGGGTGTTTATTCCCCCATCCCGCTGTTTTTAAATCGGAAAACGAGTTCCCGATTTTTAAACAGTGGCAAGTGGGGGGATAACCACCCTAGGCATGTCAACCTAGGAGGAAATGGGATGGGGCTAAACAGTGAGTGGCACCTGGCAATCACTGCTTTCTTGCTGAATTTTAGATCGAATTATGGAGTGGTACCCGAGTTCTGAATTTTTGCTAGGGCTTTTCCTAAGTGACCTATGTAAACGGAAGTAAAACAATTACATAGTGATATTTATTCAACCTTGAGAATGCCGCACACTAAAAATGCACAGATAAATAATTACATAGATCAATTCCTGATTTGATATCGATCAGTGCGTTTCGATAAGTGTCTTTTACGTAGAAAAGATTGGAATTACTCCGACATATTACCTAGAAAAGCGTGTGCTGAGGTTGTCATGCAAAGCGAGCAGGGGGATAGCTCCTAGTATATTATTAAGTAATTAATTAATAAAGAACTGATACGAAGACAATTAGTGATTTACTCTTTCCTGCTATTAATCATAGAAAAAGGAAATAATTAATTTAAGAAATAAAAATTTAACGTGCCTGAAATGTAGTACATTGTGTGCGTTACGTTTTTCGTACTGTGCAATTTATTGTAATTGGTTTCCTCATTGATTTTTCAACACACATAATTCGCATAATTTTCTCTTAATTTATATACGTTTAAGAGTCGACTATCCAAAAGGTCAGCACATCTTATGCAATATTTTTTTAGGAACTTGTTTAGGGCATGCCTATATTTTTCTGAACTGTTTTTAGGAAATATTCTGTGATATGTGTGGTGACCATAATGGTGTCCAGTTTGATAATTGGTATAACTTGAATTATAACGCAAATTCTCTGGAAGAGTCTTCAGGCCCTTTTCTTATTGTCACCAGGTGATCAAACAAGCCAAGTATTTCATCACGTGGTTCGTGTTCCTTCAGAGACAAGCGAATGCAATGGTGTTCTCTGAATACCTGTCTACTGCCACTCCAGGGGTGCACAGCGTCGTCGTGATTACGGATGTTAAAGCAGAGAATTCCTCAGCGGTGAGAAAATATTTAATTGTTTTGCACCTTGAACACGGAGTATTTTTTATTGCACAACATTTAAAAAAAGTCATATAGAAATTATGATTTTCTTGTTATAAACTCAATATTTAGCTGGGAAAGCCGGGAAAGCCCATCTGTATCTGCATACAATATGCACAGATTAAGATGAGTTCTTTCTTTTGATTGCAAGAAGTAATGTTTTTGATTCTTTCAGCATTCCAAATCTCTTGAATCGAAGGTAGAAGACACGAAAATCTGTGTGCGATGGTTGATGACAATCTATACCAAAGATGTGTTTCCAACGAATTCCGGCCATATCACCACTACGACTAAATGCATGAAACACAACTCTATATTTCAATTGGCCCGTCTTCAAGAATGCCGAAATCTTCACTTAGTGACACTCAGAGCTTTAGCTGTGGTGAGTAAATCACACTGTTGGTTACTGGTTTTTTTAAGCTAATAAGTGGAAAGTCGTTTACTGATTATTTAATGAATATTATTTATTTATTTATTTATAATATCTATGTAGTTCAGAGGTATGGACCATCATGTAATCCCAGCAAGTAAAGTAGCTATCAATAGGGATGAGAATATCAAAAGAAGTGGCGGCATCACGTTGCCAATAATTTTATTATTTTTCAAGTTCGTCTTAGGGAAAATCGTTCATAGTAATGCAAGATATATATAAATATTTTTTTTTTATGAGAACACCAAACACGAGAGGTATTATAACCTATAGTACTTAGTACTGTGCTTGGGTTGGAGGTTGAGAAGACGAAAGAAGATATTTGTTGATATTGGACTTGAACTTCTGTAGATTGTAATTTTCAGGAAATACGTATGAAGGAAGGTTGTTCCAGAAAACGGCAGTTGAATGAATAAATGAGGAAGATGAAAAGTTGGTTCTGTGGGTTTGAAGTTGGACAGTAAATGGATGTTGGCTGGTGGCGGCACATGTTCGGACTGTTTTGAAAGAGAGAGCGGGAATTATAGAAGCCAATTCAGAAGAACAGTGCCCATGGAAGTATCTGTAGAAGAGGCATGCAGCAGAAACAGTGCGTCTATGAGAAAGCGAGTGGAGAGACTCTGTTAGAGATGAATCATTAATTAACCTAACTGCCCTCTTCTGAATGGAATCAAGAAGCCTGAGAGAGGTTTTGGGGACACCACCCCAGATGTGTGAACAATATTCCATGGCAGGGCGGATTTGCGATTTATACAGAGTGAGCAGCTGTTTGGGAGAAAAGTAACGCCGAGAGCGAAAGAGAAAACCAAGTTTTTTAGATGCAGAGGAAGCAATATTTGTAATGTGCTTGTGCCAAGAGAGATTAGAAGTTAGGGTAATCCCCAAAAGAGATATATCATTTTACCTAGAAATCGGAGTGTCACTAAAGATAAGCATAGGAGCAGAAGAATCCTTTTTGCGAGATATAAGACAAGATTGAGTTTTAGAAGGGTTGAAATCAACTAAGTTGTCTTTGCCCCACTGGAGAATTACCTGAAGATCGGCATTTAAGGAATTGGCAGCAGATTTTCGAGAACTTGAAGCTGATTGAGCTGGACAAGGTTTCTCAAAATGGAAAGTTGAATGCAATGTGCTATCATCGGCAAAACTATGGATAGGATTTCCAGTCAATGGGAGAAGGTCATTGATATACAAGAGGAAAAGAGTAGGGGAAAGAACTGAACCTTGGGGGACACCGGCATTAGTGGAGAAGTTAGAAGACAGAGAGCCATCTACCATCACCCTCAATGAGCGATCAGAGAGAAAACTGGATAACCAATTACTAAAAACAGTTGGCAAACAATAAGGTGGAAGCTTGTTTAGAAGACCTTTTTACGATCAAAAGCCTTTGAGATGTCAAGAGCAACTACTTGTGTTTCACCGAACCTTTCCATTGAATTAGTCCATAAATGGGTAACATAAGCCAGAATACCACCAGTGGATCGACACTGACGGAATCCATACTGGCAATCGTTGATCAGACGGAAGGTTTCTAGGTAGTTTAAGAGTTGGCGGTTAATTGATTTCTCCATTACTTTAGAAAGAGTAGAAGTAATTGCAATGGGACGATAATTGGATGGGAGGGATTTGTCACCCTTTTTAGGAACTGGCTGGATATGAGCAAATTTCCAAGCAGAAGGAAAAACACCTTTGGAATAAGAAAGTGAAAAAAGGCTGAAAAGAACAGGAGTAAGTTCAGGAGCACAGGTTTTGAGACCAAGTGGAGAAATACCATCAGGGCCTGAAGCTTCCTTAGCATCAAGATTCATCAAAATCCTTCTGATATCCTTTTGACGGAAGACCACAGGAGGCATTGAATGGAGCGTGTTAGGAATGGTCGGAGGTGTTTTACCAAGATCATTAATACATGAGCTCGAAGGAAAATGGGATGCTAGCAGGTCAGCTTTATCCTTGGCTGAAGTGACAACAGAACCAACTGGTTTGGACAGAGGTGGGAGCAGAGATGGGCAAAAGTTGCGGCCAATAGCTTTGGCAAGAGACCAGAATGCTCGGCTACCATTAGGGCAAGAAGCAAGTTTTCTATTAAACGTAGTTTATCCAAAAACGAAGTATTGAATCACGGGGGAATATCTTCTCTAATACTAATCCCGTGCAAAAATCCTGCATACGTTAACCCGTGAGTTACGTTTCAGATCATCGGCAAATATTAAAATCGTAATATCCCCCACCTCTGCAAATTGCGGTAGATCAATAACAAAGATGGTGAATATGAGAGGCCCGAGAGAAGATCGCTGTGTTACTCCTTTATATATAAAAAAAATTCCTTTGAGATTGGTTGATGTTTTCGATACGATACAAAACTCATCAACCATGAAAGTAGAGGGTTCGGTGTTCCATACTGGCTTAGTTTATTTAGCAAGATGATAGTGCTGGCCACTGCCAAGAACATTGGGAAGGTCTGTGTACGAGTGGCATTCAAAAAATAAGTTACACCTTCCGCCATATCTATGTGTAATTGTACAACAAATGTGGCGCCTGCGTGAAATTGAGTTCATATCGTGCACCACCTGGTAGGTGAGTTTCTTTGACGTAGCGGTAACAGTTGTGTAAAAGTGAGCGTTCATAATGTCACATCAGATAGAATGTTACTCCAAGTTCGATGTATGCGGAACAGTACAATTTTTGTGGGCGAAACGTCTGAATTATTCCGAGATTCATCCATAAATAACGGCGGTGTATGGGGAAAATGTAATGTCGCGTCCAGCCATAGGGAAGTTGCGCCAGCAGTTTGAAAGTGGTCGCACAGAATTAATGGATGCTGATCGACAAGGAAGGCCATCAACGTCGACCACCGCAGACAACGTGATGCAGGTTGATGAAATGATTCGCAATAATCGAAGACTGACAGTAGCAGAAATGGAAAAGGAGTTGCATATTTCAATAGGCAGTGTTCATTCTATCGTACGTGAACATCTGGACTATCACAAATTGTGTGCACGATGGGTTCCTCGTTCACTGACAGATGAACACAAAGGTCAACGTTTTTTCTTCTCTATCCTTCCTTCAGAGCTATTCTGTGGGAGGCCATGACTTCTTACGGCGCACCATCACTGGCGATGAAATGCGGGTGCATCATTTCACCCCAGAAACGAAGAGAGTGTTTATCTAATGGAGACACACAATATCGCCTGTGCAGAAGAAATTCAAAGTTGCACCATCAGCAGGAACGGTCATGGCCACTTTGTTTTTTTGACTGTGAAGGAGTTGTTTACATGGAATTTATGGCAAAGGGCACAACAATTAATGTTGCCTCATACTGCATTAATTATTGAAAAACAAGAGGCTTGGAAAGTTAAGCAATGGTGTTGTTCTCATTCAGGATAACGCCACGCCACGCAATGCACTCGCAACATGGCACTTTCTTCAAAGTTTTGAATGACAGATATAGCAATATCCGCCGAACAGTCCCGATCTTTCGCCTTGTGACTATCACATCTTCGGCAAGCTGAAAGAACATCCAGGGCGACAACTATTTGCAAACGATGAGCAGGTGAAAACAGCAGTTCAACGGCGCTGAATGACCAAAGAGTGGATTTCTATGAACAGGGAAGCGAACGTTTGGTCACACTTTCTGAGAAGTGTTTACACCAACTTGGTGACTATGTGGAAATGTAGTGCAAGGTATGTGCTTTTTATTGCATAATATTACATGCCTGAATAAAAGTCTCTTGGGATACAACGGTCAAGTTTAACTTATTTTTTGAATTACCCTCGTAGATCACATCAATTTGTCCTCGCAGATCTACGGTTTATAGCACGTGCTGCCAGGTAGTGAGACGACTTGTGGTCGTTGACCGGTTGCTGGCTGTCGCAGAAGATGAGCAGAACGTATTCCATTAATCGGTTCTGAATGACTGTGGGCAGAATTTTTGCTAGCCAGTTCAGAAGGCAGATGGGACAATAATTCTTCTGTGAGTGGTTTGCACTGCTCTTCATATATTATGATAAATCTTTAGCAAAGTATGAAGAAAATTAGCAAAGCTTGAAGAAATTTAGCAGAAGAAAAACAGTAAAGTTCTTTACTTTTATAAACTCTAGAAGGAAGGTGATGAATCAGATTGGTCCACTTGATATCGATAGTTCAAGTGTTGATGATGCTGCTCAGGTTGCTGACAAACTAAAAGAGTATTTTGTATTTACATTCACACATGAGAAATTCTGTAGGGAAGTGGAGTCTAGAAGCTTATCAAACTCTGACAGGGAGCTAAATGATTTTGTAATAATGGAGAGCAAAGTGGAGGAAAAAATGTTGAAGTTAAACATAAAAAAGGCACCTGGGGTAGTGGGATCTAGCCAGTTATATTAAAGGAGACCGCAAAGGACGTAAGCAAACCCTTAGCCATAATTATGAGAGCATCTGTGGACTCAGGGGAGGTCCACATGGACTGAAGATGTGCAAATGTATCCACATTCCATAAAGGAGGGTCAAAGTGTGTCATGAGTAATTACAGACCTGTTAGTTTCACCTCTGTTCCGGAGAAAATAATGAAGCTCCTGGTTAAAGATACATTACAGGATCATCTAGACATGACTATAGTTAAGACACAGCATAGGATTGTATAGGGGAGGTCTAAACAAATTTATTGGATACAGGGGAGGTCTAACCAAATTTATTGGATATAGGAAAGCTTTTGACCCTGTTCCACATGGAACACTACGTACAATTTGGAACAGTGTGACATTGAGGGCACGTTTCTGCTAGGGATAAAAGGATAGTTGAGTAGGAGAAGTCAGAGAATGGTAATCAATGGACACTGCTCTTCGTGGACTAATGTTATTGATGGAATTCCACAGGCTTCGGTGTTTTCCAAATTTATGAACGATATTGATGAACGTATGCTAAATACGGCGCTGTTTCTTGTATTCTGTCTATCTTGTGAACTCCTCTGACCATTTGATCGTCCCGGAGTATAAACAGAAAACATATTTATTAATTTATTTATATCAGGCTTAACGTCCAAGTTTGCAGATGATACGAAGGTTGACAGGGCTGTTAATGACACTAATAACAGTACGCTACTGCAACAGGATCCAGAAAAGATGGGCAGAAGGGTTGAATGGTAGCAAATGAAGTTTAACTTTGACAAATGAAAAGTATTGTATATGAGTAGCAGTCACCTCAAAGTAGCGTACCAACTGTGCGGTACTACCCGCACAGTTGTTATGGGCCTATATGAGAGTTTGAAGGACAGGGTGGATGCCCTCTAAAGATCTAAATTGAGGGGCCCATCAGGCTCTCAGCTGCCCACATCAACGCCAGAGCTTGCACTTGGTCATCACGCAACACAGCGGCAACCCCCAAGGCAGATTGCGCTGGTCCCAAAGGAACTAGCAGCTGTTGGTGACTCTATTGTCAAGGAAACGGGAAACATCCTTTGTAGAAAGGATAGATGGAACAGGACCAGGGTAGGTCTTCCAGGGGCAAAGGTTGATGACGTTGTAGAGCAGATATCATCTTTTAAGGGCACAAAAGGTGATATAGTTGTACACGTTGGCACTAATGATATTAAGAGTAGGAGACCGGTAGAATTATTTAACAAGTACAGGTCACTGATGAAAAAAAGCCGTGAATTAGGGTTGAATTTGAAAGTGTCTGCAATTCTACCCAGACACGATAGGAGGGAGTATATGATGAGAGCCTTGTCGATCAATTCGGCCCTGGAAAGATTGTGCAAGGCTCAAGGGGAAGAATTTTTTTCAGCCTGGACTGTACTTGTTAACAGGAGAGATTGCTTCTACAGGGATGGGATACACTTAAATAGAAAGGGTGCAAGAATATTTGCTGATGCTATCGAGGCAGTGTTAGGTGGGTCGGAAAACTGATAGCTTGGGGGGTACAAGGACTAATAGTTTAACAGTAGCCGTAGGCAGAGCTGAAGGTTATTCTTGCACAACTTCTACTAGAATAAGTAGCGACCTGGAGCGAGGGGTGTTGGGGGTTTCAGGGACGGATGTCAGTCATCGTGAAACAGGTGGGTATATGGGATGTGTTAGAGTGGCTGGGAATAGGAATAGGTGCATGTATATTTGCATGTATACCAATGCTAGAAGTATAGTAAATAAATTTGGGGAGTACAATGTGTACATAAAGGATAGACAGGATAGGAAGGGAGGAGGTGTTATGCTGTTAATAAAGCAAAACATAAAATCAAAAGAAGTGCATCCAGTTGATATAGATGAACAGTGCACTGTTGAGTCAGTTTGGTGTGACATAAGCACTGCGAAAGCAAAAATTAGAGTAGGAGTGTTCTATAGGCCTAATGACTCGAATGAGTACAATGAACAATTGTACAGAGAAATAGACTGGGCTAGTAAATCGGAAAGTCTTATAATCGGGGATTTTAACTTCCCAGATATTGACTGGAACTGGTGGGCTGGGCACTCACACACTAGTAAGAATTTTGTGGATTTATTGGATGATTGATTTCGGCAGCATTATGTTCTAGAGGCAACCAGAGAAAGTAATACTCTTGATCTGGTTATCAGCAGTGATCATTCATGTATTAGGAATTTGCAGATAAAAAACCACTAGGTGGCAGTGATCACAGTGTACTGACGTGGGATTTACTTAAAGATTTAATTACCATCAGGGGTAAAGGAAAGGGTTTTTGCTTCCGTAAAAGGGAGTACAGTGGTCTCAGACAGTTTTTAAATTCTGTACAGTGGGATCAACTGACGATGTTACCAATAGTAAATTCTCAGTGGGAAGCATTCAAGGAATTAATCGTGGAAGCTACTAGAGGTTTCATACCTATTAAGAAATATTGTTCAAGGTTTAGGCCTAAATGGTTGTCAAATGAACTAATGAGACTCGTAACAGAGAAGAAAAATGCATGGGATGCATATAAATTATCAAGCGACTCAGAAGCCTATGACAGATATAAGTTAATCTGTAATCAGGTCACAAAGGAGGTTCGGCAGGCGAAGGCAGATTACGAGAAATCTTTGGCAAAAGATGCTAAGAAAAACAGCAAGGATTTCTTTACTTATATAAACTCTAAAAGGAAGGGGATGAATCTGATTGGTCCACTTGACATCGATGGTTCGACTGTTGATGATCCTGCTCAGATAGCAAACAAACTGAATGAGTATTTTGCATCTACATTCACACGTGAGGAATTATTAAGGTTTGAAAATGGCAGAAGGTTATCAAATTGTAGCAGGGTGCTTAATGATCTTGTAATAACTTAGAACAATGTGGAAGATAAATTGTTGAAGTTAAACGTAAGAAAAGCACCTGGGGTGGATGGGATCTATCCAGTTATATTAAAGGAGGCGGCAAAGCAACTAAGCAAACCCTTAGCCATTATTATGAGAGCATCCATGGACTCAGGGGAGTTTTCCACGGACTGGAGATGTGCAAATGTGTCCCCAATTCACAAAGGTGGATCCAAGGGTGACACGAGTAATTACAGACCAGTTAGTTTAACTTCTGTTCCGGGTAAAATAATGGAGTCGCTGGTTAAAGATGCATTGCAGGATCATCTAGACAAGACTGCAGCAATAATTCAGACACAGCATGGGTTTGTTAAGGGAAAGTCTTGTCTGACAAATTTGATATGATATTATGATGTGGTTACAAAGGAACTGGATGCAAAAAATAATTTTGATATCATATATTTGGATTTCAGGAAAGCTTTTGACACTGTTGCGCATGGAAGACTATTGTACAAATTGGAGCAGAATGGTATTAAGGGTAATTTGCTACAATGGATAAAAGGATGGTAATCAATGGGTGCTGCTCTTCTTGGACTAATGTTATTAGTGGAGTCCCACAGGGTTCGGTGTTAGGTCCACTGTTGTTTTGTATATTTATCAATGATATTAATGAAGGTATATCAGGCTTAATGTCGAAGTTTGCAGATGATACAAAGGTTGGAAGGATTGTTAATGACAGTAATGGCAGTGTGCTACTGCAACAGGATCTAGATAATTTGGGCAGATCGGCTAAGAAGTGGCAACTGAAGTTTAACCTTGACAAATGCAAAGTACTGCATATGGGTAGAAGTAACCCCAGAGAAACGTACCAACTGTGTGGTACTACACTTAAGGTGGTAGTGTAGGGGGGGGGGGATTTGTGTTATTTTATTATTCTGAAAATCCTAGGCTGAAAGGGGCCTCAATTATATTATATTATGTTATATTTTTTTATATCCCCTTATTTTAATCCCTCCCACTTTAACACCTGACTTGATTGATCTCAGAAAATTTCCAGACTCACGGGGACCCCAAATATATTAAGGTATTCTTCCACTGGACTGGCTGAGTTTAGAAATGACAGACAGACACACAAGAATGTAGAATATAAACTTTTTTTTTATTGTCATATCATATATAAGAAAATTACAATAACTTTTAAAAGAATACAGTATTTAGTTTGACACTTGTTACTTTACTAATTTTTAAATGTGTATATATCTTGTAATTTACAGTCAACCTTGTTATCAAAAGAACTACTAAATCCTAATACTTATATATATCTATATATATATATATATATCATTGTGTCTCTTCTTGTTGCTCTACAAAGATTTCAGTAGGTCCGGGCATTTAGTACCGTCACAAAGTACAATCTGTCTCTTTGCTCCTTAACAGTCCATGTAAGGCAATAAACCACCATCAGCCAATGAACAGACAAAAATATAATTTCATAAGTGCTTGTTTCCCAACTTATTAGGAAATACATATATATTCATTCAAGAATCCTTCCTTGCAAACACGTCAACAGTCAACAATATCTAACCAATTTACTTAGTTACCTTTCCGTTCAATTAATCCATTATTTCATAATTAGGGCTAGATGCTCATTTAATTGTTTACCTGTTTAATCATTTTCTACCCCAAGTAAGTCATACTCACAGCAATTTAACATTCACAATAATTCAAGGACAAAATTTTTACTTCCTACTACAGATTAACTTACTCTTAGATTGCATTACTCTGATCTCTATACTAAATTGAATTATCACTCCTTAAGTGTTACACTCGTTCAAATATATATATATATATATATATATAGTTAGTACTTTGACATTCTCTCTTAAAATCTATAGCGTCCTCCTAGAGTCCTTTTCATTATTAAATTAGTTCCCTTTTTTACAAATTATATTCTCAGTACTTATTGTAGCACTTACGCAATGGTCTGGTATTCCTCCCTGCTCGGTCTCTCTTCCTATCTGCTCGGGGTGAGGACTGGAAAGCGAAAGGTTGCTCATCCGGGGAACACAGTAATCTATCCTGTGTTTCTCTACCGGGTACTGCACGGCTGAAGATAATACCGGATCTTATCTCCTTTCTTCCTCCATCTGCGTTGCGTCCGAGGACTGAGATACCTTCCGGGTCGACTAGTCACTCCACTGCTCAATCGAGAAATTTGCCTCTAGGGCGTTTCACCATTCTTCCTCCATAGATTGCATTAACTTCTTCAAGGGAACGATACTTCCGACTCTAGACTTTCACAAAATAATTTCTTATAATAAATTCTCCCACTACAGCTTCCATCTCCCCAGGACTGCTTCCACCACCCAGCTTAGATCACGACTCCTCTTCTCACTCTCTTCACCACAAGAACTCCTCTCCGAATCATCCCAGTATCAATTTTTTTTCCTTTCTCTCCTTTCTCTCAAAATTCCCACCACTTTCTCCTGGCCAATCGTTGACTTCCCCATCCTTTCCTTCGTGATCCTATTCGTCTCCCTTCATTTCCGTGGGCGTGTTTTCTTTTTCCTAGTGTGACCGAACTTCCGATAGTCTGGAAATTACTGGTAATTTCTAGAAATTAAACGTAAGTTCCGGTCAGCTAAGAGAGTTTCAGGCTTTCTTTGTGACCTCACCCCCCATTACTACGTCGCCCACACCTGCTAGAGGTCGAACCGTGAAATTTATTAATAGGGCCACTTCCGCACTCAGTGCCCTTTCTATAGTGTATATGCTCCTGTCTTAAGTGGGATTTGTTTCGGTCCATTATAATTACTTTTACTGACTCGCTTAAGGAATTCTTTACAACCGAGATTTAACTAACTGGGAGTGTTTGGACTAACCTTCGAATTTCAGTGTTTCTTAACAAATGATACTTGACTGAGACTAACTATATTCGCCACAATTAATTCTTCCAATATTTAACAAACTTTATAATTTATTGTAAGGCTGGGTCCTTACATTGCATCCCTCTCCCCCTGAAATTTATATCCCATATATATAAATTTTATACAGGTCCTCAGGCGGATGTGCCTTCTTCCAGGGCCTACTTATTAACTACAATCTATCCCTCCTTCTTGAACTGCCTCTAAACACCCTCTGACTTCCTCAATCGCCCCTTATGCAATACTTACCTCTATGCAGCCCATGGTAATCCACTCTTTTTCTCTTTCTCAACACCTCTCCCAAGCTCGTGCGAGTCTCGCCTCTGCCCTCATCTCTGACTTGACGGGATGTTGCCAGTGTCTTCCTCATCCTCAGATCCTTGGGTGATTGGTCATTCAAGTATTCTCCCCCCCTAAGGTGGTATTGTCTCAGATGATTCTCATGCTCCACTTTAACTGTGTATGGAGGCCGAGTTAGCTTTATCCTATAATTAACAGGGGACAGTTTCTCCATTATACGGTAAGGTCCTATGGATAGTTTATTCCATTTCCCCTTCCCTTTCCTGTGGTTCTTCCATAATACCCAGTCTCCTACTTCCAGCGTCTTGTGTTTCCTACCCATATTTAGCCGTGCTCTGTTCCCTTTGCTTGCCTCCAAACTTGCTTTCCTCGCATTTGAGCGTGCTTCTTCAAAATTCCTAATTACCTCCTCCTTATACTCCGTGATATCAGCGAACTCTTCCCTATTACCCTTGAGGCATAGGTCGGTAGGAAATTTTGGGTCAAACCCCATCAACAGATAGGCCGGGGTCTCTTTTACACTTTTGTGTACACAAGTCCGCACGGCGAACAATGCATAGGGCAATTGTTCATCCCAGTCTTTAGCAGAGGTATCAGAAATGTGTTTCTTTACTTGCAGCATCTCACACAGCTGTAATACTAGCTCAGACTGAAAATTAGCCCCATTTTCAGTTACCATTTGTTTACTGCACCCATATCTGCACACTACTCCCTTCAGATATGCCTCAGCAATTGCCTGAGCTGTTTGATCTTTTAAGGGAAAGGCCTCAGGATATCTGGTGAACATGTCTATTATGGTTAGGATGTACTTGTTCCCCTTTTGTGTGACCGGTAAGGGCCCTATGATATCTAACGCAATCGCTTCAAACGGGCTTCCTGGGTCTAAATGTTGTTGCATAGGAGTTTTGCCAATGTGCGTGGCCCTCATCTGGCATTCGTGGCAGGTTTTACAAAACTGTTCTATATCCTTATCCATCCCACGCCACTTGTACCGTTCCCTAATTCTTTGCAGCGTCTTCCTGTAACCCATGTGCCCAGCTATCTTGTTAGAATGAAATGCGTTTAGGATCTCAAGGCGCATTATTTTTGGTAAGACAATTTTTTTTCTGGCCTTGCTCCCCTTCTTAGCCCCGCTTTCCCACACTAATATCCCCCTGTCATCTAGAGAGTAACCCCTACCTTGGGTCTGGTTAGCCCTGGTCACTTGCATTAGACTCCTCCTGATGTCGCAGCACTCGGGGTCAGTCTCTTGGGCCCCTTTTAATTCTTCCACTTCCCCTACTAGCCCTGTATTTCTTTCAGTTGCTACGCATGCCTCAAGCACTGTATTGTCTTTCTGCTTATCTTCCCCTTCTTTAATATTTTCATACTTGGCTCTACTAAAAAAATCAGCCACAGTGTTTTTCTTCCCAGGAATGTATCGCACTTCTATATCAAACTCCTGCACCTGCAGGCTCCACCTAATTAATCTGCTATTCCTATCTTTAATGCTCCTTAGTATCTGTAAAGGCTGGTGATCCGACAGCACCACTGTCTTCCTGCCGTAAACTAGATACCTGAATTGTTCTAAGGCGAAGACTATAGCCAATGCCTCGCGCTCTATGGTAGAGTAGTTTTTTTCGTGAGGGTTCAGGGGTCTGCTGCAATAGCCTATGGTTCCTCTTTCAGTGTCCTCCCCTTGTTCTAAAACTGCTGCTATAGTCTCCCCTGAAGCATCGCAAGTTAACAGGAAAGGCTGCTCCCCATCCGGGTGTCTCAGCAAGGGTTTGCTCATCATCACTTATTTTAGGGATAACAAGGATTTATCTGCCTCCTCGGTCCACCTAAATTTCCTACCTTTCTTGGTTAAATCAATTAGGGGCTTCATCAGCTGGGCCCTATCCCTGATGAATCTCTTATAGTAATTAACCATCCCTAGTAGACGGCGCACTTCCCTTACGTTCGCAGGGGGCTTGAGTTTGTTAATAGCTGCCGTATTTTTTGCGTTTGGCGTTATCCCCCCTTCGGATATTACGTGGCCTAAATATTCTACCTCTGGAACGAGGAAACTGCATTTTGATCCTTTCAACTTTAGGTTTACTTCGTTTAACCTTTGGAATATATCCTCTAATAGTTTCAAGTGCTCCTCTAACGTCCGCGAGTATACCAAAATATCATCCAGGAAGCACAGCACCCCCTTTTCCAGCAAGTCTGCCAGGATGGTGTTCATCAGACACTGGAAAGAAGCGGCAGAGTTTCTCGCTCCTTGTGGCATCCTTGTCATATTGTACTTGCCGAAGGGTGTTGAAAAGGCAAAATACTTCCTGTCTTCCTTCCTAAGAGGTATTTGGAAGTACCCTGAATGCAAATCCAGCTTAGACAGGTACTTGGCTCCCTTCAGACTGCAGAGCAGTTCCGTTATATTGGGCAAAGGAAAGTCTATTGGATGAGTGACAGCATTTACCTTTCGTAGGTCTAGTACTATTCTAACGCCTCCACCCCCCTTCTTAACCATTAGTAAAGGGCTGTTCCATTTAGACACCGACTTCTCAATAATGCCAGCTCTTTCCATTTCCCTGATCTCTTCCTTTAATGCGGGCAGTTGTGATTGTGGTATCCTGTATTGCGGGGTATAGATGGGGATTTCTTGTCTGATGTGCACTTCATGTTCTACCAATTTAGTGCATAGTAGATCAGTCATTTTCTTAGCGAACACTTGCTGGTACTGTTCTATTAACGCTCTTAACCGTGGTTCTTCCACCATCTCCGTCATGTTTACGGCGCACTCCTCCTCCCAATCTCTCACGCTGTCTCTATCCAACTCCTCTGAATTCTCTTCTGTTTCAGTATCAACTATAACATCTTTGCCAAAACTAATGCTGCCTCTCCTCACATCTATCCTAACGCCTAACGTCTTGAGTAGGTCTATCCCTAAGATTGCATCGTGTTTATGACTGTCTATTCTTTCAGATACCAAGTAGGTGTGTGCTACCCCTCTTTCACACCCTTCTAGTTTGATTTCGCTGTCGACCATATAATCCGTGCGGATCTCCCCCTCACCTACACCTTTCAAGGAAAACTCTCGACACCGCCTTATTCCCCTTTTCCCGGATGTTTTATAATATCGCGAGAAGTAATGCCACATTAATATGGACCTAGAGGCCCATGTGTCTACAAGGAATTTCCCTTTTATTCCCCTTAGCTTCCCCTTTATATAAATTAGGCCGCTTATCCTGTCGTTGTCGCTTAACACTTTGCACAAATACTCACCTGTCTTAACTGAACTTGCTTCAGGTTCAGGTCTCCCATTGCGGGCACTCTTGAGAGACCTTTTTAGTTTAAATCCCTCTGTTCTATGTTTCTATTATCGATCACCCTTTCCCTGTCGTTAAGTCTCCATCTTCCTTCCCTTTCTCTATTTACTACTCTGTCACCTTCCACCAGTCCGTCACCGCGAGTTCCCCTCCAGGCCTGATCATGTCTCCCAGGGTTTTGTTCCTGGCGGTAGTTACTACTTCCCCTGTATCCCCTTTGGCTATTCCTGTGTGGGCAATATCTAGCGAGATGTTCCTCGCTCCCACATATGTAACACCTCCTCTGTCCATTTCGCCTATCTTCTCTGACTTCCCCTTTCTACCCCTCTGTGTCGTTGTACTTGCCTCTTGTGCTCTGCCCTGTTTGTGGTCTTTCGCCCCCCTGCCTATTATTTTCATCTAGTGCATTCTTTTTTGTGTTTAATTGCTCTAATAATTTATTTAACTTTATTTCCATTCCCGCTATCTGTTTCTCTAACCCTTCTAACTTAATTTCGCCTTCCCTTTCTTTATTACCTTTCGGTTTTGTCCCTTCTCCTGTGGCTAATACATTTATGTCCCCTCTTATTGCCCCCCGACCTTGGAGATCTAGCTTTTCCTCATCAGTGGCTAGTTTCATGGCCTCGGCTAATGAATTGGGTTTTTCTGCTTAGAATCTCTCGCTTATATTTATCCCTGACCCCCATCAAAAACTGTCCCATCAGGATTTTGTCAAAGGCACTATTTTCTTTTTCCGATACTTCTGTATTTAATTTTACCGTTAAAAATCTCTTGTAATATTCCTCTATGCTTTCGCGATTATTTTGACTATAATTATTTAATATCCCGATTCCTTCTAGGAACGTGATCTTTGGGGAAAATAACTTCCTTAATATCTTTTCAAAATTATCTAATGTTTCTATTTCCATCCCTTGGGTTTCCTCTAAATACCTAGTCTGGGCCCTGCCTTCCAGTTTGAATTCCGCCATCATGACTATTTCTAGTTCCGTTAATTCTTCCTTTTCCTTAATCATTTTTAGTTTTCTCAGAAAATGTTCCACATTTTCTGATGGTTCCCCTTTAAATACTTTTAAAAATTTGCTTAACTTAATTGGGCCCCTATTATCATTCCCTATACTAACAATTGTTTCTCCTGATGTCTCCTGCCCGCTGATATTTTCCTCCCTTTCTCTATCCCTACTGCTGTTCGCTCTCCTTGTAGCCATGACTTATCTTTCGAGGGTTGGGGTTTAATCTAATTAACTCGTTATTTGTTGTCGATACCTTTCTTATTCTATAACTTAATTCACCTAATTCTAAACACAAGGAAATTCTATTTCAGTACCCACTTTAACTACTTACTTTTTCACTTTTCACTTTCTGGCTCGCCAGCTGAATATTTTTCTATCAGTTTCAGCAACTGGATTACATATATATATATACATATATATTTTTTTTCTGTCGTTCTGAACTCAGCCTTCCATCGTGAAGAATTATCCTGGCTTACGCTCGCCAATTGTGGGGGGGGGGATTTGTGTTATTTTATTATTCTGAAAATCCTAGGCTGAAAGGGGCCTCAATTATATTATATTATGTTATATTTTTTTATATCCCCTTATCTTAACCCCTCCCACTTTAACACCTGACTTGATTGATCTCAGAAAATTCCCAGACTCACGGGGACCCCAAATATATTAAGGTATTCTTCCACTGGACTGGCTGAGTTTAGAAATGACAGACAGACACACAAGAATGTAGAATATAAACTTTTTTTTTATTGTCATATCATATATAAGAAAATTACAATAACTTTTAAAAGAATACAGTATTTAGTTTGACACTTGTTACTTTACTAATTTTTAAATGTGTATATATCTTGTAATTTACAGTCAACCTTGTTATCAAAAGAACTACTAAATCCTAATACTTATATATATCTATATATCATTGTGTCTCTTCTTGTTGCTCTACAAAGATTTCAGTAGGTCCGGGCATTTAGTACCCTCACAAAGTACAATCTGTCTCTTTGCTCCTTAACAGTCCATGTAAGGCAATAAACCACCATCAGCCAATGAACAGACAAAAATATAATTTCATAAGTGCTTGTTTCCCAACTTATTAGGAAATACATATATATTCATTCAAGAATCCTTCCTTGCAAACACGTCAACAGTCAACAATATCCAACCAATTTACTTAGTTACCTTTCCGTTCAATTAATCCACTATTTCATAATTAGGGCTAGATGCTCATTTAATTGTTTACCTGTTTAATCATTTTCTACCCCAAGTAAGTCATACTCACAGCAATTTAACATTCACAATAATTCAAGGACAAAATTTTTACTTCCTACTACAGATTAACTTACTCTTAGATTGCATTACTCTGATCTCTATACTAAATTGAATTATCACTCCTTAAGTGTTACACTCGTTCAAATATATATATATATATATATATATATAGTTAGTACTTTGACATTCTCTCTTAAAATCTATAGCGTCCTCCTAGAGTCCTTTTCATTATTAAATTAGTTCCCTTTTTTACAAATTATATTCTCAGTACTTATTCTAGCACTTACGCAATGGTCTGGTATTCCTCCCTGCTCGGTCTCTCTTCCTATCTGCTCGGGGTGAGGACTGGAAAGCGAAAGGTTGCTCATCCGGGGAACACAGTAATCTATCCTGGGTTTCTCTACCGGGTACTGCACGGCTGAAGATAATACCGGATCTTATCTCCTTTCTTCCTCCATCTGCGTTGCGTCCGAGGACTGGGATACCTTCCGGGTCGACTAGTCACTCCACTGCTCAATCGAGAAATTTGCCTCTAGGGCGTTTCACCATTCTTCCTCCATAGATTGCATTAACTTCTTCAAGGGAACGATACTTCCGACTCTAGACTTTCACAAAATAATTTCTTATAATAAATTCTCCCACTACAGCTTCCATCTCCCCAGGACTGCTTCCACCACCCAACTTAGATCACGACTCCTCTTCTCACTCTCTTCACCACAAGAACTCCTCTCCGAATCATCCCAGTATCAATTTTTTTTCCTTTCTCTCCTTTCTCTCAAAATTCCCACCACTTTCTCCTGGCCAATCGTTGACTTCCCCATCCTTTCCTTCGTGATCCTATTCGTCTCCCTTCATTTCCGTGGGCGTGTTTTCTTTTTCCTAGTGTGACCGAACTTCCGATAGTCTGGAAATTACTGGTAATTTCTAGAAATTAAACGTAAGTTCCGGTCAGCTAAGAGAGTTTCAGGCTTTCTTTGTGACCTCACCCCCCATTACTACGTCGCCCACACCTGCTAGAGGTCGAACCGTGAAATTTATTAATAGGGCCACTTCCGCACTCAGTGCCCTTTCTATAGTGTATATGCTCCTGTCTTAAGTGGGATTTGTTTCGGTCCATTATAATTACTTTTACTGACTCGCTTAAGGAATTCTTTACAACCGAGATTTAACTAACTGGGAGTGTTTGGACTAACCTTCGAATTTCAGTGTTTCTTAACAAATGATACTTGACTGAGACTAACTATATTCGCCACAATTAATTCTTCCAACATTTAACAAACTTTATAATTTATTGTAAGGCTGGGTCCTTACAGTAGAAAATGAAAAAGACCTGGGTGTAATTGTGCAGTCAGATATGAAGTTCTCTGAGCAATGCAGACAGGCTGCCAGGGCACGTTATGGGGTTTTGTCAATGATATATAGGAATTTTGCTAGCAGGGAAAAGGAGGTGATTATCCCTCTGTATAAGGCAATGGTCAGGCCACGCCTTGAGTACTGCGTACAGGTCTGGAGGCCTCATTTTAGGAAGGATGTAGATTTACTTGAGCGTGCACAGAGAAGGGCAACAAGATTGGTGAGGGGAATGAAGGGATCCTCTTACCAAGAGAGGCTTAAGTTCTGCAAAATGCAGTGGCTGGAGACTAGGCACCTGCGCGGTGATCTAATTGAGGTATATAAGGCCTTGAATGGGTTGAGCACGCTGAATTCTGATGGGATCCTTCCACTTGTTCAGATTACGAACCTAAGGTGGCATAAATTCAAATTAAAAAAAGACAGATGTAGAATAGATATGCGGAAATTTGCCTTTAGCCAGCGGGTGGTTATTTAAGAAAATAACGTGTGGAAATTTAAGGAGGAACTGGACAGGCATTTGGAGGGAATGGTGTGATTTTTTTTTTTTTTTTTTTTTTTTTTTGGCTGATGCTGCATAAGCTCATACATTTGCTTTCTTGCATCACATGCCACTACTACTACTACTACTTCTACTACCCTCAGGGTTTTATTGATTCATTCATTATTGATATCGTTTTATTCATTGATTCATTATTGATATCGTTTTTTTATTGATTCATTATTGATATCGTTTTATTGATTGATTCATTGTAAACTCCACTGATCTGACAGTATAAGCAAGAATGTTATCCCTTAGTATAAGGCAATACCTTGAGTACTGCCTTCGTAGGCCTCACCTTGAGTACTGCATACTGGTCTGGAGGCCTCATTTCAGGAAGGATTTCAACGAAATTTTATATCTGGTTCATTTAGATATAACTTGAGCCATTCTAAATTTACTGAAGTTAGATTAGCAATTTAAACATTTTTGTTCGTATTAAAATTTTTAGTGGTCTATACAGTCATCAAGATGTGATTACATATTCCTGGCATTGCGTCCATTTTTAACTTAATGTTTGATATGATTTCATTTGGAAACTTGATTAGTTATTTCGAATAATTTTATAACAATGAACGTAACTCAAATAAAAAATTAAAAAAATCCCAATTTCACTTATCCGTTCGCTCCAAAAGTTGGTCCAATCATGAATTTATATAAGTTATCAACTTTCACAATGACAGATGGAAGTTGGACTGGAGATTGAATCAACTACCGGTTATCTGAAGGCAAATTTCCACACATCTATTCTCCAACTGTCTTTCCTCAACTGGAATTTATTTTCCCCAAGAGCATAATTTGAGCAAGAGGAAGAATCCAATCAGCACTGAGCTTGCTCTAACCATTCAAGGCCTTATACATCTCAATAAGATCACAGGCCTTGTCTTCAGACGCTGCAATTTACAGAATAACCTTGAGTACTGCATACAGGTCTGGAGGCCTCATTTCAGGAAGGATGTAGATCTGCTGAAACGAGTACAGAGAAGGGCAACGAGATTGGTGAGGGGAACAGAGGTTTGCGCTTACCAAGAAAGGCTTATTCTGTAAATTGCAGCGTCTGAAGACAAGGCCTGTGATCTTATTGAGATGTATAAGGCCTTGAATGGTTAGAGCAAGCTCAGTGCTGATTGGATTCTCCCTCTTGCTCAAATTATGCTCTTGGGGAAAATAAATTCCAGTTGAGGAAAGACAGTTGAAGAATAGATGTGTGGAAATTTGCCTTCAGATAACCGGTAGTTGATTCCATCTCCCGTCAAACTTCCATCTGCCATTGTGAAAGTTGATAACTTATATAAATTCATGATTGGACCAACTTTTGGAGCGAACGGATAGGTGAAATTGGGATTTTTTTTTTTTTTTTATTTGGCTTTTGTTGTATTAGCTTTCTTTCTCGCATCATATGTCCTACTAATGCTGATTTGCACCAAATCACCGATAGAAATGGTCTATTAAATCGCAACTTACAAATTCGCTATCGAAATTTTAAAAATAAACTAACGAAAGTCAATTGAAGGACAAAGCTTTTCATATTGCAGGATTTAATTAGGTCAACAAAACGACAATTTTTTTCAAAACTTATCAATTGCCAGGAGCTCAAAATTCTTTGACTTCGCAGTCCCCTGTCACGAACTAGTTGTCCTAATTATTCGTTGTATGATGACTTTCGTTTCAGATGTGGCTATTGTGTCCGATTTTATATTCTTTGTCTGAGACAGCATTTTGGAATTTCCTCTTTTCGATTATCTCTCGTTTAAAATTTCTCTACCGCAATATGTGAAATTCATCTGTTATCCCTGTTGGTCTCCCAGTTCTACTAATCTCTTTGAACTGTTTGTCTTCCTTTCTTTGAAACTGGACTTTTTTCTTCTCCACTAACCCTGACAGTGAGGTAATTTTCTTTGGCGGTTTTTATGTTCACCCCTCCTAGTGGGAAGCAGCCTTCCTGGTGTTTGCTGCTTCCTTGTAGCTAAGTGGCCAGAAACATCTAAACGACACACACATCGACACTCCCTACTGCTTTTGCGGACAAAGTGAAAGTTGGAAACACTTGCTTCTAGAGTGTGTACATTACAACGATATCAGAAACCGTCTCCGGAATAAGATCCAGGACTTCCCACCAGCAGATCTGCATCAACTGATATGTACCCAAAACAACCTCGAAGCCTTCCAGACCTTTGCAGCTGAGGTATTTGCCTGGAGGAGGACACTGATCGTCAATCACCGACGTGGAAATTCCGATCATTAACAATTCCACTGCCAACTGAAAGTCACCCCTTCTACTGACTATATATTTTTTTTTTCTGACCTCCGTTCTGCATTGTTTCCGGGTCCTGCCCTGGAACTAGGAGCAGCTTTGGCTCACCTTTTCTTCTTTCCCACTCTGTGCAGGATAGATAACCACTCTTCCATTTTTTTTTTTTTTTTTTTTTCATTCTCTCTCTGCTGGCACCCGATTTACATCTTTCTCTTCACTGTAGCCAGGGTGTGGGATTAAAATTATTTATTCTTTATTTTTATTTATTTTTATTTTTTATTTATTTTTATTTATTCTTTTTTATTTTTCCTCAAACCTGCATTCTGCACTGTTTTCGGGTCCTGCCCTGGAACTAGGAGCAGCCTTGGCTCACCTTTTCTTCTTTCTCCCTCTGTGCAGGATAGATAACCACTCTCACATTTTTTTTTTTTTTTCTCTTACTCTCTCTGCTGGCACCCCGACTTACATCTTCCTCTTCACTGTGGGATTAAAATTATTTAATTATTCTGTAATTATTATTATTATTATTTATTATTATTATTATTTTTTTTTTCATTTACTTAGCTTCATTTTTTTTTTTTTTTTTTTTTTTTACTCGTGCTCTGTTCAGACAACTGGGACTATCATTGGTGCCAGACAGCTCTCCCTTTTTTTTTTTTTTCTTTTCATCACAGGGAATTTATTTTATTTTTCTTATTTTATTTAATTATTTATTTTATTATTTTTTTTATTATTTATTTATTTATTATTATTTTTGTTTAATTTTTTATTTATTTATTTTTTTTTTTTAATTTTTTTTCCCTCTCTGGAGTGGGCCCCCAGAGAAATCTGGCCCACCTTTTGGCAACATCAGATGGTTCAGAGTCTCGTATCGAGACAGTACGTGCTCCATTGGGACTGGCCCACCTTCCCGTGGTGTGGACGAGTACCCAGAATCATCTGTCCAGGTGACTGATGCTTCTGGGTAGCCAAGCGGTCAGAATATAACAACAGAACACACACATAATACACACAAACCGACGTCACACACATCTGGCCCATTTGTAGTGATACTGTTCTTCACAGAGATACGAGGCGGAGTTGAACTCACGTTCTAGGAGCCGCCCTTGACAAAAACACATGTCCACATAAACGACACACACACTGAAATCGTTATTCCACAATCCGTCTTGAAATGTCTTCCTTACTTTTGTGTTCCAGTTAATGTGTTAAAGTTTTCGACATGATAATATTGCATATCATAAACTGGTTTGCATTGAAATCTCCAAATTCATTTTCTGCCTAAAGGAAAGCTTGCAATTTTGATTAGTTATTAATCAGTCCAAACTAGATTTTGAGCAGGTTTAGAGTATAGAACTTGCTTCTTATCCAAACATTTGTCGTTGAGCTTTGTGGTCTCTTTCCAAGCTACTGGCCGCATCTTTTTCATACCCGTACTTACACCTCTTTTAAAACCGGATAATGCTTTAGGCACCACATCTAAATATAAGGTGGACTTACTAACATCCTAACTTACTATCGTATTTCCGGTCTTGGTAAAGTGCTTCTCGCCATTCCCAACCCACTCCGCTAAATGTTTCCTTTGGTCTTCCGTCAAAAGGATGTCAGAAAAATTTTGAACAGCCGTGAAGTCAAGAATGCTCCAATTCCTGATGTTGCTTCCCCAGTTATTCCTGGAACTTCTGCGCCCTAGATTATTCCCCTTCTGTGTCGTCTTTTTACCCTTTCTTGTTTTGACTGGTGTATATCCTTCTTCTTGGAAATTAGCTCGTATCCAGCCAGTTTCTAAAAAAATGGCAAATCCCTCCCATCTAATTAACTTCCCATTTCACTTCTTTCCTTTTTAAAGCAATGGAAAAATCAATTATCCGCCTATTATTAATTTTCTTAAAACATTGCATTTTTCAATGAACGCTAATATGTATTCCAGTAGTGTCTATTCATTGGTGATATTTTGTCTTATGTTACCCATCTATGGGCAAATTCAATCGAAAAGTTTGGTGAAACTCAGGCAATTGTGGTCGACATTTCAAAGGCTTTTGATTGTGCTTAATGATCTTCTAGCGAACATTTCATCTTATGGGTTTCCGACTGTTTTGGTTTTTTTTTTAAATAGCTATCAGATTTCTCCCTGACCGCTGACTACGGGTGATGGTGGATTGCCCTCTGCCTTCTGAGTACTCCACTAACGCTGGTGTTCCTCTAGGTTCGGTTCTTTTTCTCTCACTCATTTCCTCTCTGTATATTATTTACCTTCCATTAACTGGACGGTTATTAATATACACATTGCATTGCACCTTTCAGTTTGAGAAACCTTGCCATGCATAAAGAGCGTAACTTCTCAAATATTGACTACCAATGCCTTAAATGCTGATTTCTAGGTAATCCTCCATTGGGACAAAGATAACTTACGAGTTAATATATATAATCTTTATTGTATACAAAATTGGTGTATACAATACACCCTTCACAGCAGCAATGCCAGGAGTTTTACATTGGCTGGTGGACAATAGCCTTGGGAGGAAGGTGCCCCACATAGAGGCTCGGGCTCATCCCCCAGAGCCAACAATAAAATCAGTGTTAGATTATTTACAGAATATTATGCTTTTGACAGTATTAACAATGTATTAATAAAGATATTCATAAATATATTTATATTATATTTATATTCATAAAGATATTCTTGACTTTATTCACAACACATTCATAAAGACATCGTGCTTTGAACATTATTTGCAATACATTTGGCATTATTATGTTGTCCATATCAATTTGCAGTTTGCCGGGGTAAGATCAGGCTCTTAAGGATCTGTCTTCGGTACCTTCGATCCTTCGCAAACCTACAGAGATCGTTGCCAATTGATTGGATTGTGGAGAGCATCTCCCTTGGGAGAAAACGGTCACTAAGAGCTAGTCTGTTGTAGTGGGCTGTGAGAGTGGGAACTGACCTCAGTCCGGGTAGAGGGAGTCTCCAGCGCAAAGTTCCAGATGCTTGGCTCCGAGACCATTCCTGTTGTCATTTTGTCAATTTTGAGAACAAGGCATTTTTCAAATACGAGATCTCTATAAGGAGTTTTCATGACTTCTACTTTATTTTGATATAAGCACATCACAAATATTGCTCCCTCTGCATCTAAGACACTGGGTGTTCTCTGTCCTTCTCGTGGTTACTTTTCTTCTAAATGGTTATTCACTCTGAAAAAAAGAGGCTGTAATCGACCTTACCATGGAATATTATTCCGATATTTGGGCACGTGCCTCCATAATCCCTTTGATTCTTCTAGCAATCAACAGAGGCCATAAGTTTATTAATCAAAAATTTCTTACAAAGTTTCTCCTCTCTCTCTTGTTTCTACTGCATACCTTTTCTTCAGTTATTTCCATATGCACTATTCTTCTGAATTGACTTCTAGAATTCCCCTTCTCTTCCAAAACAGTCCGAACACGTGCCGCACCCAGTTAAGTTTCATTTACTATGCAACTTTGAAGAACCAACTGTTTTTCATTTCTCATTTATCCATTCAACTTCCGTCTTTGTTTTCTTTTTTTTTTTTTTTGGAACAGTCTCTCTGTTCATACATTTTCCTAAAAATCGTAAATTACAGAAATTCAAGTGTATTTCAATATAAGTAATCTCTTTCGTGTTTGGTGTTTTCATAACTACAAAAGGTATTGCCAGTGCAAATTCAACTCTAGTGCATTATATTGAGAGCGAAATGTATCGATTTTTAAGTTGTAGTTGGAGATAATATTTTTCATTCATGCAAGTGGTTACATTTGATATCAAAAAGTATGGGAGCAAGACTAAAATTGTCAATGAGACTTCATTACAATATAAAAGAAAATTAGTGGTTTATCTGTTTTTGAACGTCATATTTCTTAACAGTAGTAGTAGTAGTAGTAGTAGTAGCATGTGATGCAAGAAAGCAAGTGTATGAGCTTATGCAGCATCAGCCAAAAACAAAAAAAAAAAAAAAAAAAAAATCACACCATTCCCTCCAAATGCCTCTCCAGTTCCTCCTTAAATTTATTTAACTTATCAACTTCCACAACGACAGATGGAAGTTTGTTCCAGCAATTAACCACCCGCTGGCTAAAGGCAAATTTCTGCACATCTATTTTACATCAGTCCTTTCTTAATTTGAATTTATGCCCCTTTAGGTTCGTAAACTGAACAAGTGGAAGGATCCCATCAGAATTCAGCGTGCTCAACCCATTCAAGGCCTTATACACCTCAATCAGATCACCGCGCAGGTGCCTAGTCTCCAGCCACTGCAATTTGCAGAACTTAAGCCTCTCTTGGTAAGAGGATCCCTTCATTACAATCTACATCCTTCCTAAAATGAGGCCTCCAGACCTGTACGCAGTACTCAAGGCGTGGCCTGACCATTGCCTTATACAGAGGGACAATCACATCCTTTTCCCTGCTAGCAAAATTCTTATATATCATTGACAAAACCCCATGACCTGCCCTGGCAGCCTGTCTGCATTGCTCAGAAAACTTCATATCTGACTGCACAATTACTCCCAGGTCTTTTTCATTTTCTACCACCTTAAGTGTAGTACCACACAGTTGGTACGTTTCTCTGGGGTTACTTCTAACCATATGCAGTACTTTGCATTTGCCAAGGTTAAACTTCAGTTGCCACTTCTTAGCCCATCTGTCCAAATTATCTAGATCCTGTTGCAGTAGCACACTCCCATGACTGACATTAACAACCCTGCCAACTTTGTATCATCTGCAAACTTCGACATTAAGCCTAATATACCTTCATCAATATCATTGATAAATATACAAAAGAACAGTGGATCCAACACCGAACCCTGTGGGACTCCACTAATAACATTAGTCCAAGAAGAGCAGCACCCATTGATTACCACCCACTCAACCATCCTTTTATCCATTGTAGCAAATTACCCTTAATACCATTCTGCTCTAATTTGTACAGTAGTTTTCCATGCGCAACAGTGTCAAAAGCTTTCCTGAAATTCAAATATATGATATCAAAATTATTTTTCTCATCCAGTTCCTTTGTAACCACATCATAATAATCAATCAAATTTGTCAGACAAGACTTTCCCTTAACAAATCCATGCTGTGTCTGAATTATTGCTGCAGTCTTGTCTAGATGATCCTGCAATGCATCTTTAACCAGTGACTCCATTATTTTACCCGGAACAGAAGTTAAACGAGCTGGTCTGTAATTACTCGTGTCACCCTTCGATCCCTCTTTGTGAATTGGGGATACATTTGCACATCTCCAGTCCATGGGACTCCCCTGAGTCCAAGGATGCTCTCATAATTATGGCTAAGGGTTTGCTTAGTTGCTTTGCCGCCTCCTTTAATATAACTGGATAGATCCCATCCACCCCAGGTGCTTTTCTAAGGATTAACTTCAAACATTTCTCCTCCACTTTGCTCTCTGTTATTACAAAATCATTAAGCACCCTGCTACAATTCTGCAATTTAATAACCTCCTTCCATTTTCAAAACTTAATGACTCCTCATGTGTGAATGTAGATTCAAAATACTCATTCAGTTTGTTTGCTATCAGAGCAGGATCATCAACAGTCGAACCATCGATGTCAAGTGGACCAATCAGATTCATCCCCTTCCTTTTAGAGTTTATATAAGTAAAGAAATCCTTGCTGTTTTTCTTAGCATCTTTTGCCAAAGATTTCTCGTAATCCGCCTACGCCTGCCGAACCTCTTTTGTGACCTGATTACAGACTAGTTTATATCTGCCATAGGCTTCTGTGTCGCCTGATAATTAATATGCATCCCATGCATTTTTCTTCTCTGGCACGAGTCTCATTAGTTCATTTGATAACAATTAAGTCTAAACCTTGAACAATATTTCTTAATAGGTATGAAACTTTTACTAGCATTCACGATTAATTCCTTGAACGCTTCCCACTTAGAATTTACTGTTGATAACATCGACAGTTGATCCCACTGTACAGAATTTAAAAACTGTCTGAGACCACTGTACTCCCCTTTACGGAAGCAAAAACCCTTTCCTTTACCCCTGATGGTAATTAAATCCTGAAGCAAATCCCGCATCAGTACACTGTGATCATAGCCACCTAATGGTTCATTTATCTGCAAATTCTTAATACACGAATGATCACTGCCGATAACCAGATCAAGAGTATTACTTTCTCTGGTTGCCTCTCGAACATGCTGCTGCAGAAACCAAACATCCAATAAATCCACAAAAGTCTGACTAGTGTGTGAGTGACCAACCCACAAGTTCCAGCCCATATCTGGGAAGTTAAAATCCCCCATTATAAGACATTCTGATTTACTAGCCCACTCTATTTCTCTGTACATTTGTTCATTGCACTCATTCGAGTCATTAGGGCTATAAGACACTCCTACTCTTATTTTTGCTTTCGCAGTGCTTATGTCACACCAAACTGACTCAACAGTGCACTGTTCATCTTATCAACTGGGTGCACTTCCTTTGATTTTATGTTTTTCTTAATTAACAGCATAACACCACCTCACTTTCTATCCTGTCTATCCTTTCTGTACACATTGTACTCCCCAAATTCCAGTTCTGCATTCCTTATGTCTGTGTGACACTACGTCTCTGTTATCCCAACAATATCCGCCTTTGATATCTTGACCAACACTTCCAATTCATCAAATTTATTTACTATATTTCTAGCATTAGTATACATGCAAGCATACATGCTCCTATGCCTATTCCTAGTTAGCCTAACATATCCCATATATCCATCTATTTCATGATGACTGCCATCAGTCCCTGAAACCCCCAACACCCCTCGCTCCAGGTTGCTACTTATTCTAATAGAAGTTGAGCAAGAATCACCTTCACCTCTGCCTGCGGTTACTGTTAAACTATTAGTCCTTGTATCTCCCCAAGCCAGCAGTTTTCCGACCCACCTAACACTGCCTCGATAGCATCAGCAAATATTCTTGCACCCCTTCTATTTAAGTGTATCCCATCCCTGTAGAACCAGTCTCTCCTGTTAACAAGTACAGACCAGGCTGAAAAAAATTCTACCCCCTTGAGCCTTGCACAATCCTTCCAGGGCCGAATTGATCGACAGGGCTTTCATCATATACTCCCTCCTATCGTGTCTGGGCAGAATTGCAGACACTTTCAAATTGAACCCTAATTCACGGCTTTTTTTCAACAGTGACCTGTACTTGTTAAGTAATTCCGCCGGTCTCCTACTCTTGATATCATTAGTGCCAACGTGTACAACTATATCACCTTTTGTGCCCTTAAAAGATGATATCCGCTCTACAACATCATCAACCTTTGCCCCTGGCAGACATACCCTGGTCCTGTTTCACCTATCCTTTTTACAAAGCATGTTCCCCGTTTCCCTGACAATAGAGTCTCCAACAACTACTAGTTCATGTGGGACCAGCGCATTCTGCCTTGGGGGCTGCCGCTGTGTTGCTTGATGACCAAGTGCAAGCTCTGGCGTTGATGTGGGCAGCTAAGAGCCTGATGGGCCCCTCAATTTAGATCTTTCGAGGGCATCCACTCTGTCCTTCAAACTCTCATATAGGCCCATAACAACGCTGAGTCGTCGCCTGATTTCCTTACACTCCTCCTTACATCGCGCACACACAAAGACAACCCCCATGGCAATATCATGTTCCGTTCCAGAGAGTTCGGCAAACATTTCACAAGTTGCACATTTTTTTGGCTGTGATGCTTTGGAGAATCGTCCCCTGGAGTTCTCCCCTGAGTCACAGCACTCCTGCCGCTTTGCTGCTCTTGTCTGGGGCATGATGTTTAAATTAATAATATTTGGCATAACTGGATTCAAATATACTGGCATGTGTATAAATTTCATCTGTCACTTGCATAATCATTCATTACAATATGTTTCTTTTCTAGGATGCCAAATTTATGTTCCTTCGGGTATTTAGTGTTAGAAACGAAGTTAAAATCAAAGGGATAGATGCAGAGATGTTCAAAACGATAGCAGAAAAAATGAAGTTTAGGTGAGTATAGAAATTGTAGATGTCATTTAACAATCCACTAAATATTATGGAGATTGAGCAGTAGTCGGTAGAGCCTACCTGGATACAGAAACCCAGCAAGAGTCTGATTCCTGGAAATGTGAGTTTTATACACGCGTGTGCATGTTACGGATAGTGTGGATTTTTTTTCCACTAATTACCAATAGTTGGGTGATCGAACGCTTATTGACATTGATGGATTACCATTCTTTCTTATACCAGATTCTCCTTTGATTTTGAAGTGCATGCCAGAATCATTTTGTCTTGGGATGAATAGTAAAGGATGCATACTTTCTAATATGATGAGTTAGATTATGTGATAGTAAATGGAAGTGATTCATCTGTGTATCACCTTCTTATCTCGAGGATGGATGTTACGTTAATTTGTAATTGTGTGTGCTTTCTTTTTTCCAGGAACATTATTTGGATGCATCTGTTTGGTGGAGTTATTGGACGGTGTGTTGATCTGTGAGTTGTCTTTTTCTAGCAACATTGTTGAATGTGGAAGATAGGTGTTGTACGCTATAAGCAGCTGGAGAACTCCTTTTGTGGCTTTTAAATGAGGCGGTTTTAATGGTCCTTTTATGCTGGATGGTTAGATAACTAAAGAGGTTTTCTTTTCTCTTAGTATTTTCATTCCTTCAAGCATCTGGACTACTGTATCAGTTCAACAGATATCTATGTATTAGTTTTTCTGTGATGATTAACTTTGCTTATTTGTTTCCATCTTTGTCTCAACCTTCTCCTCTTAGACAGAAGGTAGCTATCGGGATACGTACCTCTGCCAAACTGGGTATCTTATCGAACATCCTGAGATGAACCTCAGGATGTTACCTCTGTCTATGAGCTATTACACCTTTTAAAATTTCAAGTGGCAAAGTTCTTTACAGGAGAGGCAAGTAGAGTCACGAAAACAGCTGCAAACGTTGCAATTGAAATGTGATAAAATTTCAAATCAATCGCTACAGCTGTACTCACCGATAATGAGCAAATCAGAGCAAGTAAAACCAAATTGAAGACACGCATCGAATTATTGGAAAAGGTTATCAGTTCCTTCACAGACAAAACAATGACAACTTTTACTGAAAGTGTAGATGATACGGCTGTAAATAATACTACTTCTTATGCAAAGGTTTCACAGCGAGCTTCTACCCAACCAAGTGTTCAATCATTTTCCCCGATACACAGAGAAAATTCTATTGAAAAAAAAAATATAAACTAAGTAAAACCAAATATGGTAATGTTGAAAGCAAATGAGGGAGGCTGATATGAAATTCCGCGAAAGTCAGAAATATAATTACCAATACCCTGAAAACAGATTCAAAACAATGAATATTACATCCGTTAGACTTGCCAGAAATAAGGGGATACAGTGGAGACTGCAAATTCCCATGACAGAGTGGTAATCAATGGTCACTGCTCTTCTTGGAATAATGTTTATCACTCCTCATAAAGTTGTAGGAGAGGTCGGATGTCTATGCTGTCGAATGTAGAATGAATATCCAGATAAACAAACAATTGCCATCTCAACCCTATATTTTAGAGCCCCAGAATGATGTTGGTGGTTTCCAGCAGGTTGGTAATGGTGGACCTGCATTTCAAAGCATAGTGAATAAATGGTGATTCACATGGCAGAACCTGGTTGGTTAAGATGGGAAGAAGACATTTCTCCATGACTTTAAAGCGACATGAGGCTTTCATTATTGGCCTGAATTGTGATACTGAGGTCGCTCCTTGTGTTTTTGGGATTGGTCAGACAATATATTGGTTCCAGGCTGTCGGGAAACTTTGTGTTGTGAGGATTCCAATAAACATTCCTGGGAGTGCATCAATGATGTTAAACATTAACGCTCTGAAGGATGAATTGTAGGATCCCCATCATATCCAGTGCAAGACGTTGGTGGGGATATCATTGATGGCTTTAATAAGCTCTTTTTGTAATGATGATGGAAGCGAGGATATCTCGCTGACAACTGTTGTGAATGGTATTAAGGTCTGATGCTGACTTTGGCTTAAATATTGTGATGTAGTCTAGCCATTACGCCGGATTAGGTTGTTCAGGGAATTCATCATGCCTTGCCTTAAACGGTGCCTTCCCAATCGCGATTGTTTTGTCGATGTAGGCTTTCATGGCTTTAGATTTGCTTCTATTGAACTGGGCACGGGCTCTTGAGTATGCAATCCTGTCTAGTCGGTCTGATGTTGCTTTCCATGTTCCCTGTAACCTTTGTTTTTTCTGAAATTTAAGGTTGAACTGTTGGGTCCACCATGCTTTGCTCCGACAAGAGATTGAAACTATTTTTGAAGCTGCAGTAGGAGCAATAGACTGCAGCCATGAGGTAAGAAGGTGCAGCCCGAGCTGTGGGTGACATTGGTTTAGGGCTTTCCAAGGAAAAATAGACGCTGCGAAGCAGCATTTCTGTGGATTGATGAGTGAAGGGCGAATCACTGTCTTCTTAACTGGTGCCTGATGTTGCCAGGATGTCCTGGAAGTGATTGAAAGAATGAGAGCTACTGGTATGGTCTGACATGAATGCTGTTTCCGGCTGGCTGTCGACGGTGAGGATGTCTGTTGCATAGATTAGGTCTAACGGGTTAGTGTCTCTGGTAGAGGAAAGATTCTGGAGGGTCAGACCTACTACAGCCAGATTAGTAGATAACAATCTGTGAAGACTGTTGGCCTCAGCTAATATTAAAGTCTCCACACACAATTAATGTTGCTTTGGGATGGCATTGATTAATGGGTGATTTCTGGAACAAACTTTCTGTCGTTGTAGAAATTGATAGTTTAAATTAGTTTCAATGCAGAACTAGGCAAACATTTGAAGCGAGTGGAAGGGTGAAAAGATTTTTTTTTTTTTTTTTTTTTTTGGCTGATGCTGTATAAGCTTGCTTTCTTGCATCATATGCCTTTACTAATGCTAGTCATTTTCCCATGCTACCACCCTAAAAATCTTTAAATTGCCCCGCCTTCTTTTCCATTGGATGAAGATGGTGGAGCAATACGTCACTACAAATGCGCAGGTAAATAATTACATTGTTGTCTCCCACTGAAATACAGCTGCTTCCATAACATTCACCAACCTCGTTCCCGTGTTTCACTCTGTAATACATGACCACACACGACATCATTACATGTTCCGTTTTAATGTTAGCTGCTGACGAAGGGACCCGATATAATTTGTATATAGGTTAGCATTTTGCAAATATTTTAAATATTTGTTTAGTTTGAAAATATTTTAGTCCTGCTCTTTCGGATGCACGAATATTCCTCATGCATTATGGAACCCGAAGTTAGAGGCTTTGGGTTCCATTTTTCCTAAGTGACCTATGTATATGCAGGCAAATAATTACATAGTGATATTTATTTCACCTTGAGAATGCCTCGTGGTGGGGGTTGGGCAGCCAATGGGAAAAGAGAGATGCGGGCCACGTGGGACAATTGGGTGGGGAAATTATGCCCCTGCCAATGCACAGATAAATAAATATATAGGTCATTTTCTGAGTAGATATCGATCATAGTGGCATAGTGTTTGGGTAAGCTGCCACCTGTGGTTTCCCAAACCTGCGTTATCAGTACCCTTGTGATTGAAACAGAACCTCTGTAAAAGCCAGAAAAGTGTGTTGCATGTGTAGTTTAGTGTTGGGTTCTGTTTGTGCTGGCTTCTTGGCCGCAGGGCCCGTAGTGAGGCTCCACCTTGCCATCACTACCATTGGGAGGTGAGTCAGCTGTCCACTATACTATGGATGCTCTCCATTAGGGATTTTTTTTTAGAACAAAAAAAAGCATAAGTCAGGGAGATAACTGAAGGATGGGAGTAAAATTTCAGGCTTATTTTGGAAAATGACTGTCACTACTTTAAAACCCCTCATACTGCGGATCTTCAAGCGGGTCAATATAGTTCCTATTTAAAAAAAAATAGGAACTACATTGAACTTCACCCTTCTGGCGCAGAGCCGTCCCGGGGTGACCAATGTTTCTTGGGAAATAAACTGAGTTTAATAATAATAATAATAATATTAAAGGTGATAAAAATGATGAAACTGATTACAGAGCCATATCCTTGCAAAACAGCCTGGCTAAACTCTTCAACACAGCAGTACACAAACATCTCTTCGAATTCTTCAGGCCTTTCATTGATCAGAACCAATATGGTTTCTGCAGTGGCAAAGTCACAAATCTGCTTCCTTTCTGGCAATACACCTCTGAAATTTTTGATAACCACCTTCAAGTTGATGCAGTCTCCACAGATATATCTAAGGCATTTGATAAAGTCCCAAACGAACAACTTCTGGAAAACCTTAAGCTATATAGTATCCATGACCCTTTGCTCTCATGGCTACGCAGCTATATTACGCATCGTTCCTTGAGCGTTATCATCAATCAAGTGAACCCAGACAGTTCTATACCATTAAGGGGAGTACCTGAAGGCTCCCCCCCTTAGGTTCTCTTCTTTTCATTGTTTTCATAAATGATCTTCCTTCTTTCATATGCACCACCAATATTCAAGTTGCTCTCTATGCAGATGATCTGAAGATCTACTCAGCAGTGAAGGAAATTACCGATTCCCAACAACTTCAATGTACTCTCAATAAATTCTCTGTGGCCATCTCTGAATGGCTGTCTGCTAACCCCTCGAAGTGCAAAGTAATCTCTTTCTCATCCGGCAGATCTCCACAAGTGATAAATACGGAGTACACTATTAAATCTGTGATCATCGAAAGGTGTGCCCAAGTTAACGACTTGGGAATTCTCTTCTCCAGCAATGTTAAATTTGATGCCCGTGTCCTTAAAATCACCAGCAAAGCAATTAAAACGCTGGAATTTATCAAAAGGACCACCTACAGTTTCAAAAACTGCAGATATGGTTGTCCTTTATAAAACTATTTTACTACCAATCCTTGAATTTAGTTCACCTATCTGGAATCTTTGCACGAAAACTTTAACTAACAAAATTGAAGCAGTCCAAAACAATTTTGTCCGTTACCTTACGTACCGCAATCCTCTATTCTATCACTCAGTGTATTATGAATTGCTGTGTGATTACTTTCATCCGCGGCCTCTGTGTACTAGATGAGTTATTGCTGACATCACCCTTCTAGCCAAAGTAATCACTGGAACTTATGAAGCATCTGATATCCTTAGCTAAATGAACTTCAATGCTCCTTGTAGACAAGTCAGGAACCTTACACTGTTTCTCCTTGACTCTGCCACCACGGTCTTTATGAAGTTCAGTCCACTAAAGAGAATCAGCAAATGAGTCTCTCATTGAAGAAGAAGAATTCTTTATTGCATACAAAACGCACATGCCGTACACAATACCCGTCACGGCTACAAGCCAGGGTTGACTTCTTTGACAGCTCCCAACCACTGACGAACTCCATCCACAAGTTTCCCTCTTCTCTTAAAATGCAAAGTGACTAACTCTGATCTAATTATTGTAGTGTATTATTATTATTAGTTTTATTATTTTTCTATTCTCTAACTGATTAATGCAATCCTCTTTTGTACACATGATTTTAATATTTGAATCAATGTTTATCTTCCTGTTGGATCTCTTATTATTGTTATTGTGTTCATTGTTCTGATCTCAGATACACTGTTAATGGTTACCTGCTGTGCTGTGTATCTTGTTATTAATAAAAATAAAAAATAAAAAGGGGAAGGAAGAACATCAGTGCTTTTTCGACAGATTTTACTTAGAAAAGATTTTATTTACTCCTTGATACCTCTACATTTTACGTAGAAAAGTGTGCGCGGGGGTGGCGAGCAAAGCGAGCAGAGAGCGAATCCCCTAGATATTATTATTATTTCTGCTAAGAGACACCCAGTTACGGCTAGGAGTTGAAGGTACATATTCTATATATTCTTTGAAGGATAACGAATGTCCATGCTTAGATTTACTTGAAGTTTCAGTATTAAAAAGAATCTGGACAATCAAATCACAACAAATTATTAATCTTCTTGATTCCGGTTTTGTTGATGGGCTTTTTCCAGCTCCCCTGAATCAACCAATCTTAAAATTCTGGTTAAAAATCCTTACAACCCGGTCAATGTTCCTTACACTTATCGTCCTATTGCACTACTACCAGTGCTAGGCAAGGTTTTAGAAAAGGTTATTGTAACTAGATTTATGAAATATATTATAAGGCTAAAACACTCAATTTGGCTTCGCAAAAGGCTCTTCAACTGTTGATACTATACAGTTTGTAATGGATTCGGTCTCAAATGTGGATTCCAAGTATGTTCTCAGCCTCTTTGTGGACTTCAAAGCGTCTTGGCGAAGTGTCTGCTCCCCTTTATCATCTAGTTTCTGATTATTTCCATGGTTGTAGTCTTGTGGTGTATTCTGGTCTCTGTTCGGTTACTCGTACTGTTACTGTGGCCTGCCCTCAGGGATCAGTCCTAGGACCGGTCTACTGGAATATGGTTCTTGATGGGTATCTCTGGGTACAGTGCGACAAAATTTTGAAGGCGGCATATGCTGTCGAGTTGATCGTATCAGTTTTCGGAGAGTCTCGTAGGGAACTAGAATAACGGGAAAACGAAATCTTGGAAGACCTTGATGGTTGGTGTACCGTGCGCAAACTTCAGATTTCTATTGACAAAAATAAACAAATGCTTTTGAAAAGTTACTTGAACCTGAATAGACCCCAATATAAAAATTAATAATCAATCCATTAAAATTGTAAGAACAGATAAATATCTTGGAATAACGATGGACGATAGATTTAGTTTTATAGCCCACGCAAAAACGGTGCTGAACAAAAAAGTCTTAACTGGTAAAATCATTAAAATAATTAGAAATGTCTGGGGAATTAAACTCGCAACTTTAAAGTTATACTACGAGTGTATTTGTATACCAATAATTTGTTATGCTGCAGGTACATGGAGTTATCGTGTTAATAACTGTTTAGTCTTGAAGTATTTGACTGAAGCATAACGTTTCTTTCTTCTTGCAATCACAAGAAATTGCAGAACAGTGTCGACAATGGCACTCCAAGTATTGAGTGGAAAACTTCCTATCTAATATGAAGTTATGTACCACTACTTACAATATTATCTTCGGAAAGCTCTGCCTGCAAGGGTGAGCAACTATTCAATTAATTTAGACATGCCAACTAAGGATGATAATTGTAGAATTAGAAGAGAGTTTGTTAATAGTTGGCAATTAACTTGGTCCAATGCAGAAGTTGGAAGAATTACTTTTAGTTACTTTCCTAACATATTAGAATTTACCAAGCAACAGTCGGCCTGGTTTTGTCCAGGTCTGAATGTATCTTTTCTTCTAACAGGACGTGGCAGCTTGAACTCCAAACTGTTCACTCTGGGGTTGGCTGCCTCTCCATTATGTAAGTGTGATGTTCCTGAGACTATGGAGCATTTAATATTTGACTGCTATCTTTATATAGACTTAAGAAATAATCTGCAGCTTCATACAGAAGTGTACAATGAAGATGACCTACCATGTTTTGTCAATGAAAAAGAAAATCTCCTAGATTTTCTAATTTTGCTGATAAATTGTTTGTACGTAGGAAGAGACTAATTGGAGTTGATCTGTAAATAGTGATGCCAAATAACCCAGAGTTTGTGTTCAAGGACAAGAACTATTATGCTTTTTATCCATTAAATATGTTTTCTGTAAATAAGTCCTTAGTTTTCTTTTCTTAAGTAAATATGCTGGTTCCACGATGGTAATGATGTTGTGTTTTGTAGATTATTTGCAATAAATATAAAATTGGATTTAGTAGAATTAAGAGAGAGGTTGTCTGTTGGTTGTATTAGTCGTCCTTCAGCCAAGTGTAGTTCCTGTCAAGATGTGACTTGTAAAGACTATCAGAATATTGATAGCGGTTTTGTACAGAGGAAAAGTTGGCTATGCATGTTGTAAATATGATATTGAATTGTAAAACGCTGACAAGGTGCTATCTATGTTTGTACATTGATAGCACCTTGTCATTTTCCTTCTGAGTTTAATGCTGAAATCTGGTAGTGTCGGATCAGATAATCATAGTGTTATTAAGAGGCAAAGTGGTTGAGTCCTGTATAAGACTGGACAAGGGTGTCTGGTTGCTGTGGCCTAATAGTAATACTTTTGAATGTAATGTTAATTAATGTAATGGAGTGTTATGGTTTTAGATTTTCTGATTAAGTTCCCCAGGAGTGGTGATCGTACGCACTTAGATAATAGTAAACATTGTATATAGGTACTTTTTTTATTTATATTATTTTTTTATATTTTATTATTATTATGTTTTATTTATTTTTAATGCATTTATATATTTTATTATTTTATTTTATTTTTTTATATTATTATTTTTTTTTCTCACTCTAAACTATTGTAAACTTTTCTCTTCTATTTCATGGGAGGTCTGTCTCTTCCCCTTATCTTCTATCCAACCTCCCCATCCCTTCCAATCTCCATACTTCTCAATTCTCATCTCCACTTCCTTTCCCTAACCACCTTGGGGGCCCCCAGGCTTGCTTGATAGCCCCAGTAAGAATCTCAGCTAGAAAGTGGACCCCGACGCGCCTCCTCCTCGCCAAGGTTGGGAGTTACGGGGAAGAGGACCAGGTGTCCCCTTCCCCTGGCTGCAAAGTCTCCAGGTGCCAGCACTCAACACAACATGACATGACACATACTTACACACCTACATACATACACTTGCCGGCCATCACCTTTTCAGATGCTACAGCGGCATATAGGAGAAACCCTGGAGACCGCAATTGAAACAAACAGATCTTGACATATTCTATTATACTACTAAATATAATACTTATACAATTTTAAAATACAGTATATACGCTGAGTGATCACTGAATTATGACAACCGCTATGAAAACTGAATGCGACCTGTTGACAAGGTGAGGTCTGAGAGTGCAGAGTTAGTCGTCCTACGTAGCATAGATAAGGTGTCAGTCTTTTAGTAGGTAGTAAAATTCCGAGCGTGATGGGTAAAAGGAAGGTTTTATCGAAATTTGATAAAGGACAGATTGTGGGTGCTCGACGAGCTGGCGCTTCTATTTCCCAAACGGCTGAACTAGTGGGGTGTTCGAGAGCCGCCGTAGTTAAAGTGTACGATTACTGGCGTCAAAATGGTCAAACAAGGACCTGACGGCAAAACTTCAAAGGTCAGCTAAAGGTTGTGGTTAGAGGGGCGAGCGCCAGGTTCGACGATTCGTACAGGCGAACAGGCGCAGCACCGTTGAAGAGACGACCCAATACATGAACCACAATTCGCCCTTAGCAGCCCTTGTGTCGTTAAACCGAACTACAACAACAACAACAACATGGACCAACCTGGAATGACCATGCGTCGCACGCATGGCTATACCAGCAGACGACTCCTACGCATTCTCTCCTAACCAAGGTTCATCGGCGTAAAAGACTCACCTGGTGCAAAAGAGCATGCAATTTGGATGTTAGAAGACTGGAAGTCTTTTATCGTCTTTTAAAGTGTGCCGGTCGGATGAATCACGTTATTTACTGCACACAGTGAATGGTGGTGTACGGATTTGGCGTCAACAATATGAGACTCTTGATACATCATGCATGGTATCAAAAAGTGCTGGTCGGTGGAGGCGTTTGTGTGGTGTGGAGCATGTTTCACTGGCAGGAACGTGGACCCCTGGTGCATGTGGAACAACGTACCAGTGGTTTCCGTTATCGTCAGCTGCTTGCTGACTGTGTACACCCCGCTATATTACACTTTTTCTCGAATGACAATGGTGCTTTCCAACATGACAATGCGCTGAATCATCGAGCACGTGTTGTGCAGGAATGGTTTGAGGAACAGAGTTCTGACTTCCAGCATATCGATTGGCCTCCGAACTCCGCCAATATAAATCCCATAGAGCACTTGTGGGACACTATGGAATGGCATATCCAGCGTCTGGATACACCAATCACTTCCATACCTGCATTTCTGACCGCATTACATTCAGCTTTGTTGGCCATACCTGACGAATGCTTCTGACATCTTGTTGACCAATGCCACGTCGGATAGCTGCTGTACTGAGGCCAAAAGAAGGACCTACGAAGCATTAGGTAGGTGGTCATAATTCAGTGATCACTCATTGTATATGATACTTGTTACCTGAGATATATAATACTGTACTATATAATATCGGTGTAAATACACCATAGTTAACCCATATATTTGAGCTACGATTGTAGCGTAGAAGGCATCGTTTTAATTGTATCTCATAATGTGATTGCCTTCACAACAAGATAGCTACTATTGAATTACTTCAAATAAATAACGCTTCTTAGTAGAGAACACTACTGTTATTTATTTTCAGCGGTACCACCACCCAGACGATCGTTTCGAAGCTGTTTGTGAATTTAATGTGAAAAAACCCATTGGACCAGATCTATTCAAACCATTGTCCCTATTAGACTTAGAAAAGCAAAAAGGTAGAGGGAGAGTAATAGTAGGAGTGGAAGAGGAAAAAAAACGTCGTCGAAGAATGAAAGGGACAGTAACTCTTCAACTCACACCACTCAAAAACTCATAAATTCCTCCAATAGGTAACGCTTCCCCAGTAGAGAAGACTGTTGTTACCAATTCTCGGAAACTCCGTGACTACCCGGCTCCTCCCCCAGACGATCGTTTCGAAGCTTTTTGGCTTCGTCATCAGTGGGCGGGTAGGTAGTCGTTTCGAAGCTGTTTGTATGTATGTATGTGGATATGCACTCGATTATCCACTTGTCCCTATTAGACTTAGAAAAGGGAAAAGTAGAGGGAAAGTTATAGTAGAAGGGGAAGAGGAAACGAAACGATTCAGAAGAATGAAAGGGACAGTAACTCCTTCAAATCACACCACTCAAAAACTCATAAATTCCTCGAATAGGCAACGCTTCTCCAGTAGAGAAGACTGTTGTTACCTATTCTCGGAAACTCCGTGATTATCGGGTTCCCCTGTCGACCGTTTCAAGACTATTTGTATATGTGTGGGATAATAGCTCTACTATCCACTTGTCCCTATTAGACTTAGAAAGCAAAAAAAGGTAGAGGGAAATTAATAGTAGGAGTGGAAGAGGAAAAAAAAACATGTAGAAGAATGAAAGGGACTAACTCCTTCAACTCACACCACTCAAAAACTCATAAACTCGTCGAATGGGTAACGCTTCCCCAGTAGAGAAGACTGTTGTTACCCATTCTCGGAAACTCCGTGAGCACCAGGCTCCCCAGACATGTTTCAAGGCTATTGTGAATTTAATGTGGAAAAAAAAAAAACCCATTGGACCAAATCTATTAAACCAAACAAATGAATTATAAAATTCAAATCTAAATCATAAAAAATCTAAATTTAGACGATCATTTCACAGCTATTATGAATTAAGTGTGAAAAAAATCCATTGGACCAGATCTATTTAACCAAACAAATTTTTGAGTTATAAAATTGAAACCTATATCATGGAACTGGTTTTGATGAGAACTTAAGACATCTAGATTTTTTATCAAGAAAACTGAATTTTGTAATAGACGAAAAAAATAAAAACCCAGGTGCTGCTTTTTTTTTTTTTTTCCCCTCTCTCTCTAAAATTACTAAAACCAGTACTTTAGATGAACCTCATTTCCAACCAAACTGCACGGAAGAGGTGGCTCTCCCCACCTTTTCAGAAACTTATCAGACCCTAAACGCCATTTTTCCAACTGTAAAAACCTTTGCATGGAAGCAGACATTGTTTGTTTCAAGTCCCAAAGACATCCCCTAAAGGTCCCAAACCTTTTCCGTTTTCGAAGCTTCCACACATGATATTTTGCCTCTGTAATTTAAAATATAGTGAACATTTTTTTCTTGCCCAAGGGATGATCGAATTGCAAGTAAATTACCTCCTCTAGTGTGAACTGTCTTATCCTCAAAAATCTACAAATTCTTTTCCAAACTTCCTGCGCGAATCGACAGTAATAAAATAAATGGTACACTGTTTCAATTTCGGTACAAAATTCGCATAATCTGTTTCCTGTCTGACTAAATCTATATGTGACATCGTTCACTGGTATGTTTCCGTAACCAACCCTCCATGAAAAGTCAATACGCGACGGGTAGTTTCCGCCAATTTTTAAATTTTTAAAAAACAACTGGGCATTATTTCCTAAATTTGGCTTTTCTGGATTTTCTGAGTTAAACAGTGTCCAGTAGAGTCGTTTTAAACCCCCCTTAAAAGGATCTATATCTTTCTCCCTTAACTGCGTGCACATATCCCGAATTTTTTTGTAATATATAGAATTGTCTCTGCTGTAGGCCCTAGATAATTGCCGCCTTTAATTAAGGCTGTATGAAATCCCATAAAATATTTTATCAGCACCGCTACTAAATGGTTAGCTTGCACCATATTAGCCACATCCAGCAGTCTCTTGCAGCTACACCTCAAATTAATTTTTGGAATACTTATTCCCCCATCTTCCCACGGTAAAAATAAAAATTTCTGCGGTATTTCTTGCCGTTTTCCTCCCCATAGAAACTGAAATGTTGGAACGTAAAATCGTCTCATTGTCCTAGCTGTGATTCCTGTTATAAACACCGTGTATAAGATTTTAGGAAGAATTACGGTTCTAACAATAATGGATTTGTTCTCAAAAGAAAATTGTCCCACTTCCCACTCTTTTAAACTTTCCCGTATTTTAGTGGTGAGCCCTCCTACAGGTAGCATGGGACTCTCTCTAAACGGAACTCCCAATATTTGAATCGATTTATTCGACTCCACTTCTCGTTGTGGTAAAGGCCGATGTACCCATTCCCCTAACAATTTTATCCTGGTTTTATCTTCGTTTATGTTTAACCCCGACTTTTTACCAAAAGAAGTAACGAGTGACATAAATTGTTCCACCGCATAACTCGTAGTGAGGGTGGCGGTAACATCATCCGTATATGCTATACATTTACACCGTTCTGCCGGCTGTGGCAACGGTATCCCCTGAATGGCCTCAGTTCTGTCTATTCTTCCCAGTAGTGGTTCCAGTGCTAACGTAAATAACAAAGGACTAAGCGGACATCCTTGTTTAACTCCCCTTTCAATTTTAATGTTTTTCGAGATTTCTCCATTTATCAAATGGAGATATCTCGAAAAACATTTATATACACGTAGTGTGTTACTACGTGTATATAAATTTCTGAGAACTGTAAACAACTGAGATCCTATGTTCGTATCTTTAATTATAGAGAAAAGGTAGTCGTGGTCGATTCTATCGAAAGCCTTTTCTAGGTCGATTGCCACTAACGCTAACTTGTAACTTTTCCGTTTCCGATATTCTAATATATCTCTCAATAGCCAAAGGTTATATTCTATCCGCCTCCCCGGTATACCGTAGCACTGTGTGCTTCTAACTACCTGGGTTACGTCGCGTTTTAACTTAGTTATCAAAAGCTTTGCCAATATTTTATAGTCAGAATTAGCCAACGTTATAGGTCGCCAGTTAGCAATTTTCGTTAAATCCCGTCCATGCTTCGGAATGAAAATAGTATAGGCATTTAAAAAGCCTTCGGGTACAACCCCTTCCTGAAAAAAATTGTTAAAGACGGCCAAAAGAATAGGCGCTAACAAGTTCCAAAATTTCTTATAAAATTCTACCCCCAAACCATCCGGTCCCGGCGCGCGTCGTAATTTACATGATTTTAGAGCCACAGTTTGATCCCCCATAATTATTTCCCTGTCCTGTAATGCTTTTTGCTCGGGAGTGAATTGTCCAATCGCCCAAATGGAGTTGTCTCTCTCTTTTTTCTGCAAAGCAAACTCTTTTTCATAATAATTTACAAAACTATTCATAATAGTTGACGTTGTTGAATGTGTGTTGTCCTCGTCTTTAATTTCCTGAACCGTTTTGGCTAAATTATTTAGCCTTAGTCTTCTTTGGTAAAACGCAGCTGAAGGAGTATCAGCTTCCCTAAATTTCAGCTGTATTTTCCGCGCTTTTTCTTTCTCTGCTGCCAATATTATACCGTCAATAATCGCTTGAACTTCTATTGTTGCCCTTTCTTCCCCGCACCGTTCGTAAATTCTTTTTTCTTGAAAGAGATCTTTCAGTCTATTTCTGCGTCGTTCGTTTCTTTCCTTAATTTTGCAATAATAAAATGATTTAGCATTTTTTTTATTTTCGCCCACATTTCCCATTCATTACCACCTTGCTCTATTATCTGTATAACAACTGTTGTAAAGTCCCAGTCCTCTCTCTCCAGAACTGCTGGGTTGAGCTTCCAATAGCCTTTTCCCAGACTAACGTTCGTAAATAAATCTCCCTTCCACATTACTGCCAAGTGATCTGAAACTTGTCGCCCTCCCGCAAAATTCACATGCCGTATCATTGTTATTTTATCCTTCAACTGACTTGTTGCATACATGCGATCTATCCTAGTTCCTATATTATTGGCTATTCTCGTGGCCACTCGTTTCCCTGGATTTTTTTCCCTCCAAACGTCTACCAAGTCTAATTTAGTACAAAACTCGATTAATTCACGAACTCTCCCCGTACCATGATGCGGGTTACCCGCCAGAATTTTGTCCATAATGGGGTCAGGAACGCAGTTCCAGTCCCCTGCCATTATAATCCACTGCACCCCCCTCATATAGTTGCCCAGCCCCTGAAACAGAGTTTTCCTTTCTAAAGTGGAATTTGGACTATAGACACAGATTAGTCTAATTGTACGCCCCCCATAACTCCAATCCACTGCCACAACCCGACCTTCTGTATCCCTACCTGCCAGTCGTACAGTCCCTAAAATTGGAGGAACCACTACTATTCCCACCCCTGTGGATCGATTTGTCCCAAAACTCCAAAATCCTAACAACCGGTATCTGTTTTGAAACTGCTGGATGTCTGCTAAGCTGGCGAAGTGAGTTTTTTGTAGAAACCAAATCTTCATCCCCATGTTCATCATAATTTGCCATATCATCATTTGTTTCTTAACCGCTCTCAGTTCGTAGCTGCTGGTGTCTCTGAGGGATTCTGGTTGTGATAGATATATTTATGGAGTTATCCGTTCTTACTTCAGTGATCGGCTTGTGAGAGTTTGTGCAAAACACCTTATGTTTGATAAGTATGTTAACAGGGGATGTCCACAGGGTTCTGTCCTTGGGCCGATATTCTGGAACTCGGTTCTTGATCAATGGCTAAACAGATTGCAGGTTCCTCAGTGTTTGCAGGTGGCTTATGCGGATGACTTGGTTCTGGGAGTTGCTGGGGATTCTAGAGCCATATTGGAGCTGAAAATTCAGGAAATTTTGAACAATCTCTCAGAGTGGGCTGTGTTGAACAAATTAAAGATCTCATCTAAGAAAACCAGGATGATGGTATTTAAAAAGCACTTTGATTACAAGCGCCCGCCCAGAGTACTGTTGAATGGAAGGCAGGTTCCTTTTGTGTCTAGTATTAAGCATTTCGGTTTGATTTTGGATGACCGGCTGGGTTTTCATCTGCACGTGTCACATTTGAGGGATAAACTAAAGAAATTTACTTCTTTCGTGATGCGTATTTCCAGGAAAGAGTGGGGTCTTAATAAACGCACGATGCTATTATACTACAAGACCATTTTCTTGCCGATTGTCGCATATGCTGCGGGAGTTTGGATGAATGCTGTGATCAAGGTCAAAATTAAAAATCAACTTATGTCGCTGCAGAGATCTATGTTGCTAGCATTGCTGTATGCTCCTCGGACTGTCTCGACGGTTGCACTGCAGGTGATCGCAGGTGCTCTTCCAGTTGATTTATATGTATTGTACCGTGGTATGTTATATGCACTAAGAAAAGGAATTTCGGCTCAGTGCCTGGGCATCTCTATTGACCTGACTGCCAACATTAAAGAGGAAAAAGTCAGAATTTGGAACTCCCTCATTGCCATGTGGAGGATTCGATGGAGCTCTTCTGCATTTGGCGAGACAACAAGAAGAATTTTCCAGCGGCGGATTTTGCTATGTCAAAGACAGTGTCTTCTTGGTTTTGTCCTACGATGTTTACAAGTTATATATTGACCGGACACGGATCTTTTCGTGACAAACTATTTTCAAAAGGATTGGAGCCTGATCCGTGGTGTTCTTGTGGTGATGCAGAAACTTGGACGCACGTGTTGTTTGTTTGTCCTTTTTATGGATCAGAGCGTCGTCGACTTTTCGACGAGGTTTCTCCCTTTACTGAGGATAACGTGGAGATCCTTTTACAAGATGAATCTAGCTTCCGGGCTCTGCAGAGATTTGCTGCCGCTGTGTTTGCCAGAAGAACAATCATAAGGAACTTTTCAGATCTAGAGTTGGCAGCATATGTGAATCATGCATGATTGCATCTGGGTTCGGGTGCTTCAGTCTGGGAAGCTATTTGTCCGGTCTGTGGCTCCTGAACATGTACCACTACGGTGGTTTTTTTTTTTTTTTTTTCCTTGGTTCTCGGGTTTGGGCGGCCTGAGACCAGGGATGTTGGCACCCAACAGTATTGCACTTCCTCTGTTGGGTGCAGGTTAGTGCCTTGCACTTCAGTATACAATAGTAGAGACAGGTCCGGCTCCACGTGCCCAGGGTCGGGCATCAGCCTACAGCTGAAGATATCAGCTGTTTCCTGATGGCAGAGTGACCTGACATAAACAACATACTAAGTTCATAAACATTTCTTTAATACACGTTTAACCTTTCCTATACAAAATTTGACTATTTTTCTTTAGATATAATTAGTGTAATTTATATCTAAAAATGCTCTTGTTTTGAATATTCAATTTCTTAGCTATGTTTCAGGCCCACTTTACAGTTATCTGTTTTATTTAAAGAATTAGGTGGAGATGGGCATATGCCTGGGAACCACCCCGACACAGTATACACACACACACACACACACACAGTTCGTAGCTGCAGTTGTTAGAATTTCCCGCAAGGAATGGGGTTTATCCAAAAAAACTCTGGTATTGTACTACAAGACGATATTTCTTCCCATTGTAGATTATGGTGCTGGTATTTGGTTTGCGGCTGCTACCAAGGTTACAACTAAAGCCAAGCTTCTGTCCCTGCAACGTACAATGTTGCTTACAGTTATACGCGCTCCAAGGACAGTGTCGACAAATGCCTTACAGGTTATTGCAGGTACCATCCCCTTGGATTTACACATTATTTTCCGAGGTATTGTATATAACTTAAAGAAGGGAAGGGCGTTACAAATATTGAATATCACCTCTAATCCAAATAACAACATAAAGGAGGAAAAACGTAGAATTTGGGGCGAGCTTGTGAATTGCTGGCAGCAACGTTGGGATTTGAGTGAGTATGGAACCATTACAAGAGGCTTCATTCCAGCCGTAAGCTTTGCAATGGACAGGAGGGTGTCGTCTTGGTTTGCTCCCACCATGACAACGAGTTACTTAATCACTGGACATGGCTTAAGGGCCAAACTATTTGAAAGAGGATTAGAACCTGACCCCTACTGTTCGTGCGGTGAGGTGGAATCTTGGAGACATGTCATCCTTGAATGCGGACTGTATACTTCAGACAGGCAGGAATTACTAAATAGGTTGCCAAACCTCACGGAGAATAATTTACCTCTCTTGGTTCAGAGGTGGGACATCTTTGCTTTGCTTCAGGAATTCTCGGCCAAAGTTTTTAAAAGAAGACAGGAGCTAAGAAATCTATTGCAGGATACCAATTAAGGGAAGTGCTGAACATTTGACGACAGAACACTTCGTGTAATGTCATCTTTGTAGGATGTTTCTTGTCTACAGCGAGATGATCTTCTGCTCCTGGACACCCAATTCAGGCTTGCATTTGTGGATGGACTCTAAAGTGGAGATAATGTTAATGTTAATGTTTCTAAGTGTTAAGTTAATGTAAGTGTATGTATTTGCTATTTGCATGTAAATAATCGTATAATGTTGCTTTTTTTTTCAACAAGTGTACATTGTTCTTAGTTGGAAAATTTTTATTTTTATTTTTTATTTTATTTTTATTTATTTTATTTTTTTATTATTTTTTTTTTTTTCGCTGGCCTCCAAGTTTGGGCAGCCTTGGGGGCGGGATTGCTGGCACCTACCAGTATAGCACTACTTCCGGTAGGTGCAGGATTTGTGCATTACAGCACACATAGAGAATGGTGGATCCAGGTGTTAGTTAATCCCTGGTGGCGAAATGGCCTGACATAATGCTCTTTTTTTCAGGCCTGTCTTGCAGACGTTCTGAGCTTTCTCAGGAGTAAAAGGTGGAGATGGGCTTGTGTCTAGGAGCCACCCTTCATATCAGGACACACACAATCAATGTACAGAAAGACTACAGTATATATAAGAGCATGTATATAAATCTGTATATAAATATTGTATATAAATTGATTAATATTGTATGTAAATTGATTAAGATAACTTGAGAAAGTATATACAGTTGTGTGTTAATAAATAAATAAAGACCCTGTACGTTGATCAGAGGGCGCTGTATCGTTCAGTGTGGCTCATGTGTAGTGAATGTGCTCCTGCGTTTTGAGATATTTAATGCGTTCATTGACAACCCCCTTATGTGTAAATATGTTTTCCTAGAAGTTAAAGTTGTGGTGAGTTCATAGGTGATTTTTTGGTTGCTGGGACCGTGGGGTTGTGGAATTATTTGCATGAGATTATATTACAAACTGAGTAATTGATTTCATAGTCGTACATTGCATTGCATAGTGCTTATACATATATCACTGAAATCTCCCATAGAGATACCATTATCCCATAGACTTTGTATGGATGATAATGGCGACTTGAAATATTCCATTTTTTGAAATTAGTCATGGAGACGGAAAACATTTACTAGCGCCATCGCAGTATTGACTTAATATCGTTTGTTCATTAGTTTACTTAAGCCTTCTGTTGGATAACATTGTTGGCTTGTTTGGGCTATCATTTCTCAATCTTAAAGTTGATATTTCTCATCATCTATTGGTCCTTGGGACCCCGTTATTGGTAGGTGAGGATCTCATAAAAATACTTAATTTCAAGAATTTTTCTGGCACCCTCAGGCTATTAGGGACTGAGATCTAGACACTGCTTTTTGAAGATTTCAGAACTTCCCTTCCACTTTCCATCCAGCTGGATAAGTGAAATACATATTAAACATAGATATATTGATATAACTCTGCCTTTAGGGTACTAATGAGTATCCTATTAGGATTGAGAAGACAAGTTTAGAACAAGAGGATAGACAATAGTCATGTGGGTTTTTTTTTTTTTTTTTCCTACACTTATCTGACATGGATACTGACTTGGACCATGACCAAGTTAGGATACTGACACAAGATATTGACATTGAGAATTCTTCTGGATCAGAGTCTACGGATTCATCTAAGAAAAAAAAGGGGTGCAGGGGGAAGAAAACTCCCAAAACTCCTAGAATTACTCAAGCTCGAGGAGATAAAAACATTGTGGTGGAGGAGAGTCCCTCTGTTTCGTTGGCTTCTGAGCCGCCGGTGGTCATTGTCGATAGTAACTCGATTCCAACGGAATCTTCTGAAGATCTTTCTCTAACAGAGGGATTGGACCTGGGTGGGTCTTTGAATGCTTCAATTGTATATGCGACGGTTGCCAAAATCAGGAAAGCTCTGGGAGAGTTTCTATCAAAGGATTCTAGCAAGATAACTAAGTCTGCCTCTAACCGCATTCATAGTCTATGGGCGGATCTAGAGGCAGTTACCACCGCAATCTTAATTGACAATGAACGACTTAAGACCAAAGCATCTGAATTGGAAATCAGAGCAGGTCTTTTGGACAAGATGATACAGATCCAACGTGATCTACATCCTCATAAGACTTTTACGGAAGTTGTTCGTGGTGGTACAAAGCGAAATAGAGAGACTCCTGAAATAACAGAGATTCCACTGCTAACGTCTTCAGTGGAGGTGGCAGCTTCTTCGGGCAGACCAATTGCTGGTGAAGATAGGATGGATTCCGGAAGTGGGATCTCTGATTCCGAAAACATACTAATACTTAGGCCCCCAGCAGAATCTTCCCTGGTGTCTAGCCAGGATATCAGGAAGGCAGTTACTGACGTGATTAAAAAAGATCACAAGGACATGAAAATCAAGGGTGTACGTCTTTTGAGAAATAAAGGTGTGTTGTTAGAGACAACAAATCCTGGTGATGCCAAGAAGTTCTCAAGTGCTTCTGCATTAAAAAAAGCAGGATTATCAATAGAAAAACCCAGATTGTCCGATCCTACAATTTTGATCTACGGTGTCCCGAAGGAATATTCTAAGGAGGATATTTTGGAGGATTTAATTAATAAAAATTTAAGACTTTGGTTTTAGCCAGGAGGAAGTTAAGAATGAGATTACATTCAGATTTAACTCTGGCACCGGAACCAGAGTGACCAATTGAGTTATTGGTTTCAGCCCACGCCTTATGGGATACGTGATTTAGAGTGACAAAATTTATCTAGGTTTTACGTCACACAGATTTCGTAAGTTTACATTTGTAAGCAAATGCTTCAGATGTCTGGGATATGGTCACAGTGCGCAGTTCTGTTCCCATAAAGCTGTATCTTGTGGCCACTGCGGGGGTGGAGGCCATGTTCTTCAAACAGGCCTCTGAGGTTGGGTATGTTCATATTGTAGTTTTAAATGTTTTTCACCAACCTTATGTAGAAATAAAAACTGGAATCTTGATAACTGTATTTATAATAAGTTATATTTGTCTGTATTTACAATAAATTATATTTAACTTTACAACTAAAATATATACATATAAAATATACATTAAAATATACTGGGTTAAGAACAATAAAATACATTAAAATATACTAAATTAAAATCGATAAAACCAAAGCTTTCGAAGGCTCCTGCCTTCTTCTTTAGCGGTATTTTCTTTTTTCTGCGGTGCGTCTTTAAATACCAGCAGGTTCACGGTACTCATCACGTGTTTCATTCCCACGTGTTCCGTTCTCTTGTGTTACGGAATCGGAAGTGGCTCGAGAGTGGATCATGTGGAACCGTTCATCCCTTCTGAGGATAGTAGCCTCAAAGAGGGGATGGATCCGCATTCCTCTATCTCAATTAATGTTCACTGTGGAACAGATCCGCAAACTCTCAAGCCACTTCCGGTCCCAGAACTTATTCGCCCGATCGGTGATGATAGCCTCGTCCGGGGAGATGTGGTGCTGCTTCTCCCAAAAATGCTCGGCCACGGCGGACTTACCATAGTCCGCACTTCTTATTGCCTTAGTGTGCTCCCCCAGATGGTCTTTGAGACGGCGTTTTGTTTCCCCTACATAACACTCCCCACAATCCGGGCATCTAATACTGTATACGACCCCACTTGCATTCTCTTTTTGAATGGGGTCCTTTACTCGTGACACGATTGTGTGCAGCTTCCGCCCCGGAAGATGCACACAACGTGTCTGATAATTTCTTAGTATTCTAGTTATGTGATCGGTTAGACCCGGATAGTAGGGAATATATGCAGTGGATACTGGCGTAAAAGATTCGCCTCTCCTCTGATTTCCTTTAATATATTTTTCTATAATCCTCTGGGGGTAGCCACATTTTGTAAGATCCGTCGTGACACGTTCATACTCTATCTTCCTATCCTCGGAGGTACTACAGTGTGATTTTGCCCTGTCAACTAATGTTCTAACCACACTGTTCCTATGATGGTTGGCCTGAGCTGAATTGTAGTGCGAATATTGACCTTTACACATCGATTTCCTATAGACCTTAGTCTTTAGTTGTTGGTCTTCCCTACAGACCAACACATCTAGGAACGGCAAAACTCCTCCTTCTTCTGCCTCCGAGGTAAATTGTATGAATGGGGAGAAGCCATTTAAAATATTCAACACCTGATCTTCACTTCCCTTTTCGAATAATTGAAAACGTATCATCTACGTATCTTTTCCAGGGGCGCATAGGGAGAACACTAACATTAAATATTCTAGCCTCGAGCTCCTCCATAGCTAAATTAGCTATAATTGCGCTAATGGGGGAGCCCATGGCTGTACCGTTAACCTGCTTATACATAGTATTATCAAACACCATGGTGGTACTTGAGAGGCATAATTCTATACCTTTCTCAATATCCTCTAAATTTAATTGTGTTCTAGTATTTAGAGTAGTATCTCTCCGTAAGGCCATGTGTGCACAACGCACTCCATGGTCAATCGGAATACACGTAAATAAAGATTTCACGTCGAAAGATATCATAATTTCATTCTTTTCTATGCGTTGGCTTCTAATAAAATGCAAAAAGTCTTTGCTATCCTTAATACTAAATTCAGAAAGTCCTACTAATGGAGATAATAATTTGGCTAAGAAACCAGATAGTGCATATGTGGGACTGCCTATAAATGAAACTATGGGTCTAAGTGGTACACCCATTTTATGAATTTTGGGCAAGCCATAAAATCTTGGTATTTGGCTCCCTGTAGCATGCAGTACCCAATATTGTTCTTTGGAAATTTTGCTAGACTTAAGCCAACTCTGTACCATTCTATTCACTTGCCGTTCCAAGCTAAGCAGTGGACTTTTCTGAATAACCTTATAGGTTGTATGATCATTCAATAAATCCAACGCCTTATTTAGATATGCTTCCTTATCAAGAACCACCGTTGCCCTACCTTTGTCCGCGGGTAAGACCACAATGCTATCATCTTCCTTGAGGCTTTTTAGCGCTAATTTTTGCTTAACATTGAGATTAGAGGGGGCGTTTTTAGCTTGACTGAGGATGGCTGCTGTTTTAACTCTAATTTCATTAGCCATATCGTCGGGAAGTTTATTTATAGCTCTTTCCACGCCCATTGCTATTTCTGCAACGGGTATTCTGGACGGAATCATGGAAAATTTTGGTCCTAAATTTAGAACCTCCAATTGATCTTTAGTTAGTTGTTTACTGCTCATATTCACTATAAAATCCTTGGCAGTACTATCACTATTGCCTCTAAACCTGGTTTGTTCTCTAAGTCTGTAAAACTTCCCCATTTGTCTTCGTCTATAGATGTCAGAAATTTGTTGTTTTAGTTGCCACCACACTAATCACTTCTGACAAGTGCACCGGAGTCATCTTGTCACTAATCTTAGTAAAGCACTGTCTTTTGTCTCTCCTAATGTGGTAAAAAGCCTCAAGGAAGATGATAGCATTGTGGTCTTACCCGCGGACAAAGGTAGGGCAACGGTGGTTCTTGATAAGGAAGCATATCTAAATAAGGCGTTGGATTTATTGAATGATCATACAACCTATAAGGTTATTCAGAAAAGTCCACTGCTTAGCTTGGAACGGCAAGTGAATAGAATGGTACAGAGTTGGCTTAAGTCTAGCAAAATTTCCAAAGAACAATATTGGGTACTGCATGCTACAGGGAGCCAAATACCAAGATTTTATGGCTTGCCCAAAATTCATAAAATGGGTGTACCACTTAGACCCATAGTTTCATTTATAGGCAGTCCCACATATGCACTATCTGGTTTCTTAGCCAAATTATTATCTCCATTAGTAGGACTTTCTGAATTTAGTATTAAGGATAGCAAAGACTTTTTGCATTTTATTAGAAGCCAACGCATAGAAGAGAATGAAATTATGATATCTTTCGACGTGAAATCTCTATTTACGTGTATTCCGATTGACCATGGAGTGCGTTGTGCACACATGGCCTTACGGAGAGATACTACTCTAAATACTAGAACACAATTAAATTTAGAGGATATTGAGAAAGGTATAGAATTATGCCTCTCAAGTACCACCATGGTGTTTGATAATACTATGTATAAGCAGGTTAACGGTACAGCCATGGGCTCCCCCATTAGCGCAATTATAGCTAATTTAGCTATGGAGGAGCTCGAGGCTAGAATATTTAATGTTAGTGTTCTCCTTATGCGCCCCTGGAAAAGATACGTAGATGATACGTTTTCAATTATTCGAAAAGGGGAGTGAAGATCAGGTGTTGAATATTTTAAATGGCTTCTCCCCATTCATACAATTTACCTCGGAGGCAGAAGAAGGAGGAGTTTTGCCGTTCCTAGATGTGTTGGTCTGTAGGGAAGACCAACAACTAAAGACTAAGGTCTATAGGAAATCGATGTGTAAAGGTCAATATTCGCACTACAATTCAGCTCAGGCCAACCATCATAGGAACAGTGTGGTTAGAACATTAGTTGACAGGGCAAAATCACACTGTAGTACCTCCGAGGATAGGAAGATAGAGTATGAACGTGTCACGACGGATCTTACAAAATGTGGCTACCCCCAGAGGATTATAGAAAAATATATTAAAGGAAATCAGAGGAGAGGCGAATCTTTTACGCCAGTATCCACTGCATATATTCCCTACTATCCGGGTCTAACCGATCACATAACTAGAATACTAAGAAATTATCAGACACGTTGTGTGCATCTTCCGGGGCGGAAGCTGCACACAATCGTGTCACGAGTAAAGGACCCCATTCAAAAAGAGAATGCAAGTGGGGTCGTATACAGTATTAGATGCCCGGATTGTGGGGAGTGTTATGTAGGGGAAACAAAACGCCGTCTCAAAGACCATCTGGGGGAGCACACTAAGGCAATAAGAAGTGCGGACTATGGTAAGTCCGCCGTGGCCGAGCATTTTTGGGAGAAGCAGCACCACATCTCCCCGGACGAGGCTATCATCACCGATCGGGCGAATAAGTTCTGGGACCGGAAGTGGCTTGAGAGTTTGCGGATCTGTTCCACATTGAACATTAATTGAGATAGAGGAATGCGGATCCATCCCCTCTTTGAGGCTACTATCCTCAGAAGGGATGAACGGTTCCACATGATCCACTCTCGAGCCACTTCCGATTCCGTAACACAAGAGAACGGAACACGTGGGAATGAAACACGTGATGAGTACCGTGAACCTGCTGGTATTTAAAGACGCACCGCAGAACAAAGAAAATACCGCTAAAGAAGAAGGCAGGAGCCTTCGAAAGCTTTGGTTTTATCGATTTTAATTTAGTATATTTTAATGTATTTTATTGTTCTTAACCCAGTATATTTTATATGTATATATTTTAGTTGTAAAGTTAAATATAATTTATTGTAAATACAGACAAATATAACTTATTATAAATACAGTTATCAAGATTCCAGTTTTTGTTTTCTTTGTGTTTTATTTCTACATAAGGTTGGTGAAAAACATTTAAAACTACAATATGAGGCCATGTTTTTTCTGACTGTATTCACAAGGAGGAACCACCTCAGTGTGTTAATTGTAAACGTAGAGGTAGGGATTGTAATCACTCGGTCAGGGATAATGAATGCCCTGAGTATCTTAAAGCTGTTGAATTGACAGACCGAAGAACCAGACATGAATAATACAACGGTAATTGATTCAACAAGTGTTAACCTGCAATACGGCGAAATAAAAATTCTTCAAATTAATGGCCAAAGATCTCGTGCAGCGGCGGACGAGATTAGGAAAGCTGCTGATGATCTGGGGTTTGATATTGTATGCTTGCAAGAACCGTATTACTCTTCTCAGGTAGGGGGTTCAGCGTATAAAGTTATAGGATATCCAATTTCGGCAAGGATTATTGCCTCAAGTGACGATCGACCCAAGGCCGCCATAATTATCTTTAACAGTGAACTAGTAATAACAACTATCTCAAGTGAATGTTCTGCTACCACAGTTTGTATCCTGGTTTCCTCCAGGGACCAGTCGTTTTATCTGGTTTCCCAGTATTTTCCTCCTTCAGAAGATATTCAGCCAGCTTTACACAGATTTGACAGGGTATGTAGCAGATTTTCAGCAAAAAACTTACTAATTACAGCAGATTTCAACGCTAAGTCTACACTTTGGAACAGCGGCTTTTCTGATGCTCGAGGCGAGCAGTTGGTTGATCTGATCTTGGATCATAATCTCTGTGTAAAGAACTTGCCAAATAAACCATATACATTCTCGACGACAAATGGTGAATCTAATATAGATGCTACTTTAACCTTCATTAATCTGGTGGATAGGGTGCAAAATTGGGACGTCAATCCGTATCTAATTAATAGTGACCATCGAGCAATCACCTTCTCGATTTTACCGGAGGATAGGCAAGTGAATATAACAATAAGGGATTTAAGGCGTTTTCGGATGGACAGGGTGAACTGGACCAAGTTTCGTGAATATCTGAATACAATTTTTAATGGAGATGACAAAGTAATCATTAACACCTTAACAGCAAAAGAATATTTTTCTGGTTCAATATCATTTATATCAGGCGATGGCCTACTCGACGAAAAGAAAACAGACAGGAAGAACTTCTGTCCCATGGTGGTCTTCGGCACTAGCTGAATTGAGACAAACTCAACAAGCACGAAAAGCATACCAAAGGAATAGGCATCTATCGGACGCAGACACTCAGGCTTTGAAAAATGATTACAGAGACTTGAGGAAGAGGTATCATAAAGCAATTGCTGATAGCAGGCAAAATTGTTGGCAACGTCTGGTGAAGGAAACAGGAAATGCTGACCCTTGGGGTATAATCTATAAGCTTTCAAGAAATAAACTTTTGTGTGGTGAAATTTACAACACGATAATTAGAGAGAATCAAGAAACTTCGGACTGGGAATCTACAGTCAAAGGGATAGTGAGTAGCCTATTTCCGGAAGATTTGCCGTTTATGGACAGCCCTGATCAAGCGGAAATTAGACGCAGTAATCGTGAATATAAGGTGACAACCGAAACTGCCATTTTTAATATGCTTGAGCTAGGTGCTGCAGTAGCTAAATTGAACCATAAAAAATGTCCTGGCATTGACCTCATTGAGAATCAAGTAATTGAAAAATTTTATGAATTCTTCCCTGAGATTTTATTAAACTTATTTAATAAATGCTTGCTAGAAGGGCTTTTCCCTCTCGAATGGAAGCTTGCGCTCTTAAAAATCTTGCATAAACCGGGAAAGCCAAAAACAAACCCCAGAGCATACAGGCCAATCTCTTTATTGGCAAATCTTGGCAAATTATTTGAAAGGATGATTGCCCCAAGGATTTTTAAATTATTTACAGAACATAAACTCTCCTCTGATTGCCAGTTTGGATTCAAAAAAGGACGTTCCACTGAGGACGCAATCTCAACCCTGCTGACTTACATTCAGGAGGCAAACAGCAAATATGTTCTTGCTGTTTTTATTGACTTTGAGGGCGCTTTCAATTCCCTTTGGTGGGAGAGTGCTCTCAGGTCACTGTAACTGGCAAAGTGTGATGACTACCTGTTCAGAGTCCTCAGATCTTACTTTAAGGATCGACAAATTAGAGTATGTGCAAAGCATTTATCATACACGACTACCGTTTCAAGAGGATGCCCTCAGGGTTCAGTCTTGGGACCTCTCTTTTGGAATGCAGTGCTAGACCAGTGGCTCACGAAGGATAGCGATGAGTTCATCACAGTTGCATATGCAGATGACTTGGTGGTGGCGGTGCAGGGAGGATCAAGACAAATTCTCGAACAAAAAATTCAGTCAGTTTTGAATAATTTAGTGGCATGGGCGGGTTTGAATAAACTAAAGATTTCTGTCACCAAGACCAATTTCATGGTGTTTAAACGCCACTTCGATTATGGAAGGCCGCCAAAGGTAACCCTATATGGTACTCAAAATCCATATGTACAGAACACCAAGTATTTGGGTTTAAATGATGATCGTCTTTAGATGATCGTCCCAGGTTTCATGTACATGTCACTAAAATCAATGAAAATATCAAAAAGTTCGTAGCTGCAGTTAGAATTTCCCGCAAGGAATGAGGTTTATCCAAAAAAACTCTGGTATTGTACTACAAGACGATATTTCTTCCCATTGTAGATTATGGTGCTGGTATTTGGTTTGCGGCTGCTACCAAGGTTACAACTAAAGCCAAGCTTCTGTCCCTGCAACGTACAATGTTGCTTACAGTAATACGCGCTCCAAGGACAGTGTCGACAAATGCCTTACAGGTTATTGCAGGTACCATCCCCTTGGATTTACACATTATTTTCCGAGGTATTGTATATAACTTAAAGAAGGGAAGGGCGTTACAAATATTGAATATCACCTCTAATCCAAATAACAACATAAAGGAGGAAAAACGTAGAATTTGGGGCGAGCTTGTGAATTGCTGGCAGCAACGTTGGGATTTGAGTGAGTATGGAACCATTACAAGAGGCTTCATTCCAGCCGTAAGCTTTGCAATGGACAGGAGGGTGTTGTCTTGGTTTGCTCCCACCATGACCACGAGTTACTTAATCACTGGATATGGCTTAAGGGCCAAACTATTTGAAAGAGGATTAGAACCTGACCCCTACTGTTCGTGCGGTGAAATCTTGGAGACAAGTCATCCTTGAATGCGGGCTGTATACTTCAGACAGGCAGGAATTACTAAATAGGTTGCCAAACCTCACGGAGAATAATTTACCTCTCTTGGTTTAGAGGTGGGACATCTTTGCTTTGCTTCAGGAATTCTCGGCCAAAGTTTTTAAAAGTAGACAGGAGCTAAGAAATCTATTGCAGGATACCAATTAAGGGAAGTGCTGAACATTTGACGACAGAACACTTCGTGTAATGTCATCTTTGTAGGATGTTTCTTGTCTACAGCGAGATGATCTTCTGCTCCTGGACACCCAATTGCAGGCTTGCATTTGTGGATGGACTCTTAAGTGGAGATAATGTTAATGTTAATGTTTCTAAGTGTTAAGTTAATGTCATTCTAAGTGTATGTATTTGCTATTTACGTGTAGATAATCGTATAATGTTGCTTTTGTTCAACAAGTGTACATTGTTCTTAGTTGGAAAATTTTTATTTTATTTATTTATTTTTTTTTTCGCTGGCCTCCAAGTTTGGGTAGCCTTGGGGGCGGGATTGCTGGCACCTACCAGTATAGCACTACTTCCGGTAGGTGCAGGTTTTGTGCATTACAGCACACATAGAGAATGGTGGATCCAGGTGTTAGTTAATCCCTGGTGGCGAAATGGCCTGACATAATGCTCTTTTTTTCAGGCCTGTTTTGCAGACGTTCTGAGCTTTCTCCGGAGTAAAAGGTGGAGATGGGCTTGTGTCTAGGAGCCACCCTTCATATCAGGACACACACAATCAATGTACAGAAAGACTACAGTATATATAAAAGCTTGTATATAAAATCTGTATATAAATATTGTATATAAATTGATTAATATTGTATATAAATTGATTAAGATATCTTGAGAATGTATATACAGTTGTGTGTTAATAAATAAAAAAAAAATAATAAATAAAAAAAAAAAGACCCTGTACGTTTAACGACATAAATGTTATTCCCGACATTATGAGCAGAACTTGACTAAAACTTCTGCTAAAATATTCCTATGTTCGGCATTTAACTTTAATTTGTTACTGGTAAGTAACACAGTGAGATCTCCAACATTTTTGTTTTTAATATTAGAAATAACGAAATCACCCCAGGTGGACTGAATATTAACTACCTGACCCTCCTCGTTTTCATTCCAAAGAAAATTCGGTTCTCCTCGAGTTTTAACAATTTCCGCCAAGCTTCGCCTATATTCCCTGTACTCTTTTGTGTTTCCTACTACATTTAACCATTCTATCCCTTCGTATTCCCTCGTTTGTATGCCATCTGAATCCGAATCAGACCCCGAAAGTGTTTTGCAATCTTTCTTACCGCCTGACAAAATTGATAACTCTTCCCCCTCTATTTGTTTTATTTCGGTCTCTTCTTGAATTTCCTCTGTTCCCCCTTTTGCTCTTTTAGTTTTACCGCTTATTCCTTCCTTCTCCCCCCGTTTATGTACATTTCGTACTGTATTTTCCGCTTCCATATCCTCTGTTGGTTCTACGTGTTCCGATTGTGTTGGCGACATATCGTACGCTATTGTAAACGTTGGTGTGATTTCTTTAATCTGCGTCTCACCCCTCTGCGCAACTATAGTTTCCGCGCTCTCAGCGTTAGGCATATCTTTTGGTGGCTCGCTCGCTTTCTGCTGTCCTCCCCCACCAGCAACTCTTTCGGCAAATGTGCGTTCCGGGCATTGAATAAATTTATGCGTGGAAGCTCCGCATTTTTTACAATTATTAAGGCAGTTGGCCGTAATATGACCGGTGCCATTACAATTAAAACAACGTGATTTTTGGCATTCTGCTCCCAAATGGTCTTTACCTCCACACCTCAAACAAACTTTTTGAATTCCTGGGTAATTTATTAATAACCTATGACCCATCAAATCGATGATGTTTGGCACGGGCGTTTTCATGTCCATATGTATTTGCACCGTACCTGTTTCCACGCCTGGCCATTCCTCATATCCTTTTCTATGAATCTTAACCACCTTACCAAACTTGTTAAAAAAACTCTCGACAGGACCATTAGACATTTCTACCGGAAATCTGTCAATAGTAACCACTTTGCGTATGTTACCAATTTGCACAGGTTTGATCATTACGTTTCTAATAGAAAACCCTTTCAAGACCTTTTCTCTTGCCTCTATTGTTTTCAAGACCAACTGATATTTCTGCCTCGGTAAAGGAGTTAATCCTTTTATCTCGTGAACCGAAACAACCTGAGTCACTCCCCGCATTACCTCTCTAATTGGACAAACCTCTGTAGTCTGAAACTCCACTGTTCTTTCTCTAAAGAAGAACTGTGCCATAATTAATCTCGGTTCCTTAAGGAAAAATGAAAAAATCCCGTGTCCTGCCTGACACCAGCAAAACGAAAAAAGAAAATATCTAACTTGGCAGAAATAAATTTCAAAGAAACGTAAAACAAAAGAAAATCAAACATTTACTACCCTCCTAAAGGAGGTTCCCCACAAAGGGGAAACCTCAGCTGAAAGGACCGCCGCTAACCTCTCGATGCGATCTAACACTCTCTTCAACCTTCAGAACGAGAAGAACACTGATGAACGAAATAATTCACAAAACAGCCACTAGACGGCACTGTTTTGAAAATAGTATTGGATAAAGATGTCCATTATCCTCAATATCCCTATTAGACTGAGCAAAGAAAAAAAGAGGTAGGAAAGTGACAGTAAGAGAAGGAGAGGAAAAAACATGCCGTCGAAGAATGAAAGGGATTTTTTAGTTGTGATTCACCTGAACTCAAAACTCCTTGCCCCGAATGGGCAATGCGTCCCTCTGATGGGGATATTTATTACCCAAACAGAGTCCTACATGTTTCTGGCTATTTGGCCTTCATCAGTGGGGGGTAGGCTTGCTGGTTAGACCAGACATAGTTTCCTGATATTTATATGGAATTTACCTTCAAGGATCCTATATGGATCCTGCTTTGGGATTACTAGCGGCCTGTATGGCTGAAAAAAAAAAAAAAAAAAAAACCTCCCTGTAATGAGCAGACAGGGACAGACACCCTTGTCCGCTCATATCTTTCACCTCAACCCGATTGGGCTGCTCAATCTCCCACTGACACACTCCGAGGAAGGCCCAGTCCATGTGACCACCTGGTTGGCGGCCGCCTGGAGTTGGCTTGCCCTACATGGGTTCTAGGGTCATCCCCCTCTTCCACACTCCTGTTACTTCATGCAGCCTTCAAAGCTCGGCTGCCGTTCATCTGGGAGAGAGACCAAATGCCTGCAGCTGACTTGGTCCCTTTCCTCTAATAACTAAACTAATCTGTTTTGTACATACGCTTCCCTAGCCTAGACTCATCATTACCATCTAAGCTGCACATATATGTTGTCATCTATTAGCCGACATAAAGGTGTGGGGAAACACCATAATTTTAAGAATCTTTGTTTACCAAGTTGTCGTAATTCTAATAGCAAAAATCTTCTTATTGCACCATGCATCGTTCGAAGGGTGCATTTTGACACCTCCTGTGCAGAGCCGCCTTCTTTTCTTTTCCTGATTTTCCAGGCCTGATATTTACCTTCATTTAAGAGGTATATCAGGATGTGTGTTGCTCTGGAAATGGGGGCCGGGAACTGTAAGAATAGTACTTGTTCCCTGGTCAAGCGTGGTATTCCCATTGTTTTATGTACACTAAGCCAGATGCGCTGAGTAACCGGACAAGAGAAGAAAGCATGTTCCACTGTTTCACACGCCTTACAGAAAAAACACTCAACATTCGTGTGCCCTCGAAATTTGGCTTTGTTCTTCTCCACTGGCAGGTCTTTCCGTGACTCATAACCTATATGATGGTGTAGGTTGTCCAACATCTGAGTCACATCCAGTCTCAGCCAAATGCGTGGCACCGGTCCTGGCGGTGTATTCCTGTCGGATAACTTCGAGTATATTTCCGAAAACTTAGGCTTGGTTCCCATGTGCAAATCCCCTGCAGATAACTCTTGTAAGTGTTTGATTGCCAATTTGTAGAAGGGTGTTATTATTTCTACTGTTGGACCAGTGTGCTCCTCTCCTAGTAGTTTAGTAAACCTTCCCATATTGTACTTTGCTAAGGCAGCAGCTGCATGGGCTCCCCGTAGGGCAGTCCAAATGTGCTTTAACACATATGCCCACCTTAATCACTTTAACCGTGGTACTGCATAACCTCCCTCACACTTCCTGCAGTATAGCCTCTGCTGCGTCACTTCTTGCTGTCTGCTGTTCCAAAAGAACTTAAATAGTCTTCGAGTTAGCTTTTTCTGCACGCAATAATTAAATGATGTAATTGACACAGTATTCATCAGCATCGGTATCAGAATCGTCCACATAATACACACCCTTCCGGAGAAAGATAGCATCCCCAGATTCCACTCTGACAGAGCGTCCTCCCAAGAATCTAGTAATTGCCGGGACGATACTACCGGATATTTCACAAAAGGAACCGCTAGGATGGTTATAGGTGCTGTCGAGAATGTGAGGCCTGTTGGCAATTGTACTGGAGCCTCAGTTCCCCACTGTTGACATTTGGTCTTGCTTTTGTTTAGACATAGGCCGCTGGATAAGCTGAAATGACTGAAGGTTTCCAGCGCTCTTTGTAGAGAACTGCCATCCGCCAAAGTTAGGATCACGTCATCTGCATGTGCTACATATTTGCAATCAGAGTGTGGGCCAGGAAGATGAACCCCGCTAATGTGTTTAGAAATAGCTAATTGCCTTAATATGGGTTCTAATGCCAACGAGAATAGTGCAGGGCTTAGTGGGCACCCCTGTCTAACTCCTCGTTCCTGTTTTATTTTCTCCGAGCTGTGGCCATTAATCAAAAGAGTGGTTTGTGCCCCTTTGTACAGACTGATAATGGCTGTTCTTAGCAAAGAACCCATTCGGACCGTATGCAGCAGATTTTTAAGGTACTCATGGGAAAGCTTATCAAAGGCCTTTGCCAAATCCAGTACAGCCACCACTACACTGTATTGTTTTTGCTTACAGTATACCTGCAAATCTTTTAGAAATGACAGATTTGCCATCACAGATCTTGTTGGAATTGCATATGTTTGATTGGGACTTATGATGTGCCCTAAATGCCTTTTGAGTCGGGCGTTTAATACTTTGGCATACAACTTATAATCTGTATTTAGTAGTGATATTGGCCTCCATTCGCCCACTTCTTTCCCCATTTTACCCTGTTTTTTGAGAAATATGGTTTGGGCTTCTATAAATTCTTCCGGGACAGCCCCTTCCGAGAAGAATTTGGAGAAAATGACGGCCAAGACTGGCCCAATTTTCTCCCAGTGCTTCTTATAAAATTCCACTGTTAGCCCATCTGGACCTGGCGCTTTACCTCCTTTCATATCTTTCAATGCTGATGATAGTTCACTCAGGGAGATAGGTTGATCCTGTTCATGTCTGTGAACTGCCAAGAAACTTGGTAATTCCCAGCTCTCTAGTAAACCTGGTCCTTTAAATGCTGTATACATTTCCTTGTAAACATGTGCAAAACACTTAACGATGTCACTAGTGTTCTGATATTGGTGCGGGCCTACCTGTATTTGATGGATTAAACTGCTGTATCTGCGTGATCTGTTGAATTGCTTAAAGAAGAAAGCAGACGACTTATCAGCTTTCTTGTAACATATACGCATCTGGATAGCTTCGTTTTCTGCCTGCCTCTCTAATAGCGACAGGATTTCTTTTTGTATTTCCCTTTCTCCCAGATCATCCTGACAAGACTTTAGGAGTCTCCGAACTTCATACAGGTGTCTTAGCTCTCTCCTGCTTTCCAGGTGCTTTTCCCTTGTTAATTTTTGAAAAGCTGTTTTTATTGCATTTTTGTAGTGCACCCAGCTCCCTTCTGTCCAGTGATTAGGATTTCTCAAAAGCTGTGTTAGTCTTTTAATATCCTGCGGGTCACCTTGCAGGAGCACCGGTTTTAACCTCCAGGGGCCCTTCCCCTGTTCTACAGTTAACATTAGCATTAGCAGAGGCATTTGATGCAAGAAAGCAAGCTTATGCAGCATCAGCCAAAAAAAAAAAAAAAAAAAAAAAACCACTTCCACTTCACCCCTCTGTTCGTTCAAAATACCTGTCCAGCTGAGCCTTAAACTTATTTAGGCTATCAACCTCCACCACAAGGGATGGGAGTCTGTTCCACCAACCAACCACCCGCTGGCTAAAGGCAAATTTCCGCACGTCTATCCTACATCTGTCTTTCCTCAATTTGAATTTATGCCCTCTCAGGTGATTTTTCTGAGCTAGAGGAAGAATCCCATCAGCATTGAGCATGCTTAAACCATTCAAGGCTTTATACACCTCTATCAGATCACCTCGCTGGTGCCTAGTCTCCAGACGCTGTAATTTGCAAAACTTAAGCCTTTCTTCGTAAGAGCACCCCTTTGTTCCATTCACTAATCTTGTTGCCCTTCTCTGTACTCGTTCCCGCAGCTCTACATCCTTCTTGAAATGAGGCCTCCAGACCTGTATACAGTACTCAAAGTGTGGCCTGACCATTGCCTTATACAATGGAATAATCACCTCCTAATCCCTGCTGGAAAAATTCCTGTATATCATTGACAATACTCCATGAGCTACTCTTGCAGCCCGTCTGCACTGCTCAGAGAACTTCATAACTGCCTGCACAATCACCCCCAAGTCCCTTTCATTCTCTACCACTGTCAGTGTAGTACCACAGAGTTGATACGTTGCTCTGGGGTTGTTGTTTCCCATATGTAGTAATTTACATTTGTCAATGTTAAACTTCATTTGCCACCTCTCAGCCCATCTGCTCAACCTTTCCAGATCCTGTTGCAGCAGCATAGTGTCAGTAGTGTCCTTGACAACCCTGCCAACCTTTGTATCATCTGCAAACTTGGACATTGAGCTTGATATACCATCATCAATATCATTTATAAATACAGAAAACAATAATGGACCCAACACTGAGCCCTGAGGGACTCCACTAATAACATTAGTCCACGATGAGCAGTATCCATTGATTACCACTCTCTGTCTTCTCCCCCTCAACCACCCCTTTATCCATAGCAGCAATTTGCCTCCAATGTCACACTGCTCCAATTTGTGTAGCAGTCTTCCATGTGCAACAGTATCAAAAGCCTTTCTAAGATCCCTGTATATAATATCAAAGTTATTCCCTGCATCCAGGTCTTTTGTGACTGCATCATAGTATCCAATCAAGTTAGTCAGGCAAGACTTCCCCTTAACAAAACCATGCTGTGTCTGAGCTATAACTGAAGTCTTGTCTAAATGATCCTGCAGTGCTTCTTTAACCAGTGCCTCCATTAATTTTCCTGGAACAGAAGTTAAGCTCACAGGTATATAATTACTTGTGTCAGCCTTTGATCCTCCTTTGTGAATTGGGGTCACATTTGCACATTTCCAGTCTATGGGTACCTCCCCTGAGTCCAAGGAAGCTCTCATAATTATGGCTAAGGGTTTGCTTACTTCCTTTGCTGCCTCCTTTAATATAACTGGATAGATCCCATCCACCCCGGGTGCCTTTCTTGTGTTTATCTTCGACAGTTTCTCCTCCACTTTACTCCCAGTTATTTCAAGATTCTGTAGCTTACTGCTAGAGTTGAATACACCTCTGGCATTCCCCTTGCTGAATAACTCCTCATGTGTGAATGTCGATGCAAAATATCCATTTAGTTTGTTAGCTACCTGAGCAGGATCATCAACAGTTGACCCATCAATATCAAGTGGACCAATCTGATTCATCCCCTTCCTTCTAGAGTTTACATAAGTAAAGAACTCTTTGCTGTTTTTCTTTGCATCCCTTGCCAAGGATTTCTCGTAATCTGCCTTCGCCTGCCTAACCTCCTTTGTAACTTGGTTGCATATCAACTTGTATCTATCATAGGCTTCTGTGTCATGTGTTAATTTGTAAGTATCCCATGCATCTTTCTTCCCTGCCATATGCCTCATTAGTTCATCTGACATCCATTTTGGCCTAAACCTTGAACAATATTTCTTAGTTGGTATGTAAAGCATAGTAGCTTCCAAGATAAGTTCTTTGAATGCTTCCCATTTTGAATTTGCTGTTGGTAACAACATCAGTTGGTCCCACTGTATAGAATTTAAATACTGTCTCAGTCCATCGTAGTCGCCTTTACGGAAGCAATAACCCTTCCCTTTACCCCTAATGGTAGTTACCTCTTTGAGTAAATCCCACTTCAGCACACTGTGATCACTGCCACCTAGTGGTTCATTTATCTGCAGATTCTTAATGCATGAAGAATCACTGCTGATAATCAAATCAAGAGTATTACTCCCTCTAGTTGCCTCCCGAACATGCTGATGTAGAAAACAATCATCCAATAAATCCACAAAAGCCCTGCTAGTGTGTGAGTAACCAGCCCCCAAATTCCAGTCAATATCTGGGAAATTAAAATCTCCTATTATAAGACTCTCTGATTTACTGGCCCACTATTTCCCTGTACAGTTCCTTATTATACTCATCAGAGTCATTAGGCCTATAGCACACTCCTATTCTCAATTTTGATCTCCCAATGCTTATGTCACACCAAACTGACTCAACACTGCACTGTCCAGCGATGTCGACTGGCTTCACTTCCTTGGTTTTTATGTGTTTCTTAACTAATAGCATAACCCCTCCCCCCTTCCTATCCTATCTATCCTTTCTGTAGACGTTGTACTCCCCAAATTGCATTTCTGCATCCCTTATATCTGTGTAACACCACGTCTCTGATATCCCAACAATATCTGCCTTTGATGTTTTGAGCAATACCTCAAATTCATCAAATTTATTTACTAAACTCCTAGCATTGGTGTACACTCAAGTATACCTGCACCTGTTTCTATTCTTAGCTACCCTAACACAACCCATGTGTTTACTTGTACCGCAATGGCTCCCAGCAGTCTCTGAAATACCATGCATCTTGTTTTTCAGGCTTCTGCTCATTCTAATAGAAGCAGTGCAAGAATCTCTTTCACCTCTGCCAGTGGCTACTGTCAATCTATTGGTCTTTGTCTCCCCCCAAGCTAGCAGTTTTCCGACCCACCTAACACTGCCTCGATAGCATCAGCAAATATTCTTGCACCCTTTCTATTTAAGTGTATCCCATCCCTGTAGAAGCAATCGCTCCTGTTAACAAGTACAGTCCAGGCTGAAAAAAATTCTACCCCTTGAGCCTTGCACAATCTTTCCAGGGCCGAATTGATCGACAAGGCTCTCATCATATACTCCCTCCTATCGTGTCTGGGCAGAATTGCAGACACTTTCAAATTCAACCCTAATTCTCGGCTTTTGTTCAACAGTGACCTGTACTTGTTGGTCTGCCGGTCTCCTACTCTTAATATCGTTAGTGCCAACGTGTACAACTATATCACCTTTTGTGCCCTTAAAAGATGATATTCGCTCTACAACGTCATCAACCTTTGCCCCTGGCAGACATACCCTGGTCCTGTTCCACCTATCTTTTTTACAAAGCATGTTTCCCGTTTCCCTGACAATAGAGTCACCAACAACTACTAGTTCCTTCGGGACCAGCGCATTCTGCCTTGGGGGTTGTCTCTGTGTCACGCGATGCCCAAGTGCAAGCTCAGGCGTTGATGTGGGCAGCTGAGAGCTTGATGGGCCCCTCAATTTAGTTTCTTCGAGGGCATCCACCCTGTCCTTCAAGCTCTCATATAGGCCCACAAGAACGCCGAGTTGTTGCCTGATATCGATACACTCCTTGCATCGCGCACACACAAAGACATCCCCCTTGGCAGTATCATGTCCCGTACCCGATTACTCTGCAAACATCAAGCAAACAGTGCATTTTATAAGGCTGTGAGTCAGAGGACAACTGCCCCCCTCAGTTCTGCTCTGAGCCACAGCGCTTCCATTAGCTTGAGCCTTTTGCTTTGCTGCTCTGGTCTGAGTCATGAAGCTTAATGTTAGAGTTAAGCTTAATGGAAAGTCCATTATAACTAATTTGTGATCTGTTATTGCGCGGGGTCCCGAAATGTTGATATGTCTTACCCGATATATTTTATCTGCTATCTTACTTGGGACATAGAACCGGTCAATGCGAGTCCCTACCGTTCCCCTAGACCAGGTTGCTCCGTGACTTATGGGATATTTCTTTCTCCATATGTCTATCAGGTCGTGTTTTAAGCTCAAGCTGTTCAGCTCCAAGGAGCCCCCTGTGCCAGTTGTTGGATCCCCCGTACCTGTCTTATCTTTAACTGGGTCTAACACGCAATTCCAGTCTCCTCCTAGTATAATCAATCGAGCCCCCACCATAAAAAGATGTAAACTGCTAAATATCCGCCTCCGCTCTGGAGCGGTGTTTGGTGCATATATATTCATCAGTCTTATTGTGTGTGACCCTATTCTCCAGTCAATGCACACTATTCTCCCTTCTATGTCCCTTTTAAAATTGCAGAATTTTCCTATGACCGGTGGTAAGACTATGATGCCTACCCCCTTGGAATTGTTTGAGCCAAAACTCCAGAAGCTTAGACATTTGTATCTGTTCTGGAATTTTCGCACTTGGACACTGTAAAAAAAGTGACTTTCTTGGATGAATAAAATTCTAACCCCTAGTAACAACATGCTTCTCCATACATGATGCTGAGCATGCCCTTGAGCAAAGCCCCTTATGTTCCAAGTACCTATGATTACCATGTAGATACTATTGTGTCAGAGATATACTTAGAGCATACAGGGTTCTGCCTAACTCTTGCTCATGTCCTAATAACCATGAGATTCGGGAATTATTTAGCTCCTGCACTATTCCCAGTAACGTCTGTCCTGCTAAGTTTCCAAAAAATATGTCTCTCCACATAAATTGAATGTTATTTACTTTGTCTCCTTGAGCATGCTCAAACACTATTCTCGGCTTCCCTAGCCGCTGCTCCCATTCTTCTAATTTAACAGTTAATGTTTCCGATCCTACTGGCACGTATTTTTTTAAATGCTCCACCCCCAGTAATTTATCACTACCCTCGCCTAATGTTCCTTCTGTTTCAGAGTCATCTGAACTTAGCTCATTCAGATCTTCTATTGTGTCCTTTCCTTTTTCTACAATTTGCCTCTTTCTTTTTCCTTCAACCTCTAGACTTTCTTCGTCTTTGTTGTCCCCACTCTTCATACCTCTTGCTATTTCCACCGTTTCCATTAAAGTGGGGGTGTCCTGACTTATGTCTATAACCCCTTTTTCTTCCCCTGTTCCTGTAATTAGATTCACTGGTTCAGCTGACAGTATCTTTTTTATGACTCCCTGTGGACTTAAAATGACCATATTTCCCTTTTCCGAATTTTCTTCGCCTACTTTTCCTTCCCCTCTTCTGATCGCATCTGCATATGACCTAATTGGGCAGCTTCCCGCTTTGTGGCTTGTCTCCCCACATTTGTTGCATGCTTTGGGGCAGTCACTGCTGATATGCCCCACTTCTTTGCAATTGAAACAGCGCCCATTTATACAATTCGCGCCTAAATGATCCAGGCTACCACATTTTAAGCACCTCTTCTCTACCCCTCTGTAATTCTGAAGTAGTCGATTTGCCATTACATAAATGATGTTTGGAACTGGTTTTCTCATTTCCATTTGCACTGTTACTTTTCCCGTATACAGCTCTGGAAAGCCCTCCCACGAGTGCATTTCTATTCTCGAGACTTTTCCATATGTTTCTAATGAAGTTTGTTCGGCATTTCAATTGGGTAACGCTCTATGGTGATATATTTCCTGATACTACCCACCAAATGGGGGTGTATCACTTGGTTTTCAAAAGGGAAGCCCCTCAGCAATGTGTCTCTTGTCACGCAGTCTTTACAAACTACCTGGTATTTCCTCAAGGGTAGGAGGGTGAACCCCTGTAATCTAGATAAATTTACGCTTTTCGCTAAACCCTCAATTACTTGTCTCGGTTCATACTCTGCATCCAGAGTGAATTCCAAGGTCCTCTCACGTATACAGAAACTCATTTTGTAGAGAGAGGAAAAAAAAAAAAAAGTAACAATTGTCGTGCCCGCAGGCACTAATCCCACCCTGGAAACTTTCGCAGGGTCAGCAAAAAAAACAACTTAATCTAAGAACTTACGATCTGGAAGAACCTTGAAGCAGCACAACCTCGTCAGGCGATTATACGAAAGAAGAACGTTATATCCGGCCTATCATCAGTGAGTGGGCAGGTACCCAGGTAATACAATAAGCCATCTCAGTTGCGAAGTTATATCCATATTATGAGAGATGCCAAAAGGGTGTGGTGGTAATGTATTTGGAAAATTAAATGCACAGGGCATAATCTTTATGGGTTTTGATAATTAACTATATAATATCGGTGTAAATACACCATAGTTAACCCATAGATTTGAGCTACGATTGTAGCGTAGAATGCATCGTTTTAATTGTATCTCATAATGTGGTTGCCTTCACAGCAACATAACAGTAGCCTTCTCTACTAGAGAAGCGTTATTTATTTGAAGTAATGCAATAGTAGCTATCTTGTTGTGAAGGCAACCACATTATGAGATACAATTAAAACGATGCCTTCTACGCTACAATCGTAGCTCAAATCTATGGGTTAACTATGGTGTATTTACACCGATATTATATAGTTAATTATCAAAACCCATAAGGATTATGGCTCGTGCATTTAATTTTCCATAATACTGTACGTATAAAACTTATCTAGATTATGCAATGCGTGAAATTCTTGTTATCTGTTTAAGGTTTACCACTTAATTAATATAAACTAGTAAAAACTTAATACTGCTGCATTTAAAGCAGAGCTTCTGATTTGACCCACAATAGTGGGAGATTCGTCATATTTACATAAGCCCCAATATTTATTCAGGTATGACAATGATACAGTATAATACAATTTAATATTGTATATTCAAATTAACATTATATAATTTAACAGAAACTGAAAACTTGATTTATTGAAAAATTAAAACTATATTCGTCTAAATTGTTTCTAAATAGTTTAAATTCCGAATGTACTTTGTTCTAAATTCTGCGTACGCAATAATAACTCTAAGTGAAAATTTTGACCAGTTTTTGTTAATGCACATGGATTTATCAGTTTGCGTTGTATTTTATAGGTATGAGATCACAGAACTGAAGAACCTCAAATCAGGAGTAAGAGGTATATATAGAAATCTATCCCTCCAGGTGAGTTAAACCACTAATCGCAATAATTATGGACGTGTCATGTATATGGGTGATAAAGGATTTAGAATTCAGTCTCCCTTTGAGTTTTCATTGGGAGATTTCCTCTCATTTAAATAATCTAAAGATGACATTGCCGAAATGCATCCAAACTGACTATTAGTCCTCAGTGCGTGTCCTATGAATTTTGTTAATTTTTTTTCATGTATCCTTCTTTCAGGAAATAGATATTTGTATCAATAGTATGATGCACGCTGAGGAACGAGCCAGATTTCTGACACTTCTTCACACACCTTGGTACGCACCTCTTGTATTTGTGACCAGAGCTCCAGGTTTTAAAATGAAATCAGGAGTATTAACTGCCCCTCTTTCGGGGGAGGTGAGTATCAAATAATGGTTAATGATGTAATATTTGTATTGAGCGAATGCACCTTCTTGGTATATCTGAAAAGTACGAACAGTGCAATTTCGGTCAAATAAATTGATCAGGACACCACAAACTAAATTATTAAATTTAATTACACGGAAAAGTAAAAATTTATAAATAAGTGTATTTAAAGGTTTACGTAATGTGCAAACTTAAAAGGAACGAGAATTGTTCTCTATACCTTAACATTTCCTGTTAAGCAAGTGGTATGTTGTTAAATTAAGTTCAATATATTTATGCCGAACACTCTTTTCATATTGATGAAGGTATATCAGGCTTAGTGTCGAAGTTTGCAGATGATACAAAGGTTGGCAGAGTTGTTAATGACAGTAATGGCAGTGTGCTACTGCAACAGGATCTAGATAATTTGGGAAGATGGGCTGAGAAGTGGCAAATGAAGTTTAACATTGACAAATGCAAAGTACTGCATATGGGTAGAAGTAACCCCAGAGGAACGTACCAAATGGATGGTAGTACACTCACGGAAGTGGAAAAGACCTAGGGGTAACTGTGCAATCAAATATTAAGTTCGCTGAGCAGTGCAGACGGGCTGCCAGAGCAGGTCATGGAGTCTTGTCAATGATATATAGGAATTTTGCTAGCAGGGATAGGGAAGTGATTATCTCATAATAATTATATTAGGGTTATCCATAATTTATTACATAAACCCGTATGTGTCTATAAATTGTGTGTGTTCTCAGGCCGATTTGACTGTTTTTCTGGACGAAAAAAAAAAAAACCCAGTTTCTTTGGTGGGGGGGGGAACATTGCTATCTACGAGTAAGACAGGCTTAACTCAGCCACGAAGTGAAAAAAGCCTATTAAAGTTCCTCGGGTCATCGACGGAATTCGAACCTGGGCCTTTTCCACGCGGTGTGTGGAGGTTGGTACGATACCACTTTGCTACCGCGCAGATACCTCCAACTCGTGTAGACTGATATGTTTTTTTGGATACAAACAATATCAAAATTGTTTCCGAAGGTTGCAATTCTAATTTCGTCCATGGCTCGCTGAGCGTTTATCTGCAATAATTTGATTCCTGCAAAATTGCTGTTTGTTCCCAGTAATGGATTTGACAAGACCATATTATCCATAGTTCACTTTTCTATCATGTCAACTGCCTTTTGCTACTCTGGACATTGACTATTACGGAATGATCATATTCATGATTTTTTACTTTTGCAATCAACGCACTTGGGGGGGGGGGGGTTGTCCCTGTGCGGCCATTTTGAAAATATATGGCCATATAACAAATTTAGTTGTCGCGTGGTCGGTTCTACGCGGAGTATAGTTTATAGTGTGTTTAGGGTCTAATGGCACCAAGGGTTTCACCATCTCCGCGTAGTATACATTATAATGTGATACAGAACACTGTAGAGGCCAGAGGTTGAAAAGTGTATGAATATTGTGGGGGTAATGTTTTGTACTGTTGTTCATCTGAGCTTTTAGCCCTTGGGCTCCTAGTGGAACCCACCGTTGCCCGCACTATAGCCCGTGGAGGCAGACAGGTACACCAGTATTTTAGATATTTATTCTGGCAAGTCATGCCACGCCACGTAATTTCCTGAGATTTCAGTGGCTAGGATCTAAAAATGAAAATAAATAAATAAAAAGGAAAAAAAAAGATGTGAAACGTTAGACATTACGTCAGGTCGAAAGAGATAATTTATGCGGGTTAGAGTTAAAAATTGAGTATGGGGCTTGTGTAGTTTTGACAAGGGTGAAACACTAGTCGTGAGATGGCTAAAGACGGAAGGGAGACTGAAGACTGGGACGTGAGAGGCATCTCCCTCCCAGATTGTCAGTGGGACAGGCCCATGCCCCACCAGGAAAGGAAGAAGAGGGGAGGCGGCGACGGGGGCGGGGCCCGTCTACCCCCGCTGCGGGGGGAAGAGAAGATAGGACAACGCAAGCAACTATGGTTTGGAGAGCCTAACGGCAGAGCTGTACTGAGTCTTTATTGTTGTAGTAATCTCATTCAGGGTTCATGAAGTCATTCATGGGATCAGGGTCTCGTCCGGTAAGGTCAACATCAGAGATGTGGTTTGGTTACACTTGGGACTAAAATCCCGCTTAGTCATCTACATATTAGTCACAGTTGGACACGTTGTGGGGGGGATTTTTTAATGTTATTTCTATTTATTTTATTTCCTATAAAAGGCCCCACCTTTTGCCTCAAAGTGAAAACAAACCATGAAATTTATTACATACAACATAATATCCAGTTAAACTAAATAGCGTATGATCATAATATACAAAGTAGACTCAGAGATACCTCGCATATATTATTCTAATTACAGTTTCCATTTACTAGTTATTCTGATTTGACAATTATATAAAAAAACACCTGATTCATTCTACTTTCCTTATTCCCCAACTAACTCCTAACACTTGTACATTCACTATACCTATTTATCTTTCTCCTGTATACAATACCGTTTCATATATTAACAATCAAATATGCTACATTCATAATTCAGCTCCGTGTTCTCACCACTCTGTCACGATATACTTGTAGACCAACTTAAGTATTCTAAAGTCCCTACTTGTTATTAGTCGCTCAGATAAACCAACAAATCTTCATCAATAAAACACTATATTCAGAATTGCTCATGTAACTTAAATTTCTATCATTTAAAACATATTCAGAATCCCTCTTTATAAACTCTACTACCACAATATAGCTATTTGTACATCAATTTCATGTTTTACTCATTCCTTCATTTCCCTTGCATTGTACACCAATCCCTTTTTAACATAATAAACTCTGTTAGTATATCTACCTCAGAGATAATTTATCTTAAACTTACTTTCTAGGGCTACTCCCTTTTCATTAATTACCCTACTGTTTCACTAACAGTCCTTATTAACTTAGTGTACTTAATATATCGCTCACCTACTTCAATCATTTTCTCTTCTCCAGGGAGGTTTCAAGCTTCCATCTTAGGCTCTCAAGGCTATCTTCTAAGGCTTTCCTTCATCTTCTTTCTCCTGAATCTGCTTCAGATAATTTTCCGGAACTCTTGGCTGCATGGGTCTGGTATCCTATCTCCTGCTTTGATTACACCACTCCTCCTTTACTGTGGATCATTCTGATGTATCTTTCTCAAAGTGGTCATTACCTTTCCTGCTTCACTTAACTGTGTTTCATACCTTTTTGTTTACCATCCTTAGCCTTCCCGTTACTTTTCTACTCTTAACTATTTTCCCCCTTGCTGTCTAGGTAGCTTTTTGCACTCCCTACATTTCTGCACTGCCCGACTTACTGTTCTTCCTTTCCGTGATCACCCCTTTAGCCACACTCCCTCTTACTTTTTCCACTTCTGTGTCCCACACTGACAACGCCAACTTTTTCTCCGTCGTTTGACTCTCCTTCCCTAGGACTCTTTACCAATCCCAGGAATTTACCTAATTGTCCCCTCTTTTCTATTCGTTAAAAAAACTTACCATAACTATTTGCGCCATGTGCAAACCAAGCCATTTTCTTGGTTAGTTCTCAGGGTAGCACAATCCTTTCATGTCTGCCGCCCGTCGACCCAAACGCTAGCCCATCAGGACTTATGTCCCGATGGGCTAGCGTTTGGGTCGGGACAACTGAGACTTGGAAAAATGTTACCACGAGTGGTGTTTCAAATAACGAAGTTTCAATCGCGATTTAAGTGAATACTTCTTGGTCCACTGAAATAATTTGATCATTACAAATTAATAATATTTCCTTCATTTTGATGGCTAGAACTTATCTGTAAGTTTTTATTATTCCAGGTATGGGTGCTGCTAGTCGTTTCCCTCCTTGCTGGAAGTTTTGCAGGCAGCTTCGTAGTCTGGACTTATGGCAAAATGGAAGGTCATACGATCAGTGTCAAGTCCGTTTTTTGGAACATTTTTGTATCTATTGTTTCACACGGTAGGAAATGTTTCCCCTTAGAAATTTAATGATTTATATTTTATTGTTAAAGTTTTAGTTATTAGTGAAAAATTTTAAAATTGCTCAAAATGCAATTAATGTACTTTGTTTACTCATTTTCCCCTTTTCTTTCAGGAATCAGGAGTTCATATTTACGTTTCCGTAGCTTTAAGGTTTTTGCGTTATTCTGGTGGGTGTTCGTGGTTGTCATGACGACTGGATACAGCGGTGGTCTCCTTTCTTTTTTATGTACTTCGGAGATGGAGACAGCAATCAAAACTACAGAACAGTTACTGAAAGCTGTGCAGAACAAAAAGATCAAGTGTGGCACGGTGAGACACACGGGATATGCCACCCTTTTTAAGGTGTGTTTGAAATACCAAGAGCGTATTTTAAGAGTGCACAAGCATATAATTTATTAACTGAATATTTAGGCTTTAAAATGTTATTTTCTTTTTATGAATCTACCATTAACGTTTCTAACTTCGCTCTGTCACAATCAGACGATAAAATGAACGTTCATGACTCGTTCCCGGCGGAGTTCCTGAGGACAGTAATGAATGTTGCAAAGTCAATTACAGCTCTCAAGTCTTGTCTTCTAAGCTTTTCAAATATTTCTGACACTTAAAGTACTTTTTTATTCCATACAGAAATCGTTGAAAAGCTTAGAAGACAAATGTCCTGTCGTGGTGCGAAAGGCTAGGAAATTACATCATGTTCAGCTACTACACTCACCTGCATTAACTGCCAAAGAACAACCTGCATACTCACGAGCATTTAAACCCTCGAAATGTAAGGAATATTGGATCTCTCCACGATGTTCATCATAACCTCAAAGGTCATAAATCATACTGCATGATGGAAGAGATAGGGAAGGGTTGACCGGAACTTAGTTCTAGAGAAAAAACATGTGTTCCACCACTTCTAGCCTCCAATAAGCAACGTGGTGGTATTGCGCTGGTTGATGAGACTCATCTACCACGTAGTACTGCCTGGTAACATGGAGGGGCGGCGTTCCTCCATGTGGTATGGGCGCCACACCTCGACCCCTGCTTACGTTGGTTCACGCCTGGGTGGTCACCCACCATGTACTTGTGCATGGAGGTTATACCCATTATTACTAACAGCCCCACCATCGTGAAGGTGCAAGCAGAGGATTTGGCTGTCACAGACCGTCCGGACATGGCCGAAATTGGGTTCAATTGACTTGAGTGTTACCCGAATATCAGTTCCATCAGCGTTTTAGACTCCCAGGTAGCAAGTACAGCTTGTCTGGCATATCTGAGAGAATGTCTGTGACAACCTCAAGGACCCAAGGATTGGAATGTTTTTCAACATCTGGCTTGGTTTATCATCAGTACAGTCAGTGTAAAGTGTGTTTGGTGTCAAGCGGCACCAGGGGTTTCCCCCATCTCCGCGTTGCTTGCATTGTGATGGGTGTGTCAGTTTACTGGAAATGCCAGAGATTCAAAAGTGTATGGATATTGTACATGTGTAGTGTCTTGTACCGTTGTTCATCTGGTCATTTAGCCGCTGGACCCCTACTGAGGCCCAACGTTGCCCCACTTTAGCCCGGTGGTGGCAGACCAGGAAACACTAGTCGACTAAGTTTTACTCTGGCAGGTCCACTGAGATTTCAGTGGCTAGGACCTTAAAAAAAAAAAATGTTTGTGTGTATATATATATATACACAAACATATATATACATAATATACACAGATATATATATATATGTATACATATCCTTTATGCGCTCGCGTGAGAGGCTAAAAGTAGGGCGAAGGTGATTTTAGATAGTTTAATTTAGATTGTGTGGGGGATTCACTTGGGTGCAGGTAGAGTGGGGGAGTAGATTGAAGACTGGGGGGAAGGCCGATAGAGAAGACAGCTCCAGTTTACAGTGGAGCATGCCCATGCCCCACCAGAGAGTAAGAATGGGGTGGCGCGTACAAAGTACAAAGTATGTTGAGGGTCAAACGGCACCAGGAATTTCTCCCATCTCGGCGAGTGTTCGCTGTATCGAGGGACAGTACTCTGTCAAGACCAGAGATTTAAAAGTGTGTGGATCATGTGTTGTGTAGTATGTTGTGCCCATTGTTCTTCTGGCCTATTGGCCGTCGAGCCCCTGATGAGACCCGACGTTGTCCGTACTATGCCAACAAGGAGGCTGGCCAGGTGTACCTTGAAATTTATTATACTCTGGCAGGTCCCGCCGCCTAATTTCCTGGGATTTCAGCGGCTTGGTCCTATAGAAAAAAAAAAAAAAAAAAAAAAAAAAAAAGATAGATAATCGCGGTGGTATAATTGCAAATTCGCTATTAAGTTAGTATGTGGGGTTTTTTCCCCGAAATTACCATGGGATTGTACGCTAAAATGACAAGTTCTAGAGGCCTAATGGGGCGGGCAATAATTTTGGTGCTAATTTAAATTTGGATGCGTGGGGCTTTCGCGGTGTATAGTCAAAGAGAAGGGTAGGGAGACTGAAGGCTGGGGGGAAGAAAGAGAAGTAAGGGGCCGATAGGGTAGATGGCCCCTGCAGTCAGTGGGGCATGCCCATGCCCCACCAGAGGGAAAGGGGGATGGCAGGAGGAGGAGAAGACAGCGAGCCATCTCCCCCCCCCTGCCAAGGAATAGGAGTGAAAGCAGGCTGGTCAAGGTTGCCAGCCCAGATCGCCATATGGCTAGGTGGCAGCAATGTGCTGCAATCATTTCTCTGAGCCCTTGCATGGTAGTAGCTGGGAAGGTTTCCGTGGTTGTGTACACATTCTGCTGGCCTGCACGGCATGGTTGTTTACTGCAGTGGTTGAGGCTGTGGGAGCGTCCTTCTCCTTGTGAAGAGGTCCTGGGCCAGCTGCGCGAATGCCTTGTATGTGTCAACTTCAGTTATGGCGAGGTCTTCTTGATTACGGAGGTTAAGCTGTGTTCTAGTAATGAACCTGCAATAGAGGTCCTCATATAGTGGGCAACTGTACATTAGGTGCTCCCACGTTTCACGTTCACCACGGAGGCAGAACGGTGTATCACTCAGTCCAAATCCTTGTAGTTTGTCTCTAATGGCCCCGTGTCCCGTCAGCAGGTAGGTGGTGTAGAGTCCTGGTGAGAGCCACTGTGGATAATCCGGGTATACCAGCCGTATGTTGGGTAGAAATTTTCTAGTTATTGCACCTTTGCTGGAGGTCTCCCAGCGGGCCTGCCAAGTTTGTTGGAGGTAAGCGGAGAGACGGCTCCTTTCTACTTTGGGATCATTTGACAGATCTATGGTGTAGTCGAGGCATGTTGCCGTTCTGCCTTTGGTCAGTTGATAGAGTAGCCCATGCTTAACAATCTCCAGGTCCAGAGGGAGGGATCCCGTTAGAGCCTGGAGTGCGTGGGTACTTACAGTGTTACATGCTCTCGAGATGGTTAAGAGTATGTGTCTCTGTGTAGTCTCCAATTTTTTCCGGTTCACTGCAGTGGTAGCCTTGCGATACCATATTCCCGAAGCATATGTAATCGTTGGCAGGAAAATAGCTTTATAGTAGAGGCTGAGGGTTTTCCGCCTCAAACCCCATTCCTTGCGTGTGATTCGCGCAAAAAGTGCAGAGTATCCTCTAATTTTCTTCCGTAAGTGCACTATATGTGGTGTAAAGCTCAGGTTTTTGTCTAGTACGACTCCAAGGTGCTTTAATTCGGTGGTAAGCTTGATTGTGTTACCTTGTATCTTGATTTGAGGGGGTCGTCTGGTGTCTAGGGCTCCTTTTAATAATGTAGATCTTGTCTTCGAGGATGAGATCTTCAAGTTATTGTTGTTAGCCCAGTCCTCTAGAGTTTCTATTGCTCTGTTGGCGGTGTTCTCCAGTTGCGCCCTAAATCCCCCAGGCAGCATCAGAACCACATCATCCGCATAGACTAGGGGAACGACGTCACCGAGTTCCAGGTTCAAAAAGCCATCTAGAACCAAGTTCCATAGGAGTGGGTCCAGGATTGAGCCCTGTGGGCATCCTCTGAATACTTCTCTTGTTACTGAACAATATGGTGCTCTGACTGTCACGAACCTATTCGACAGGTAGGATTTGATGACTTGATACAGATTTGTTGGTAGGTTGGCTTTCCGGAGTCGGGCCAGGACGCTTGGCCACCATAAAGTGTCCAACGCCCCAGCAAAGTCTATTGCTATGACCAGAAAGTATTTCTGATCTGAGGTAGTTGCAGCATTTGTAATATTTTCCAGGACATCCAAGGTTGAGCATCCCTTCCTAAATCCATATTGTCGGGGTGACTGCAAGCCGGCTGCAGTGTAGTGGATCCCTATTCTGTTTCTTAATAAGTGCTCAAAGAGCTTGCTCAGGACTGATAACAGTGCTATGGGTCTGTATGACCCCGGAAGGTCCAGTTGTTTGTTGGGACTTTTGGGAATGAGGCACAAGTTTGCAGTTTTCCAGGCGTGGGGAACAGGCCTTCTTTGACGCAGTGGTTGTATAGATTAAGAAGCACCTCTGGAATGGTTTCGACGGCTTTCTTGACAATCTCTCGCTCCAAAAGATCAGAACCAGGAGACGTCTTGTTTCTAATCCTCATGGCAGCTGTTTCCAGTTCAAGTTTGGTGAAAGGTTCTTCTGTTGCAGTCGTGTAGTAGGTTTCATTGTCTGCACAGAGAGTTATCTGCTCTGGGGTAGAGGGGGCAAGATGGTCTTGAAACATGGTATCCATGATGTTAATAATTGTTTCCTGCCAGGTCCGGGTATAAGTACCCTGCCGTGTCCTCGTCGCTGGTATGGTCTCACCCCTGGGGAGTTTGTTTGTGGTTACTCTGTATACCACACCCCAGGGGGTTATCATTCCCAATGGTAGAAACAAGGTGTTCCCAACTGCGCATCTTACGCTGGCGAATGGTTGCCGTGTATAGATTCCTTGCATCTCGGAAGTTCTGTCTCAGTGCCTCCACTTCCGCTGCCAGCTGGGAGCGCCTTGCCCGCTGGAAGAGTTTCCTTCTCCTGTGCACCTCCTGCCTAAGCCTCTGTAGCTCTGGAGACCACCAGGGTACAGCCCCCGGGGTTGGGTTTTTCTTTTTGATAGAGGTGTTGGCAGCTTCAGTGATGAGACCAGCGACCGTCATCTGGTGCTGATCCGGGCTGAGTCCAATGATGTTCAACGATTGGGCTGCTGTGGTCAGTGTGGCTTGGAAGAGTGGCCAATCCGCCTTCTCTATGGCATATCTTGGCTGTGCCTGCCTCACTGCTTGGTGTCGACTAAGGGAGCGCTGGAGCTCAAACGTGATGGCCCTGTGGTCCGACGTGGTCCAGCTTTCTTGGACGGTCCACGATGTTAGGTGGCCAGCGAGGGATCTGGTAGCCAGAGAGACATCGATTGTGGCCTCCCCCATCGAACTAGAGAACGTTGCCAGATTGTTTGGCCGGTTGAGGACTGTGTACGGACTATTTGCTAAGTAGTCTTCAAGTTGTTGCCCGTTCTGTACTCCACGTCTATCCGTGGTCTCGCTGAACCACGCTGGGGACCTGCAATTCACATCCGCTCCCACGACAATTTTACTGTTTCGGAAGTCTGTCTGGAGGCTCCTCAGATATCTGGTTACTGGTAGTATATCTTCACCTGGGTGACAGTATAGCGATACCGCATAAAATTCACCCAGGGGCGTGATAATATGGGCACATGCAGCCCAGGATGTGCAGTAGTTGGTTAGTTTTGTTGCCGTTATATTTGGATTCCGAATCAATATGCAGGCCCAGGGTGTTTCTCTGTTATCTTGCACTATCTTATAGGCCAGGGGGTAACCCCTGACCTCCTTGCGATATGCATATGGCTCCTGGATGAGGAATATGTCGAGATTTGCCTCGTTCGCCTTCTTTGTGAGCTGCGCCGCTACTATTTTAGACCGTTGTGCGTAGGGGGAATACGGTGGAACCGTTACCTCCCCCAACCCGCCGGGGAGGGTGGAATAGGCGAGCCAGGCAAGGGAGCTGGCTCAGTTCGCCAATACGGCGCTGCTTGCAGAGACTGCGATTTGTTCATGTGGCATTTGGTATAGACCAGTAGGATTGAGCCTCTTCTAGGAGTACAGTACAGTCAGTCAGGAACCTAGCAATGATGCACATCACTGAAAACGTTGTCCATGCAGCTGCTACTTACAATTCCGAAGACATTTATTCGGTTTCCGCCAGTTCCCAAACATTGATGGAATGAGGGCATAGCATGTAAACATTTATAGTATCTTATTTATGTAGGATGTCTCCTGAACTTTAATTCGACTCCACGGTGGTACACTCTGATAGTACAGGATGGAGTGCGTCCTTCTAAGTGTCCGATTTTGCCGTGGGCTGGTGGGCACAACTGAGTAAGTACTGTAGCCCACCTCAATGATGTTGTCATGCAAGAAAGCAAGAAAAAAAAAAAAAAAAAACACGCTCCCATTTCACCCCTCTGTTCGTTCGAAATACCTGTCCAGCTCAGCCTTAAATTTATTAAGGCTATCAACTTCCACAACAAAGGATGGAAGTCTGTTCCACCAACCAACCTCCCGCTGCCTAAAGGCAAATTTCCGCACATCTATCCTACCTCTGTCTTTCCTCAATTTGAATTTATGCCCTCTAAGGTGATTATTCTGAGCAAGAGGAAGAAAGAGGAAGGGTTATTGCTTCCGTAAAGGCGACTACGATGGACTGAGACAGTATTTAAATTCTATACAGTGGGACCAACTGATGATGTTACCAACAGCAAATTCAAAATGGGAAGCATTCAAAGAACTTATCTTGGAAGCTACTAGGCTTTACATACCAACTAAGAAATATTGTTCAAGGTTTAGCCCAAAATGGATGTCAGATGAACTAATGAGGCATATGGCAGAGAAGAAAAATGCATGGGATACTTACAAATTAACACATGACACAGAAGCCTATGATAGATACAAGTTGATATGCAACCAAGTTACAAAGGAGGTTAGGCAGGCAAAGGCAGATTACGAGAAATCCTTGGCAAGGGATGCAAAAAAAACAGCAAAGAGTTCTTTACTTATGTAAACTCTAGAAGGAAGGGGATGAATCAGATTGGTCCACTTGATATTGATGGGTCAACTGTTGATGATCCTGCTCAGGTAGCTAACAAACTAAATGAATATTTTGCATCGACATTCACACATGAGGAGTTATTCAGCAAGGGGAATGCCAAAGGTGTATTCAACTCTAACAGTAAGCTACAGAATCTTGAAATAACTGGGAGTAAAGTGGAGGAGAAACTGTTGAAGATAAACACAAGAAAGGCACCCGGGGTGGATGGGATCTATCCAGTTATATTATTGGAGGCAGCAAAGGAAGTAAGCAAACCCTTAGCCATAATTATGAGAGCTTCCTTGGACCCAGGGGAGGTACCCATAGACTGGAAATGTGCAAATGTGACCCCTATTCACAAAGGAGGATCAAAGGCTGACACAAGTAATTATAGACCTGTGTGCTTAACTTCTGTTCCAGGAAAATTAAAGGAGGCACTGGTTAAAGAAGCACTGCAGGATCGTTTAGACAAGACTTCAGTTATAGCTCAGACACAGCATGGTTTTGTTAAGGGGAAGTCTTGCCTGACCAACTTGATGGGATATTATGATGCAGTCACAAAAGAACTGGATTCAGGGAATAACGTTGATATTATATACTTGGATCTTAGAAAGGCTTTTGATACAGTTGCACATGGAAGACTGCTGCACAAATTGGAGCAGTGTGACATTGGAGTTAAATTTCTGCTATGGATAAAGGGGTGGTTGAGGGGAAGAAGACAGAGAGTGGTAATCAATGGACACTGCTCATCGTGGACTAATGTTATTAGTGGAGTCCCTCAGGGCTCAGTGTTGGGTCCATTATTGATTTCTGTATTTATAAATGATATTGATGATGGTATATCAAGCTTAATGTCCAAGTTTGCAGATGATAGAAAGGTTGGCAGGGTTGTCAAGGACACTACTGACACTATGCTGCTGCATCAGGATCTGGAAAGGATGAGCAGATGGGCTGAGAGGTGGCAAATGAAGTTTAACATTGACAAATGTAAAGTACTACACATGGGAAACAGCAACCCCAGAGCAACGTATCAACTTTGTGGTACTACACTGACAGTGGTAGAGAATGAAAGGGACTTGGGGTGGTTGTGCAGGCAGATATGAAGTTCTCTGAGCAGTGCAGACGGGCTGCAAGAGTAGCTCATGGAGTATTGTCAAGGATATACAGGAATTTTTCCAGCAGGGATAAGGAGGTGATTATTCCATTGTATAAGGCAATGGTCAGGCCACACCTTGAGTACTGTATACAGGTCTGGAGGCCTCATTTCAAGAAGGATGTAGATCTGCTGGAACGAGTACAGAGAAGGGCAACAAGATTAGTGAATGGAACAAAGGGGTGCTCTTATGAAGAAAGGATTAAGTTTTGCAAATTACAGTGTCTGGAGACTAGGCACCAGCGAGGTGATCTGATAGAGGTGTATAAAGCCTTGAATGGTTTAAGCATGCTCAATGCTGATGGGATTCTTCCTCTAGCTCAGAAAAATAACCTGAGAGGGCATAAATTCAAATTGAGGAAAGACAGATGTAGGATAGACGTGAGGAAATTTGCCTTTAGGCAGCGGGTGGTTGGTTGGTGGAACAGACTTCTATCCCTTGTGGTGGAGGTTGATAGCCTAAATAAGTTTAAGGCTCAGCTGGACAGGTATTTGGAACGAACAGAGGGGTGAAGTGGAAGTGGTTTTTTTTTTTTTTTTTTTTTTGGCTGATGCTGCATAAACTTGCTTTCTTGCATCAAATGCCTCTACTAATGCTAATGCTAAAGCCATCAGCATTGAGCATTCACAAGCCATTCAAGGCTTTATACACCTCTATCAGATCACCTCGCTGGTGTCTAGTCTCCAGAAACTGTAATTTGCAAAACTTAAGCCTTTCTTCGTAAGAGCAACCCTTCGTTCCATTCACTAATCTTGTTGAACTTCTCTGTACTCATTCCAGCAGGTCTACATCCTTCTTGAAATGAGGCCTCCAGACCTTTATACAGTACTCAAGGTGTGGCCTTAAATAAGGGGATAATCACCTCCTTATCCCTGTTAGATGCATGGCAAAAGTACTTTCAGTCGAAGCTACAGTATCACTTACCGTTTCTGAAGATTGTAGACTATTGGTCGGTAGACAGTGTCTTCCATAATTACAAGATCTCAAGAACAAAGTCGTCTTTGAGAGCTTGAAAATTATTTTTAAAAGGCACAAATATATTTTCTTGACCAGGAAAGACAGAATCAGTGCTTGTAAATAATCGTTGTCTGGAGGATTCGTTAGCGGGAAAATTGGATGAAATATGGGGTAACATAACATAACCTCCTGGACTATACGTTTCAATGGAACCAGTCCAGGGAGGTCATGTTACGCAGCTTAGATCTGTATGGGAGTGGATTGGTAAGGTTTCTATTCCGACCTGACGGTCTGGCAATTGTCTTCTAGATATCAAGTGAGTTTAGTTCCCCAGACAGGAGGTGAGCGAAGAAAACGAGGTTCCTAGATATGATGTGATAGCTCTTGGTACCGAATTTAAATTGGAGAGCATGATAGATTTTAAGATAATAGGTGGTAGACCTACAGTCTTATTCAGCCATTTTAAAATCCACTATTCGTGGGATTTGGTATGATGGGGGTGCCGAAGACCATAGGGCAGAGGCATGCAGTATAAAAGAATACGGATTGCGCATCGAAGAATATAGTAACTGATAAGATGCTGATTGTGATAGTTTGAGATCTTTTATCTCACAGCCCATTTAGTTGAATACGTTTTTTTTTTCTCATTAGCATTAAAATGAGGCACGAAATTAAGGCCTTTGTCCCAGGTGATGCCCAAATCTTTATGCTAATTAACTTTTTTAATTGGAGAGTTCTCAATTATGATTTTACCATCATTGGTATTTCTCTTCTTGGTGATAACAGGCTGGGCAGTCTTCTCTTTCTTTATGGAGAGCCCAATCGCATGAAGGTAATTTTCAAATTCTTTTAGCTGTTGGTTGGAGGTCACAGTGGTACCCTAGAGAAAGAATCAATGCTTTTTCCAAAGAAAAATAAAAATTTGGAAACAACGAGATTTTTATTCTTTAGGAGCTGCTTAAGGGTCAATCATGCTATCAAATTCATGAAAACGATCTTATTGGATATAACGAGAGAGCCTCGTTTATACTAAAAGATTAAGGGGAACCGTACTAGCAAGAATTGAGGTGCGGCAAGGACATAAGGAGGAAAGCACGCTGAATAGCATGAAGCTTTGGCTGAATAGTAAGGAGCATGTCATTTTGAAATCAAGCTCTACCACAATAAATAACAACAGGAAGAACAACATCTTACAACAGGCGAAAGGTTTTTTCACTAATTCCCAACTCATGCCTGAAAATACGAACGAACATCTCTGTCAACATCCGCTAGATGAGTAATATGGGGTAGGAAGTTAGTCGATTGTCAATTTTAGGACCCAAATATTTAGTTGTCACAAAAGGAATACACTAGTTATTAATTTTGATGGTTTATTTGATGAAACGACGATTAAAAACATAATGTAATATTTGGAATGAGAAAAATGTTTAATCTATTAGAAGAAGAAGAAGAAGAAGTGCAGCCGTTATCAACCCACTGCAGGATGGAAGCCTCCTCAACAATTCATGTTGAGGGAAATGGACCATAATCTGCCACGCTGGTCCAGTGCGGGTTGGCCGATCGACCGTATTCAGTAGTCAAGGGCTTGAACCTCGGTCTACTCAAAGAGCGTATGCTACTGCACTCCCGCTCCTGCCCACTCGGCTACGGAGGCCTTTTAAGGCCCCCGTAGCCGAGTGGGCTACGGATCTATTAAGAGGATCTCTTAATCTATTAAGAGAAGCCCAATTAAAAAAGAACCTTCAAAACGTTGTCGGAATTAACTTCTAGCTAGGTTCTTGAAATGCCTGAACGGGAATCTTTAATTCCCGTCTTCTGGAATCCAGAAGACGGGAATTAAAACAGAACTCTGAGGACAGCAACGAAAAACAGGTCTAGTTATGTTATGGTAATTGGAGGCTGCAGTGACAAATCTGTTTGAAAAGCAATCCCTAATACCACTATCAAGCTGCTTAGGATACTGAAGAAGACGGGGAAGTTCGAGGACGCTTTCTCACTAAATGGAATCAAAGATTCCTTCAAAGTTCCCAAATGTTACAAGTGTCAGTACGAGTGGTGAAATGAATGCGTCTCATAAATTCAACGAGTCACCTTCAGTGGCACGGCTAAGGGAGAAACCGTATTGATTAACAGCAAGGCCACCGTTATTGAGAAGTGAGGAAAGTCTGAGAACAATCTTTGAAACGCCTTCCCCACTTCCCCAGGACAGACTAGACTTCGATCGGCCTATAAGCACTAGGTAAAAAAAAAAAAAAAAAAAAAAAAGGATTAGAACAAAGATAGGGGGACATTCGGACGATATCCTACCGCGGAAAATATTAGTTTAGGTTAGGTGCATGCGGCAAAGCAGAGTATTTTTTTTTAATTCATTTTGTGATATTAGGGTCCCTCTTAAATGATTACATCTACCCATATTTACTTTGTCTGTAACTTGCGTGTGTTTTCTGGTTGATTTGCCTGTTTGCTGGATGACAAAACCCTAGTTTGAGGGAATAACCTTGCTATCTACGCCTGAGACCGACTAACTCAGCCACGGAGTGAAAAAAAAAAAAAGCC